>NW_027397068.1:33847336-34387600 GCF_003265705.2 Callorhinus ursinus | reverse complement strand
TTCTTTCTTTCTTTCTTTCTTCTTTCTTTCTTTCTTTCTTTCTTTCTTTCTTTCTTTCTTTCTTTCTTTCTTTCTTTCTCCTTTTTTGGAATACTATAGTGGGCAAAGAAATCCTTCATTTAGAATTTCTAGGAGGTAAAGAAATTAGAGCATTGTAATGTACTGTTTATATAACATACATGAGATTCTTAAAAAATACCTCCAGAAGAAGGCATTGGTATATCTAGAGAAAAAAAAAATACTGTGATTTGCCTTCATCTTTGCTCATATTGGAAGCCTTTGAGTGACTCATTTTTCCGCATGATTGAACACTTGGAGGTCATGGTAAATAATCTGGAATTTCGCCAAACTGCTGATAAGAATGTAGCCCCAACACATCGCCATGGCAGCTTTGAACATTGTGCTTTTGGGATGGTTGTCTATAAACCTGTGCAGAGAAAGAATGAGCTGTACAGAGAAAGATTCCCTCAGGTATATTTCTGAAGAACAGCCACTCTAGAGGAAAGCATTTTGGGAAATCACTTCAAAAGTATAGAGCAAGAAAAGAAAAAAGTTTGACACATGGTTGTTTTTCATAAATCAGCCTGCAAGCTTGATTATTTGATCATTTTTATTTTATTTTCTTTAGCTTTGTTAAATTCTGTTTTGTTTTTTTGCAGAAGGTCTGAGTCGGTTTTATAAATATAGTGGTAATTGGAACTGTAAGAAGTGCCAGCAAGTGGCGTTTCTTCAGTGATGGCTTATGCCCAAAGGTGAGTCACTCCACTTCAAATTCTCTGGCACCTTGTGGAAAGGTCTAGAGCTAAGAGGGTGAGAGAGGATTTTTAAAGGGCGCTATAAGCAGAAGATTTTGTTTTTCAAAATGGATGAAGAGAGGTTGGGCAGGGGAGCAGGGCAAGGGCCCGGGGGTGCCTAAAGGGCGGCTAGAGGCTGAGGCAGGGGCTAGAGATGCCCAGGCTCCCAGCCAGGCCACAGGAGCTGCTGTACTGCCTGGGTCTGGCTTGATTCGGAGTCAAGCAGAACCGAGTGGGCACATTGCTCCCTGTTTCCTTTGTCACTGCCCCTTTCTTACCTGGCCCTGTGCCGAGCTCCAGCGTGCAGGATGAAATGCAGCTCAGCTGTGAATGCAGCTCAGCTCCTGCTATCAAATGCCAGATCCAATGTTAGGGGATAATGCAATGAATTTGACAGGGTTCAGTGAACTAATGACAGCTCTGACACTTAGAAAAAGATGAACTTTTTCTTACTATCTTAAAAAAATATGATATTTATAGAATTAAAAAGTACCCACATCAGACAGTCTTCTTTTGATCTGTTTTATAACAATAGCATATGATATAGGATAAAAATATGCATATATAATGTAGAGATGAAGAATAGGCATAGAAAGAAACCAGAAGCGAGAAGGTCTGTTTTCCAGGCCTATTTCGTTGCTAACTTACTACATGAGCTATTTTCAAGCATTAATATACAGTTAGGGGTAGTATTAAAATGCAGGTTCTGACTCAGGAGGTCTGGAGTGGGGCTTCTCTAACAAGCTCCTCGGTGACGCCTGGGTGGTCCTCCAACCACACTTTGGGCCATGAGATCTGAGTCAAATGCTTGACTGACCTCTGTAACTGGTCACTTCGCTTTCTCCAGTCCTCATAAGAAATGTGCCCTTGTCCTCTTGGTCATCCCTGACCATGCTAGCTAAAATGGCACGCCCCACTGTCACCCTAGATCCCCTTAACGGCCTTCACTTTCTTCATTGCCTTTACTCCACAGATACGTATTTATTTATAGTTTGTCTTTTCCCAGTAGACTGTAGTTTCCATGAGGCAACAGGGTTATCTCTTTTTCTATTTTCTTTTTTTATTGTATCCTCAGTATGTCAGAGTGCCTGGCATCTAGAGAAGCACGACATTGAATGGATGAATGAATGAATGAATGAATGACTGAATCACCCTTTCCATCATGAAATGTCTGACACTTTCTTTGGAGTCCAGGGCCTTTTGAAAGAGGATATGATTCCACCTTTGAACGCAAGAGCAGTGTGGGCGATATCTAGATTCAGTTTGTCACTGAATTTGATGTAGGCTACAGGGAGTCTGCAACCCTCACTGGTCTGCCTCTTGCTATTTTGCAATTTCTGTTGTGATAAAACAAATCCCAGTAAGATCTTGGCTGGGGACATCAGACATTCTTCATTTTCGAGGTCTTAAAAGGTATAGTTTCTGAGGATTACGTGGGCAACTCAAGCTACTTCGGGAATTCTTCCATTTCAGTTGCACCAGAAGATAGGGAACCGTTGGGCCCTTCTTGCTTATAGTTATCTTGTCTCAACACAGAGGAAATATATTGTAGGGGCAAACTGAGTTACAGTTCCAAACAAGGAAAGCTCCTGAGGAGGACACAGTCATGAGTGCAGCTCTCAGGAGTGGAAGCCATAGGAAGCAGAGGTCCAACCAGAACGGTAAGGCACAATTTGTAAAACACCAGAACAGGAAAAGGACAATGGTAACTGCAAATCAAGGACTTATTGTTTCGTTCTGGGTAGAAAAGAAGCAGGAGGGGCTGTGGAATTCTCTCCTGCCACGTCACTCTGAGCAATAGGAAATTTCATCAGAGTGACTGTCCTCAAATTGTACTGACATATATATACATAAATATATCATTTGAGTGAACACATTTTAGAATACTTTTTTCATCGTTTTCAGGACCAACTCTCATATTTTAAAGAATCTCCCCCAATAAATGTCCCGTCTTGGGTGTGTAGCACACAGCAGAATGCAATACCAAGGAGATGCAAATGACTCAGAAAGTGGCCTTCTTCAATATGCAAACTCCAAGTTCAAAACTAATTTATCTTAATTAAATTAATTCAATCGCAAACTGCTAAGAAAAGAAAAGATGTGATTTGAATTAGTGTTTGTTCTTTCTCCTGGCCAAGAGTGAAAAAACAAGTTGGTTTTAGCTTAAAAATCTATGATTTAGGTAAATTAGTAAAGCAATAATTTCAGCCAAGAGTTTGGTTTCTTCTCTTCAGTTCCAAAATATACCTTCTAATTTTCTCACTCCTGGAGAAGCAAATCGTTAAGATTTGTGGCTGACTACTTCTACAACAGAAGGTCCTACACCATTTCTCGCGAGAAGCTGTCCCTGCATTTCCAGTTATTTTGTGATCACTGCAGGGAAGTAGAAAGAGAAAACCACAATGAGAATGCAAGCTAATGATGGGGCTGCTGGGAGGCATTTTCTCTTCTCTGAGAATCTCGTTAAGCCACAGGGGCTGGGGAGCTCTACCGGGTAAGCCTTCTGGATTTATTGGTATGGAAGCTTATTCTACCTGCCAGATTATAAAATTCCCACACAGAGAGCTTTTTTGCCTACAAATCTGAACTAGAGATGACATGGAATTGACATTTTCTTCCAATATGCATCTGTTGAGAAATGGAAAAACAAAGATCAGGTGCTCATAAAATGACCACTCCACCAAACACAGTCACATCTTATAATTGCGAAAAATATCATTAATGGGAGAAAATAAAGATGTGAAAAATAGCAAGGTGACAAATAATAAACTCATCATGAAAACCATGAGGATGATGGACTTGTGTGAGGTGAGTCCCCCTTTATGCATGAGGTAGTGCAATTAGGGTCAAGACAGTGTCCTTGAAGAAGATAGTGATTTTTGGTAAGAGGAAATACACATACATACCTGTAGACACACAAAAGCATTTTTTCCAACTCATAATGACAAAACTTTTTTAGAAAGCTATTTTCTTAAGTCCAAAGTAATATTGTGAAAACATGGCTGTTGGGCTTTACCAGTGGTTGCATTTTAGTCGTACAATAAATATTGCATAAAATAAAATAAAGAATTTCCCTCAAATATGTAAAGCCTACTTATCTTTCTAGCTCACTTCATGGAGCTGAAAGGAACTTGAGAAGAAAGGTGCTTCCCCTGAGATGCCTGGTAAATGAGGGTTTACTCCAGTAGTAGTGGTAGTTATGTCTTGTGCCAGAAGAGTAAGTCTCACCATACAAACCGGACTGAATCGTTCCTGGGATTTTAAAGGTATGGTGGCAGATGACTACCGTATCAAGGCTTGTAGGAGGGGGCTCTAGTATTGCTGTAATAAATTAGGTCATACTATTGGAATAACCATTAACTAATGGATAATCACCAGTTAGCAATAGTGCAAAAAAAAGTATTTTATAATTAAGTTCTTGCTGTTGACTAAAATGGCTATACTATTTATTAATACTCATTAATTAATTAATTAACTAATCATTAATAATAATTATTATTATTTGGTTTAGTGTCTGGCCAGCCTGTTTCCCACAATGGCACCCTCTCAGAGAGGAACGGGGGTGGTTAAAGTGGTATTTTTTCAACATGGTGACAGACGTTTCTGGACAAATATGTTATTTTACACCGAATACACAGAAAGTATGACCAATATTTGGATTTACAGAATGGCAAAATGAATGAAAATGCCCCTTTAACCAAATGGATAGACATCCTATTAGATTCTTTTCATTAAATGGCCAAAAAGCACATGTCACATCTAGCCTATTGTTCAGTCACTTTCCACTCAAGGTTCTTAAGTGATTTCATGGTGCCACGAAATGCATGTTGAAAGGGGTCTTTTTCACTCCACTGTGGCCTCTCCTCTTGAATTGACATTACACAGTGCACATCACTGTCATTGCCACAGCATGAGCTGCATATTTTGGCAGAAACCTCTTTCATATGGATGTCAGATACTACGGCCGGTGTTACATGTTCAGAATTCAGACCTTGTATTTTAGAAAGAATTTTTTTTCTACTTGGTAGTATTGATTCTTTAAGATTTGTTATTAAACCATCTTCAGTGGGCCCCATAATTGGTGAATTTCTGGAGAAGGCTACTATAAATAATTTCATTTTATGGCAAATCCACAACGATGGCTTGGCTAGGGAGTGCTGATTATTTTAACATCTTAGGATCCAAGACTTTTTACTTGTTATTCATTTATATACTTTGTGCGTGTGCGTGTGTGTGTGGTGGCTATGTTCATATCATATATATTAAATATCATGCTTATATAGAAAATGATGATCAAAAATATATATAGATATGTACAGGTGTTGTTTTGACCACCATTTTCTTTTTTTTTTTTTTTTAAATTTTATTTATTTGTTTGACACAGAGAGCGAGAAAGACACAGCGAGAGAGGGAACACAAGCAGGGGGAGTGGGAGAGGGAGAAGCAGGCTTCCCGCCGAGCAGGGAGCCCGATGCGGGGCTCGATCCCAGGACCCTGGGATCACGACCTGAGCCGAAGGCAGACGCTTAACGACTGAGCCACCCAGGTGCCCCGACCACCATTTTCTGTATAAATATCTTTTGTTCTCCTTTTTCTTATACAGCAAATGTCTATGTGAAGCATATTATCCTGCACACAACCTTAAGAAAAATCAGAAACCTCTAAGATACATAATCAGCTATAGTATCATTGGTTAGATACATTGAGAATAATCTTTTTCTAATCTTTCTGTGTTAAAGATCAAAGTTCTGCCCAACCAAGTAATAGAACTCAGAAACTTTGGTAAATACATTAACTGGTTTTTTCTTTCAGGTCTGATTTGGATCATGGAACATCAGCCTTAGAAGTAAGAAAAAATATCCTACCTCTGGCATTAGTTACAACCTTGGAAAAGTCATTTGGCCTCTGAGTTTTATTTACCGCATCTATAAAAAGTTGGGTTTGGAAAGGTCCAAGGTAATACTTTGAAAAAATAAGTGTTAACTTTTGTTCAGAATAATTATAAAAGACATTCAGGAGAGAAAAAAAAAGTTATGGGCTTCTCAAAGCTTTTTATTCAGACTCAGGTTGGAATTTTTATTCAGGGTAGAATTTCTTTCTGTGGTAGAAATGACTAGATGAGAACTATTTTTTTACTTCCACCCAGGCTGCCATGAAAAAGACTGACAGATAGGGGATGTTACAATCTAGAAAGTGTTGTAGTTCAGGAAACGCATGCTGGCGTGGTCAGTCTAGTGGAGCTTGGTATCTTAGAATGTAAGTGGCAGGTAGCTGGGGGAAGTGTGGGAAAGCAGTGGGTATCAAGGATGTCCAGCTTAGTCTATTGATGGTACAGGATGTTTTGTAAGGCAGATAGAGTGGCATCTAGAATCTTAATCAGGCCGTATTCTGTAATGTTGACAGGTGGATACATGGTCGGTTTCAGGGAAGCAGCAGTAGTATTAAGGACTTAAGCATGATAACATGAGAGGTGCTAGACTGGGGTGACTGGGAAGTACCAGACAGAACTTCAGATTTGAAGTTTATGTAACTCCAGGCAGATTATGAAGGTTGAAGCTGAGGAAAGGAAAGATGAAAACCCTCTTCACAATTCTGTGAGTTTCTTTGTGATGCATGTTGGACCATGGACCGTCTGCATCATTTTTGTACCCTTGGCTCCTACCCCAGTACCTGACATTCAGTATATGCCCCCAAAACATCTGTTGTTAAAAGAAATGTCAGATTATCAATTCAGATGCATGGTGTGAATTTGATCTTGACAAATTAGAGCCATAGAGATAGATCGTACTTGGCATTCTGAGAAAAACATTGTTTTGGTTTGGTTTACTGTGACACTATAAGGAGAAAAGTATATATTTTTATATAAAAATAAATACGAGGGGTACGTGCACCCCAATGTTTATAGCGGCAATGTCCACAATAGCCAAACTATGGAAAGAGCCAAGATGTCCATCGACAGATGAATGGATAAAGAAGATGTGGTATATATATATACACATATATATATACACATGTATATATATGTGTGTGTGTGTACACACACACACACACACACACACACACACACAGGAATATTATGCAGCCATCAAAAGGAATGATATCTTGCCATTTGCAATGACGTGGATGGAACTGGAGGGTATTATGCTAAGCGAAATAAGTCAATCAGAGAAAGACATGTATCATATGATCTCACTGATATGAGGAATTCTTAATCTCAGGAACTGAGGTTTGCTGGAGTGGTGGGAGGTGGGAGGGATGGGGTGGCCGGGTGATAGACATTGGGGAGGGTATGTGCTATGGTGAGCGTTGTGAATTGTGTAAGACTGTTGAATCACAGACCTGTACCTTTGAAAGAAATAATACATTATATGTTAAAAAACAAAGAAGAAGATAACAGGAAGGGAAAAATGAAAGAGGGGAATCAGAGGGGGAGATGAACCATGAAAGATGATGGACTCTGAGAAACAAACTGAGGGTTCTAGAGGGGAGGGGGATGGGGGGATGGGTTAGCCTGGTGATGGGTATTAAGGAGGGCACGTTCTGCATGGAGCACTGGGTGTTATGCACAAACAATGAATCATGGAGCACTGCATCAAAAACTAATGATGTAATGTATGGTGATTAACATAACATAATAAAATAAATAAAGAAATATGAATATTGTTTATGAGACAGTAAAAATAAAACTTTCAATACTATGTTGATGACTTGTATTACTTAAAATTTTATGTTGTATTTTTTAGTAATTAGTGGGCTTTTTGCAATTAAATGCTGGTTTTGATGCATAGACAAAATACATGATAAATGTAAATGAAATAAATAAATGAAGGTAATTTACAATAGGCTCTTTAGTACCATCAACTTCATCTATATGTATGATAAATAATTACATTAATAGAATCACCATGGAAAAGATGGAGTATATAATATGTAATATCTGAAGAATATACTTAGTCATAGGGTTAAAAAGATATCAGGAAAATCATTTTGCTCATTCTATCACTCTTAGGCAAAGCTAAAATGTTTATAGTTTCCTTTTAAGAGAGGAATGTACTTTTTTATAGTATAATTTTTATAAATGATAATTGTAAGTTTTGATCAAATGTAATGAATTTCAAAAGAGATTATCTCCTCCCAAAACATCTGAGTGTAAAAACAAATTTCTTTTTGTCAAATGATATTTTTTAGAGTAATTGCAAATCAAAATTTAAAATTTATGCTCATGTTGGGATGCTTGGGTGGCTCAGTCGGCTAAGCATCTGCCATTGGCTCAGGTCATGATCCCGGAGTTCTGGGATTGAGAGCTGCATCAGGGTCCCTGCTCAGCAGGAAGCCTGCTTCTCCCTCTCCCCCTGCTTGTGTTCCCTCTCTCGCTGTGTCTCTCTCTGTCAAATAAATAAATAAAATCTTAAAAAATAATTATTCTCATGTAAAATATTGTGTCTCTGAATGTAAAAACATTCATAGGTATAAAAAAGGACAATCTGTTACAAATAGAAAATTTAAGGAAAAAATCACTTATTTTCTAATGCATGTGTAATAATTGTCATAAAGCTCAAATATTCTATTAAGAGTACTATAGACAAAGGCTGTATTCTTTTGATTCTGCATCCTTGGGAGAAGAAAATGTGGTCTATGTATTGCTTGATTCTATCTTGTGTCTCTAACTTTCACCCACAGCATTTACATTTTTTTGTCCTCTCTTCTATTTGGGTTTGTTTATTTCATATGATATGTCTTCATGGTTTATTTAGTAGCTCTGGCGAGGCCCGTTAGGGTACTTGATTTGTTTGCTTAGCATACTTTTGGAAAGAAAATAGCTACTATATTCCAACAGAGAATACAGTTACCATTAAAAAAGGATGGTTCCCACAATATAGTTTTTCTTAAAGTGTAGATCTTTCTTTAGTGATTTTGCTTTTTAAAAGGTATATCTGTAAAGTAGAAGGTAGACCTACCTTGTTCAGACGACTATACAGAGATTCCTATTTTTAATGTTGTCTAATAGGAATTGAACATGCTAGGCAAAGGAACTGGAAATTTGGCACTTCTGCTTCTCTTATTTGCAGTGTGGTTGCATTAATCCCTTTAGCTCATAAATAGTGAGACATCAGAGTCAACTGACTGATAGACATTGCTGATTACTTCATGCACTATGATGAAGCACCGTACGAGGTGCAGGAGGAGCCTGAGACAATGCTCTCTGAATCCATGACACTAATAAAGCTAGAGACGTTTGCATGGATCTCCTTGACCTTGGCTAACTCATTTTTATTTGATTTCCTTTTGATTCCTTTTCATTTTATGTTCCTGACCTTCAATTTCCTCATCTGTGAAAGACTGAAGTTGCAATAGAGTTCTAGTTTCTAGCTGGAACATTCTGTAATTCCATAAATCTAGAATTCCAATTCTCTCTCTACTGTCTTTTAAGTTAATTATTATTATTATTTTTACCAAAGCCTTCATCAGTCTTTATTACTTTCCCTACCAGGTCATTTCCTTCTTATGAAAGCAGAGGTGACCCTGACCCCTTCAAGGTAACTAAGCCCAAGCTTACTCAACTAGTCACTCAGCAAACATACACCAAATGCCTACTGGTGCAAAGCTGTGTAAGGCATGCACAGCAAACAAATACGTATGAATTAAACTTTCAGTCCTGTTGCCTCCATCCTTTTAAAGATGAAGATCTCTTTTTCTTTCTTTAAAAACAATCGGTATTTATTGAATATATACCACGTGCTAGGTACATGCATTATTTCCGTGCTAAGTTCTTAATATGTATTATCTCCTGATATCTTTGACTTGCAGTGTGTGTGTGTGGGGGGGGGTTTAGGGAGATATATATATATTTTAAAAACTGTGGTAAAATAGATACAAAATTTATCATTTTAAACATTTTTAAGTATATATTTCAGTGGAATTATGTTCACAATCTTGTACAACCATCATGACTACTCCAAATTTCCACAAACCCTAACAGAAACTGTTCTGATTAAGTAATTACTCCCCATTCTCCCCTCCCCAAGCCCCTGGGAACTTAAAATGTATTTTCTGTCTCCATGCATTTGCCTATTCTAGATATTTCACATAGGTGGAAACATCGAACATTTGTCCTTTTCTATCTGGCTTATTTCACTTGGCATAATGTCTTTAAGACTCATTTATATTGAGGCATGTACCAGAACTTCATTCTTTTCATGTGTGAGGAATATTTCATTGTGTGTATATACACCACATTTTGTTTATCCAGTCATTGGTCAATAGACCCTGGGTTGTTTTCACTCCGCTCTGATTTTGTCAAGCTTCCAGTATTCTTAATCATAGATCTAGTTGGTGTCCTGATATTCTCATCTCTTCCTAGAGCTACAGTGAAGCCATTCTCCCTCCATATTTTCGTTCATCCTTATTCTATTTAGAAATTAGCTTTTTGAATGCCCCTCTTCATTCCTCAGTTTTATTTTCTCTCTCTGCTACTCACTATCCTAGCATATGTGTAACTATTTTTTTCAGAAGGCATAATTTCAGTGTGACAGTGTGTTTACAATTGAGTTAAATTTCTTCCAGAATTCATTGCAGTGAAAATATCAGTGTAGATTTTTTTCTCTTAACTCATTGATATTTTACCATTTCCCCCCAAATAAGAAAGGGAACTATAAGATTTTTAGATAATTTACTGAAATACTAGCTAGCATCATTCCTTTGAATAATTACTTAACCTTATTGCTGAGTTTATTTTATTACAAATAATTTTTTTTAACATTTATTGAGATTATTCTAACTATGCTGTATTTACTAGAGTCAAGTTGAGGCAGAATGACTAAGGCTGTGCGCATGTACAAAATTCTTCTATAGTTGTTGAAGTTTCTATAAACCCTTGTTACCTAACTAAATTTAAAGATTTCTTTTACTGATCAGTTATTAAAAAATTGGGTTTAGAAAAAAGTATTCCACATACTTTATTCTCAGGAGAAAAAAAATAGTTTAGATGAGGAACATCAATGAATTAAATTTAATGAGGACGTTTGTGGCAATAATGATGGAGTGTCAAGGTCTCTAAGATGCTGCATGCTAGCTATTTTTCATTCTCTTTAATTTACACATGAAGGCTTAAAGAGCTGTGGGCAAGCTGCTTCAAAGAAAAGAACATCACTGCTGAACCAAAGCTAATGCAAAATTATTTGAAAACTAGAGAGTCCTTTTAGCACACAATAATAGAGGAATGCAGAGCTTTTATATCACAAAATATAAGCTTCTGTTTAAAGGATTTTGCCCCTCTTTACTGTTCATATCAAGTACACCCAATTCATTTTTTAGTCAGCCCCCAGTTTTTTAGGCTGAGATGGATGAGTTGGTCATGTGGGAGTATGATGAAAAAAATATTAAAAAAACAATTCTATTTTAACAAGAACAGACGGAATTTAGTCTAACATTTCTTGTATTTCCATTTATTTTGTGTAACGATATGCACAAAAACGTATGCAAGTGGTATGTTTAACAATCTTTGAGTGAATGAAAAGATAGAGTTTGTGTTACTATAAATTATAGTTGGAAATTTGATGCCTGAGATGTCTATACATGACAGGAAAACCAGCACAAAGAACAATTAGTTCATCCTTTTGATTGTCTTCATAATCAATACCAATTTCTGGGGTTTCATTGATCCGGCCACAAATCACACTGAGTCTTAACTTGGAAAAACCCAACACTTAATGTCTCCCTCTCTCTTTTGCTGACTGCCTTTACAAAGAAGATGTTCACTAAATGTTTGTGAAAGAACAAGATGAAAGACTGTTATTTGATGTAATTTCCCAGAAAAACAACAACAGCAATAACATGGCGAAATGGTACTCTATAGTCCAATGTCATTTGGACTAATGATTTATTCTTTTGATTTCTTTTTTAAGAAAGTAAAATAAACCCTCAAACAGCATCGTCATCCTTTGGCACTTCTCTGTTAAATATTCTGGTGCATGCTCAACAAATATTGAAGCAAAAATAGAAACACTATTTATGAGTTAACTTAAATTGTATCTATTGCTCATGATAAAACATATAGAGCAGGAGTTATGAACTGGGGTTCAGGGGTCCCCAGGATGGTATGGTGAGAGGGGGGAGTATCAGGGTGTCTGTGAAAACTGAAATGATATACAAATTTTGGAGCGTATTTTTCTGGGATGAGGTGACATAACAGAGATTGAACGGTTCCTATTTGTTTGAGCTGTTCTAATCGTTTTGTGAGTTTTTACTCCCGTTGTCCTCATGACGGCCCTAAGATGGCAATGTTCCTATTATCTTCCTATTACAGGTGAGAAAAGTGATATACAAAGATTTTATGTACCTTGCCTAGGGCGTCGCGACCACTGAGGGGTCAAGCCAGCATTTGAACCCAGAAGTCTGGCTCTAGGATCTATATTCTTAAGCAACATAAACACTGGGCTATCTCTTGATGGAGAATAGGTTTTATAACTTTTCTTTTCAGATTTTCGAGGAATCTGTGACCTAAACACAATAAATATCTACTAGAGTAGAGGAGACAACAGAACCACAGAAATGCTGCTTTCGGGGTGCCTGGGTGGCTCAGTGAGCTAAGCGTCTGCCTTCTGCTCGGGTCATGATCCCAGCATCCTGGGATCGAGCCCCACATCATGCTCCCTGCTCAGGGGAGAGCCTGCTTCTCTCTCCTTCTGCTGCTCTACCTGCTGGTGCTCTCTCTCTTTCTGTCAAATAAATAAATAAAATCTTTAAAAAGAAGAGAGAAATGCTGCTTTCATTAGACATGCTATGGAGTATAGTGCAGGGGTTTGCCATAACTAAGGAAAATGTAGTCACCTGTGGTCACTTAGATGTTAGGCATTTTTAAAGTCTGCTGATAAATGTCCCAACCATTTATTAATTTAATCTGGCTTACCCAGGATATCGTATTGCACACTACCTATAATAAAGTGGGGAAAAAAGTGATAAGGATCAAGCTTCTGACAAGGCAGGTAAAAGGAATTGAGCAAAGTTTGGGGAAAGTTGAAATTCAAGTAGAGACCCATAGAATAAGTAAAATACATTTACTTCAATTGAGCTTAGAATTCCTGTTGGTCAAAGCAAAATGCAAAACATGATCAGTTACATGATTCACAGTTTCTAAGAAAACCTACCACTTCCTTAGAGGAATAACACATCACTTTGTTTGAAGTCAGTAATACATTTTCTTTATGAGTGTGTAGCAAATGCTTTTTTCAGTAGCTTCTCTTTGATAAATGTCATAACTGCCAAGATGGGCTTAATTGTGTCCCTTCAAAATTCATGGGTTGAAGTCCTAACCCCCAATAATTCTGAATGTGAATTCATTTGGAGATAGGGCCTTCAAAGGTCAAATTAGCAAACTTCAATCTGGTATGACTGGTGTACTTATAAGAATAGGAGATTAGGACTCAGACATGCCTATGCACAGAGGAGAGATCACATCAGAACACGGTAAGGAGATGGCCAGCCTACAAACCTGGGAGAGAAGCCTCAGAAGAAATCAAATCTGCAGACACTTTAATCTTGGACTTGTAGCCTCCAGAACTGAGGAAATAAGTTTCTGTTGTTGAAGCTACTCAGTCTGTGGTATTCTGTTATGGTAGTCCCGGATGACTCATATAAGCAGGTGCCTTAAAATATTTTATGATAATCTATACTTCAGCATCCATCTAGTTCTTAAAAGTATTTTGCATGGCAGCTGAAGAAGTAGAGCAAGTTAGGTGAGGACAGCCCAGTGAAATTCTGAGGTCCCCCAAACAATGTAGTCCAAACACAGTGCCTTCTCTGGAACAGCTTCATTTGGAGATGAGATTATACTACTCAGAAGAATGGATGAGCTCTGCGTATGTGTGTGTGTGTGTGTGTGTGTGTGTGTGTGTGTGTATTTGGATTTGTGATAAAATATATTGCTGTAGACAATACTTAAACTTCATGGTAAAGTATAAAATAAAATAGTGCTTCTATGTTGCTAGTTTAGGGTTAAACATAGACTACTGGGCAAAAGACTTAATCTTTGATGGAAATGGAAAGACCCTACCAAGGGCTGGGTCCTTGTAGTTCATGGTCACCTTGGCTCCAAACCAGAGGGAAACCTGCTCAGGAGCAGGAATTTTCATTTGAGAGTTGTGGCCCAAAACTGACACATAAAAAAAATTAATGAACGACAAGTTAAAGTTAAAGTTGCACATCATAGGTTTGTACAGAGTATTTTCAAAGCAAGAGTGACCAGAATCACCATGACCAAGGAAAATCTCATTAATGTAGGCATATAAAATGCAAATTTAAAAAATAATTAAACATAATGGTGATTAAATGTATAAAATGATTCACTATGAAAGTCTCAAAGTAATTTATGAATAATATTATAAATAATTGCATTTTTTATACCTCTGTTATAACATATGTCTCCAGGATTATAATTAGTTGTTGAATTGGTTGTGTCCTCACTACTCAATTATATCTTTGAGAGCATGAATTTCTATTTAATTTCATTTTCTTTTCTATCAGTGATGCTCGATATGTGTTTGCTGAATGATTGAATGAAAAAATAAATGAACACATGAACAACTAAAATTTGTATAACAATTGGATTCTTAAGCTTTTCATGTATTATATCATTTAATAATAATTAGCAAAAAAATCTGTACACTTTTTCCCCTCATAACATGAAATTTGATGCTACCCAATTTAAAAAAAATAACATTTTGGAAGACGACTTAAAGATGAGAAATGTTCTCAGTATAGTGTTAAGTGCTGAATACAAAATTATATATAGACAATCATGTGCGCATGCTCACACGTGCAGAAATAAAAGGAAGTAGCCAAACTATTAACCGTGGTTAATACCTGGATGAAAAAATTCATTTTGAAATCCTCCTTCACAGTGAGATTTATCAAAAAAAATAGCATATAAAATTCACTGTTTTTAATGCATAGTTCTATGAGTCTTTTTTTGGACATGTAACTACAACAGTCAATAGAGAAAACACTTCCATCACCCCTTAAAGTCCCTAAATGTTCCATTGTAATCATTCCTCCTGACTTCACACAGCCCCCTCACGACCACTGATTTCTTTTCTTATAGCTTTGTCTTATCCCCGAATATCATATTCTGGAATTTTACCAAGTTTTGAGTCTGGCTTCTTTCATTTAGCATAATGCTTTTGAGATGTTGATGTTGTTACATGTATCAGTAGTCATTTTTTCTACTTGTGAGGTATATGTACAATTTCTGTAGTGTCCTCTCATTTTGTTGCAAAACTGCTCTAAAAAATAAATTCTTTAAAAAACCCAAGAGTGGAAATGCTTAGTTGCATGGTGAGTGTATATTTAATTTTAAAAGAAACTGCTCAGCTTCTGCCCAAAATGATTGTACTATATTGCATTCACTTAGCAATATATGAGTGTTCTGGTTGTTCTATCTCCTCGTTATCACATTAGTATTGTCAGGTTTTTATTGTGGCTTAATACATCATAGGTACGACATGACTGCTGGCTGAGCGTTGAGCTGGATCCGGGCACTTGGAGGATCCTCAACACCTCCCCTGTTTTTGGAACATGTTCTGCTTGCTTTCCAGGCTCCTGGAAGCTTCCTCAAGGATGCAGCCTTGAGATGGTGATGTGCTGTTCAGACCCTCTGGACAGCATATGTGACTGAACCCAGTTAAAGCCTCTATATAAACTTTTAAGATTCTCGTGGGCGCATGTGGAGATCTACTCGTTTGTAGTCCCTGAAGACAAGCCTCGTAAGTAAGTTCCCTTGCTTATTAAATCTGCCACCTACCAACCTGGAGTGGTTTGCCCCTTCGATTTCTCCTTGCTGACCATATATAGGACCAGGTTAGGAACCAACAGGCTTGTATTTTTATTTTATAATTAGTTTTGAAAAGCAGGAGATTTTATTTATTTATTTATTATTTTTAAAATATTTTATTTATTTATTAGAGAGAGAGCACAAGCAGGGAAGAGGGAGAAGCAGGCTCCCTGCTGAGCAGAGGTCCCCACACGGGGCTCGATCCCAGGACCCTGGGATCATGACCTGAGCCTAAGGCTGACGCTTAACCAACTATGCCGCCCCCACCCCGATTTTTATTTAAATGAAGTTCAATTTGCCAATTTCTACTTTTCTGTGATCATGCTTTTTGTTTCATATTTTTCCCCTAACCCAAGGTGACAAAAATTTTCTCCTATGTTTTTTCTAGAAATTTTATATCTTTAGGTTTTGAATGTAGGCCTATGATACATTTTAAGTTAATTTTAATATATAGTGCAAGGTTCATTTTCTTACACATGGATAGCTAATTGTCCCAACACCATTTGTTAAAAAGATGACCATTCACCACAGAACTGCCTATGCACTTTTGTCTAAAATCATTTAACCAGAGCTGAATGGGTCTTTTCTGATCTCTTTATTTCAGCAATCTATGTGTCTATCCTTTTGCTTATACCATACAGTCTTAATTACCATACTTTTCTTTCTTTCTTTTTTGATTTTATTTATTTATTCATGAGAGACAGAAAGAGAGAGAGAGATTGGCAGAGGGAGAAGCAGGCTCCCAAGGAGCAGGGAGCCCGATGCAGGACCCAATCCCAGGACCCTGGGATCATGACCTGAGCTGAAGGCAGATGCTTAACTATCTGAGCCACCCAGGTGCCCAATTACCATACTTTTCTATTCAGTTTTGAAAGCAACTAGTGTTATGGCCTGAGTGTCCCCACAAAATTCGTAGGTTGAAATCCTGCCTCCAGTGTGCCTGCAATAGGAGATAGAGTCTTTAAAAAAATTTTTTTTTAAGATTTTATTTATTTGACAGAGAGAGAAAGACAGCGAGAGGGAACACAAGCAGGGGGAGTGGGAGAGGGAGAAGCAGGCCTCCCACGGAGCAGGGAGCCAGATGCGGGGCTCGATCCCAGGACCCTAGGATTATGACCTGAGCCGAAGGCCGACGCTTAACCGTCTGAGCCACCCAGGTGCCCCGAGAGAGAGTCTTTAAAGAGGTCATTAAGAGTAATGAGGTCCTAAGGGTGGGGCTCTAACCCAACATGACTGCTGTCCATACAAGAAGAGGGAGAGGTACCAGGGATGGCTGAACATGGAGAAAACACCCATGTGAGGACACAGCAAGAAGGTGGCCATCTACAAGCCAAGGAGAGAAGTCTCAGGAAGACCCAACCTGTTGGCAGCTTGATTTTAGACTTCAGCCTCCAGAACATGGTCCCATGCAGTAATGGTGTGATTAATCTATCATTGCTTCATAATATTAAGTTGCAACCAGCCCTGCAGTAAGTTCTTAATGATATGAAATATGCACCTTATTTGTCTTTGTGTCTTTTTTGGGAGATTCTGGAATATATTTTTTCTTGGACAGTGTAATTAAGCAATATCTTAAAAAAAAAAAACCCAACTCGAATGATTTAGGGTCCCTTAGGGATCAAATAAGTCAGCAAATCTTCAAGTGGATAGTGGAAACAAAAGATCAGAGTATTTTAAAATACTGATTCAAAGTTTTTACCTTGCTTAATGCAGAAGATTTCACCAAATACTACAATTCTGAAACTTTACATACTAAAAAACTTACATTTTAGACTGCCATCTGAGAGATCCACTTGAGAGTTAAAAAAAAATCATCATCAGTTTGCTAAACTTGACATAATAACGTAGCTCATTTCTTTATAAATATAGTTCTTGCTTCCATTTGTGGTTAGTGAGCAGTCAACAACTGAGGAACCACTACACGGTGAACCTTTGGCTGTCCTTCAACAGCATCCCGTGGCATGAAAACACAAGTACAGGCCAGAAAATGAAACAGCTCCATTCCAGTGGGAGGGAATATGGCATCACCTACAGAAATAAGCAGTTTGATTAAGAGAAGAGAGCTAATTAAGGAAATAGTTAAACATATCTTCACAGGTGATTAACTCATATATTATAAGCAAAGTGTGTTGTCTCTGAGTTAATATTTGAGCCATTTATGTAGTTTTGATGAGTCGCCACTGCGGCTTATCTGTTGAGCTGAAAAGCAGGTCTAGGAGGAGCCGTGGACTTTAGGCTGAGGGAGAAAGGGGAGATTTGCTTGGGTAAATGGCATGGTGACAAAAGGGGAGAGAGAAAAAGGAGAATGTGGAAGAGAGAACTCTGAGTTTTTCAGAGAGTGGTCACCTGGCCCTGATCCCGTACTCTGGGCTTGTATCAGGTCAGAGAGAGAGACACAGACCATATTAGAGGATCTTGGGTCATCAGGAACATGCAAAGATGCTGTGAGGACTACAGTCATTCCTCAACCATTATAAACACAGAAGCCATAGGACCTCACGTTCTCTCAGAAAGATGCTGTTATTCTCAAGGTTTCCACTCAGGCAAGGATATCTGGAAGGTTTTCAGAACATAAAAGCAGGAAACTAGAAAAAAACTCAGGTGAGATACTCCTGGGGGTTCTAGAAATAACTCAGTGAAACCTTCCAGTAGAACAGACTAGAGAATCTCTATTATGTTAATGTGGGCTACTTCAAATGAAATTTGGGTTATTAGTGTTACCCCAGTGGGGAAATTCTTAAGGCTACTTATCCATCAGATTTTTTTTTTTTTTTAAAGCTAGGGAGCTGGGGACTGGCAGAAGGAGAGGGAGAGAGAGAATCTTAAGTATGCTCCACATCTAGTGCTGAGCCCGATGTGGGATTCAGTCTCACAACGCTGAGGTCATGACCTGAGCTGAAATCAAGAGTTGGATGCTTAACTGACTGAGCCACCCAGGTGCCCTCCATCAGATTTGATCTTCACTGTCACTTCCACAGAGAAGCCTTTTCGGAATTCCCAGACTAGATGGGGTCTCTTATGTATATTCTCAGTATCATTTTGTTTCATGGTACTTTACCAGAGTTTGATTAAGTTTTTTATTAATATTATTCCCTCCATTAGACTGTAAGTTCCAAGAGGGAAGAGACTGCAAGCTTGGAACATAGGAGGTGCTCAGTATTTGTTAATATAAACAAATGAGCGAATGAATGAGTGAATGACATTTTTGCTTAAGCAAGTCCATATAAAATTCATTACTTCTTTCATGAATATTAATTAATGTTTGGAAAACCTGTTAGAAATTTCTCTACGCATTTCTCTTCCGATAGATTTTACATTGGTTTCTGGACCCATGCTCATGGTGGAGAGAGGCTTCATTCAGCCCCTGCTGAGGAAATCGAAGTCTGATTACAATATGACAAAGTGACTGGTAGAAACAGTAAGAAAATTCAATCAACAGATTAATTTAAATAACTGATGCCAGATAGCCAGTTGGTTTGATTTTTACCCCTCACTGAATTGACTTAATTAACATCTTGTTTTCATACTGTGTAGCTATCTCTATGTTTATTGACACACAAAATTATCATTTACAGTAAGCAAATGATCTCCCCTGAGAACTGGAGTTTGGCTGTCCTGTTACTCTATGTACTTCTGATTAGAATTTCTAACTTTTTTATATGATGTGACTTAATGATTTTGCTCTTGTTGGTGTACACTAAAATTTTTTATCAGTTTAAACACATACTGAACATAGAATATCTTGTTTCTAAATTTTTACACATACATATGTTTTATAATAAGCTTTGATAATTTTGAATGCTAGAAGAATTTATAAGTAGACAGCTATAAGTTGTGAAGAATTAATTCTCTTAGTTTCCAATGGCCTTATAAAATTTGATGCAATAAGCTACTCATGTCCATGAAATCATACTACAGATAACATTACTTTTCTCAATATTACTTTTCATTGATCTTTTTACACTTCTTTTTTTATTAGAATTAATATTTGAAAATAATTTCACTAACAATATGGGTCTTACTTCACAAGAAGTTCTAATAACAGTAGACTTAGGTCATTTTATTCATCTTCTGATGATACTTTCGAATAGTACTTAGTGCGATTGATTTATAAGCTCTGGTGTTCTAAAATAACAGGGAATCCTGTTTGTTTCATATCATAAATGAGTATGAGGCAGCATAGGAGGGGTGAAATTCTGCAAATTGACATGTTTATGGGTCTAGTTAAGACAGGTAATATAAATGAAGGCAGTCAGCTAGATGTGTCGAACAGAACACTTGTTTTTGAAATGAAGCCCTTGTTACTTGGTTCCAGTAGACATGTAGGATGCAAAGACCTTCAGGCCTTGGGCTTCTGTGTTCCTTTTTTTCTTTTAACTTGCTGCTAAGAAGTGGATCTTAGTTTTTTTTTTTAATTTTATTTTCATACCTTAAAATCAGATAGATCGATGTGCAAATCCTGGTTCTGCTGTTTAAAACATTTATCTCAAAGACCATCAAACTCTAAGCATTCAATAAATAATAGCTGTGAATAGTAAAACTAGCACAATAGCTGTTCATGGTAAAATTAGAAAAGAAAACCTTGTAAGTTAGATTGATCTCCAGCTTCTGCATTGCTCAAGATTTCTTAAAACAGGGGCACCTGGGTGGCTCAGTCATTAAGCGTCTGCCTTCGGCTCAGGTCATGGTCACAGGGTCCTGGGATCGAGCCCCTTGTCAGGCTCCCTGCTCGGCAGCAAGCCTGCTTCTCCCTCTCCCACTCCCCCTGCTTGTGTTCCCTCGCTCGCTGTGTCTCTCTCTGTCAAATAAATAAAATCTTAAAAAAAAAAAGATTTCTTAAAACAAAATGTCTAATTATACACCCTGGCCTGAGTGTGGGCATATATGTGTTCATGTATATATTAGAAAATTAGAGAAAAAAAGAGTTACTAGAATTTCTGGATAGATATAGATCAGGATGGGGTAAAAGCTGAAGACTAATGACAAAGAAGCATGTGTTCTGCTAACTCTGCGAGCATCCTACCTTAGAAATGAAGGGCCTGCTTAGATTACTCCATCGAAACGCATTTTTTAGTCGCCCATGTTTGGTTCCCTGAAGGGTCTTTCTGAGTGGCTGAGACTAATCTGATGAGTTAAGGCCTTAATGGCATGTGATTGCTTAACATGTGATCTCTTCCACATAACTTTTGTATTTTAACATAGGCCTTTAACACCTTTACCTGGTGGAGTGTGTATTAAGATAAGAACGACCAGACACAGGGCCTCACCTGGGAGGACACAGCAGTCAATGTCTGCAGCTAGACTTGAGAATTTCAGGTACGGGCAAGGTCAGAGCCAAAACATTTTTGAGAAGGAAGACATTTCAATCCCCTTCAAATCTACATATGTTAGGGTTTATTAGTTAGTACTCCTTCTATTCTAGGCTGTATGCATTATATTAGAAGAGATTAATAATATGAATTTTTAACCAGTTGTTTTTAACCAGGTGTGTTGCAATTACATATACAGATTATTAGAAGACAAAAAAAAAGTGATTAATGAGTTAATTTCTCTTTCTTAGCTCCATTTTATGTTGGCTTCTTGTGCTTTCTCTGACCACATCAGTAACAAAGATCCCATCAGTTTTAACAAGCAGTATTTTGGAATCATTTTCAATTACAAGACCTCTACCTTCAACAGAGTCCCCCAAGATTTTTTGGAGTTCTTAGGGGTGCCACATACATGCTCACAAATTAACTCTCTGTTGTGTATACATTTTTATTTTCTTCTGTTCCAGTTTTTTCCCTGCTACTAAAAGCCTAAGACAGCTATGAAGCTGTGTCCCACTATTTGTCCCAGTGGCCTGCATCTCACTGGGACCATTTCTTCTACTGTGCCCTGAACAGCTTAATTTGGTACCAGAGTCACCTCCATGCCAGGCTGCTGCCTCCTCTGGGCACAGTATCTTTGACAGGCACTGCTCACATCTTCACTCATGAGTTGGGGCTTTGGAGGTTCTGCAGTGTTACCATGCTCTTTGGAGTCCCTGGACCCTGGTGTGGGATTACATTCTCAGTTGAGATGAGTAGATCACTTCTCTTTTTGCCATTCTACTTTGTGCTCCAAAATTTCACAGTTTTAGATGCAATCATCCTCTCAAATTTTAGTTATAGATCCTCTTCTCCTTGAGTCCGGACAAGGTTAAACTGAGGATAAAAACTCAAGTGAGGTATCATGTCTTGGTTAGAATAGACAATCCTTCTAACAACAAAGGGTTTATTTTGACGAACTCTGTATATGTGACTTCTCTTTCTTTAGGAAATGTTCTCGTCTCTGGAGTCTGTCTTTTATAAAGAGACCCCTGGCAGCTCCTCTGCTGACTGCCAGATACAACCACACTTGAGCAGGGACACAATTTGCAGTCCAGCTGGGCTGATGCACATCTTCCTTTGTGACTTTTCTTGGTACCAGCATTGGGTCTCTGTGCTTAGGTTTTCTAATCGCAACTGTGTGAACATAGAAAACCTGTGAGAGTATGGCTCTAAAAAAGACTTTTTCTTCCATTTATCAAGATCTATAAAACTTATTTTCAGATAGACAAATGACCAGCAAAATAAAATTATCTGTCTAAAAGGCATGCAGCCCAAGACCAGGCATAGAACTTTAATGGAGAAAATAAAAGGCCCAGAGGAGTCATTTTTATTTCTTCCATCCATGAGTCAAAATAGAATCTGAACACCATCTAAAATCTTATGTCTTAACTGCTAAAACAAAGCAAAACAGGAGAAACCTCACTACTGTTGTGTGATATAGTATTGATTCCCTATAAAATAACCATTCTGTCTTCATCCATGAGACAGAACCTCCATATTTTTCAGTGGCAATCAGACCAGCACCGAGGAATACAATGCTTTCAGTTAATCATGCCTCCTCTATCCCCTTTTGGCAATGACTGGCCTAGGGATAGGCATATGACCCAGTCTGACTAGGGAGATAAAAGGGAAATATTCTTCTGGGAGTTTTCTTTTCTTTATCAAAGAGAGGACCCATATGAGGACTGCTCACTCCCAGTGCTTTGGCAGCATTCATGCTTTCTGTGTTTAGAAGTGGGCATTTTAGGATCAAGTAGTTAGAGCCCCAGAGCAGCCATCTTGGGATTAGGTGCAATTGGCCTTACGAAGCACAGGTGGTAAGATCCAGTGGTTAGACTCATAAAGCTGCTGAATTAACTCCCAAACTACCAATCTTCAAATTTCATTTTAAATAAACAGGAAATGTTTTTATGGATTAAGTCATGGGTTTGCAAATAATGACCTGTAGGCCAAATCCAGTCCACTACCTGTTTTTTAAATGAAGTTTTATAGGGACACAGTTACCACGTTCATTTACGTCTGTTCTTCTTTCATTACAGTAAAAGAGCTGAGTAGTTGTGAAAGAGCCCATATGGACTGCAAAGCTTAAAATATTTACTACCTGCCTCTTTACATACAACGTATGCCACCCCTACACTGAGCCAGCACTAGCAGAATTTTCTATTATCGTCACATGAATTAATCTGAAGGGACAATCTTAACTCTAAAACATCTATGTTTGTTAGCTAATGACCACATTTTACACTTATATACCTGTTAAACCTTGACAAACTTTTTTTCTAAATGAAAAGCAGATTTTAGAAAAGGAAAGATAAAGTATTTAGGAGCTTATGTCTACGCTTTAATTCATCCCTAAACTCCAGCTAATATTTTGCACTGAGATGAAATCATCATCTTAACTGTACCTAGTAAGATTTAAAATAACTTGACTTTCTCTCCAAATGAGATGTTTGATGGAAAGGCTTTAAGGACCCAAGCTCCTGAGTGAAGCACTATTGTCACAGCTATTTCAAAATGACATTTATGCAACTATGTAAAATGTTCAGAGTCATTAAATAGCATCGCATGGCCACCAATTTATCCTTCCTTAATCATGTGACAAAAGACCTAATCATGATCAAGTCCTAGTTTCAAAAAAAAATTGCCTTTTTAGCAGACTGCCCTGAAGCTTAAATAAGTCAGATTGCTGCATGTACTCTTAAAAGGACTTAACACCAATTTCTATGCCTATGAACTTAAGAATTTTAAAGTGGAAACAGCTTGTGATGTTTCCTGGGGATATTCTTCCATATGACAATAATTAACTAGGGCTTAATGCTTCCTTCCTGTTTTCTAATGTATGACAGAAATATACATTTAAAATTAACAATAGTAATGTCTTAGTTGGACTGCAGAGTGGGGACTTGGTTATCTTTTCCTCTCCTGTAATTGTAGAGGGTGGAGTTTAGAGGGTGTGATGGGCTGTGCTCTCCATATATATCCTCCCTCTGCTAATCTCATTTCTACTCTTATGATTAAACTGTATTGAAAGATTTTTTCCATGATTCAAGAAGATTGTTTTTTAATATTTATTTTAATATGAAAGAAGGATATGCTCATTCATCATCAGAAATGTTGTTAAAACAGCACTTCTTATCAACCATTGATGATGAATGGGAAAATCTTTTCTTAGTACAGGAGAGAATATTACACAAATCTTTTTGAGTCTTGCCACAAATCTTTTTTAATAAAATTCAGCTCATCAGTTTGCAGAAGAAGAATGTGTCGTCAGTCATAAAAGGTTATAGTGACAATGGGAGACGTTTCAGAAGGCGTTTTCTCCTCTCTAACTGTGCTTAGGCTTACGAACAGATAACAAACACAGCTAAAGTCCTATATGTTTTTAACAGAAAGAAATTTAGGATGATAAAGTTTGTTTTGAGTGGACAGCCTGTCATTTCATCATGAGTCTCTGATATTTATTTGCTGTCAATTGAATGTGTGAATAGCTGTAGATATTGGGAGAAGTTACAGTGGAAAAGCAACCAACAAACAACATTGTTTTAGCAGCTAGAGTAAACATATGTTAAATAAAAGAGAGTGCTGTACCCACTGGAATGATGACATTCATGCCCTGTTCAGCAGTGACTGAGAACCTGTTGTATGCTGGATTCTGATAGACCACAAGGGATGGCTCTGCACAGAGCAATGCTCCTGCTGTCATGGAACCAGCATTTAACTGGCCCCAGGGGTCTTCCATTTGTCACTTGAGAACATGGCCAGTAAACACAGTCCTATTTTCAAGCATCCAAAATTATAGCAAAGTATGGCAAAAATATGCCTTTTTATTTTTATTAAATGAGTTATCTCTTTTATCTGCAGGAAAAAAAATGATGAGGCACAAATTTGAATTAGGTACTGTAGTCTGAGTAATTTCACTGGCAGTTAGGTCATCCTAAAACGGATCTTGAGACTTACAAGCGTTAGCACCTCATGAATCAGTTTCGTTTCAGAACCTTTGAACATATCCGTAGGTGGGTTCTGTATCATCCATCCCACTGAGGTCCCAGGGCTATCACTTTGTGTGTAGCTGGCAGATACATGTAACAAAGTTAATACATGATGCAGACGGAGAGTAAGTAAGAGCACTCATCACAACACTGAACTACACCTCTTCCCAGTCCACCAACACTGGCCTCAGGAAAACTGGTTGTCATTTCAGGGATCTCTGCAGAGTTCAGAGTCACAGACTGAAAAACTCAGACCTTTTTTTCTGCCAGCTAAGCAAAAATGCTTGAAGGTATGGAAAGTAGAATATTTGAATATTGTTGGACTTGCAGAAGAAATTTAGGCCGATCTAATTGTCTTCAAAGTCAACACATGAGATCCTTTGAGGTGCTTAGGGTTAAGATGGGAATCTTCCTTCTAAGTATCCATTGTGTCCTACCTGCATCTCTACTTCCTACCGTGCCATTTGGTTGGATATAAATGTTGCCTAGAATCTCCACAGATGCAGCATTTTGTCTTAAAACCTACTCTTGTAACCAGGAAATAATATAAGTCTAAAATAAAGACTGTAATGAAGCTTCTAATGAGGTAGGAGTCCGATTGGATAAACTATCAAATTCCTTCCCATAGGTGTACAATCTCTGAAATGGAAAGGGGGGAAAAATCCAAAGGATATATTGAACACAAATAATTAAATAAATAATTATAAAAAGGTATGAAATTAACTTTACATTGTCATGATTTGCTTTTAAAACCTTTAGAATATTTATGAGGGATTTCTCTTTATGTGAATAGGCTGTATATAGTTTGTGTTGTGAATGATAACTGAAAGTCCATCTGTATTCATATGGCAACATATGAAGATGTGAGGTAATATTAACCAGAATGTAATATTAGCCATGGTTTACTACTTAAAATTTGAACACCGTAGCTACATAGTCCAGGTATAAATATTGGACTGTAAATCAATCTAGTTAACTTAAGTTTTCTCAAACCTAGCCCTTTTGACATGTTGGATCACATAATCCTTTGTTGTGAGAAAGGCTATTCCATGTGTTACAGGATGTTTAGCAGCATGCCTGGCCTCTACCCAATAGAACTCCAAGAGTAACAACTAAAAGTTACCCCAGACATGCCTAAATATCCTCTGAGGGGATTATTACCCTTTACATCCACTGAGTTAATTAAACTTTTTTTTTATTTCACATTAGTGTTTACAAGTTGCTATAGCAAGCATGAAAGAAAGAAGGAGTAATGAATGGGGTGTAATGATTAATCAACTGTTTGTGCTTGTAGAAAATAACTACTTCCTGAAGTATGTTAGCAATTTCAAGAATGAGAATACAAAAATTCTAGCTTAACATTAAAACTAGGAAAAGAATAGTTAAATCTTATTTCTATTATTGGGAAGTCACTTTAGGTTCTTGTCGACTTTGAAAACATTACTAATAATATGATCACCATGATGTAGATATGCAAGGATGCAGTAAATTTAATTGTAGAATTATGTCCCCAAATATAAAGGTAATAGTTTCAGTGTCTTCTGCACTAATTAGTAGACATATAGACTATTGTGTAGGGTTCTGGAACATCTATTGAATTTTTAGTACACTTTTGGCAAGTATAGAGAAATTTCAAGAGAAGAATACCAAATTAAAGAAAATTCTTGAACACTTGTCTAAGACATCAGATTGGAGATGAATGTGAATGAGGAGATGGCTATTTACTTATTTGTTTATTTTTAAGATTTATTTATTTTTTAAAGGGAGAGAGAGAGAGCATGCATGCAGAGGGGGAAGGGCAGTGAGAGAGGGAGAGAGAAACTCAAGCATATTCTGCACTGAGCATGGAGCCTGACGTGGGACTCAGTCCCATGACCCTGAGATGACGACCTGAACTGAAAACCAAGAGTCATATGCTTAATGAACTGAAGTGCCACAGGAGATGACTATTTAGATAAAAATAGAATTTAAGTTAGAATATAATAATTTCTGTCAATAATTTGAAACATAGTGGAAGAATGGGTTTACTTGCATTGTTTTTCTCCAGAAAGTGGACAATTGGATAGATGATGTTGTTATGATGTAGGACAAGTCCATTACATTCAGCCTGTCTGACTCTTCATCTTTTGAGTCCCAGTTTCAGTGTCATTTTTAAAAACATTCTTCCTGGGTTCCTTTATTTACATTAGATTCTCCAATATTATCTCTTATAGCACCCTATCTTTTACTTCATAGGGCTTATATTAATATGCAATTCAATATTTGTTTGGATGATGATTTGTTTAACATTTGTTGATCCATCTGAATGTAAACCCTAAGAAAGCAGGTATTCTGTCTCATTTGTTCACCACTGCATCAGCATTCACTTAGGGTCTGGCACTTGGTGTGGGTTCAATATGTATTCAGTTAGTAAATGAGTAACATAAGTAATGTGTTTAAAACAAGTTATTTGATAATAAAATAATATGCTGGCACAAGAGTGCTTCCACAGTTGTTACAACCATTTTGCATCATATTCCTGAGGTGCAATCGGATTGTGTGTTGGAGCTGGCTCATATTGACTCATAAGAGCCAATTGTATGAATCTCTTCCAAACTCCAAATTCAGTGATGTCAGGAAGGTAGCTTGAAATTAGTTATGGTAAAAATACTTACCACTAGAAATAAGCAAACACTACAAATCAGGGATTTTTTTTAAAGAGCTAGTTGTTAAACATTTATCCACATAACATTGATGTTGAGAATATTTCTGGACCAGTAAGAAAGTTGGGAAAAGGAGGTTCTAATTGCTTTCTACTCTGTGTCTCCGCTTCTACAAAAGTAGCAATTCAACTTCAGAAAATGAAGGACTAAGTTGTTTGGAACAAAGCTCCTGCTAAATACAATCAGGGAAACTGGACATACTATATGTTTTAAAGGCAACAGAATGCTACCAAGGTAGTGGATATTTATGGGCAAATGACCCTAGAAAGTAAGGAAACCAAGAGAGGCAAATTGGCATTTGGTGCTTGTTTTCCTCTCAAGATAATTAGTAATTCCAACATTTAGTTGAGAAGTTCAAAGGCTAAGCAGAGACTATAACAGGGTGGGAAGTATGAAAATGGAAGTGAAGACCCTCCCTAAAATAAAGATGCTTGTTAAATGTCAAGATTTTAGTTGGTAAATAAGAATAAATGAACCTGAAGTGGAACAACCTTAATGATAACTGAAGTCCACCTTAGGATCATCTCATCCTTGATTAGACTAAGGTGATCTGCTCTTAATTTAACTAGCTGTCTGCCTACAACAAAAGTTAATCCCTTTTGGAACTTCATAGGGTCTGTACATTTTTCATATACAAAATCAGATACTCAAACAAAAATACCATTCTAGGCTTACAAGAAGATATTTAGCTAAAGCAAAAGAAGGAGAAAAAAAGACAATGGAAATAGATTTACAAAGTGTATTAGTTTTCTATGGCTATTCTAACAAATCACCGAAAATCGAAGGACTTAAAACAACACACATTTAGTATCTCATAGTTCTGGAGATTAGAACTATGAAATGGATCTTATTGGACTAAAATCAAGGTGTTAACAGGCTTGTGCTATTTTTTGACACTCAAGGAGAGAATCCATATCCTTTCCTTTTTCAGATTGTGGAGACTGCCTGCATTCCATGGCTAGTGGCCTCATCCCTCCAACTTCATAGCCAGCAATGAAGCAGGCAGAATCCTCCTCATACAACATTCTCTGATTCTCTCTAATCTGTCTCTTTCTTCCACTTATAAAGACACTTGTGATTACATCAGGTCTAGAATAATCTCACCATCTCAAGGTCATAATTATCTCTTCATTTCAAGATGAAATAATCTCTCCATAAAAAGGTCAGTTTATTAGCAACCTTAATCCCATCTTCAATCTTAATTTCCCTTTGCTATGTAACCTAGTGTATTCACATGTTCTAGGGGATCCAAATGGGGATATCTTTGAGGAGCTGTTATTCTGCCTAACACACAGGGTATCCAGAAGATTAAGTTATATGACACACTTTCAAATGACTGATAACTATATTTGAACAATTCAAAGACAAAATAAAGAATTTTAGTAGGTAAGTGGAAACTATGAAAAAGATAACTGGAAATCATTGAAATAAAAAAAAAACACAATAAATTAGGACTTCAATATACTGGTTGAAGAGCAAATATACTGAGCTAGAGACAGAACTGGTGATGAGGAATATAGCTCAGAAAACAATATCCAGAATGAGGTAGAGAAACACAAACAGATGGACAATAGAGAAAAGAGCATAAGTGGTAACCAGGACATGGTAAAAAGAAATAATATGTATCTATTTGGAACCCTAAAGGAAGAGGAGAGAGGTTATGGCACAAAAGAAATTCTTGAAGAGATAATAATTGAAAACTTTACAAAACAAAGAGAAGACTGAGCTATAGAAGAAGATTGAGCTATAGGTTCAAGAAGCTCCAAAACTCTAAGTATGGAAATTATAAGGAAAATCACATGTAGCTATATCACAGAAAAACTACTGAAAGCAAAAGACAAAGAGACACTTGAATAATCAGGATAAAAAGATGTATTAATTCAGACAAAGGGAAGGATAGGATTGACAGCTGAATTATCATGATAAACAATGGGAATTAGAAGATAATAGAATCTGAAAGAAAATTATGTCCAACCTATAATTCTATATTCAGTGAAAATTTCCTTTAGAAAATAGAAACAAATAAAAATACTCTTCAGAAAAATATTAGGGAAGATTATCTCCATCAGTGCTCCAACAAATGAAGCACTCAAGGATTTTCTCTAGGCTAGAGGAAAACAATCATAGATAGAAGTTTGAGATGCAGGAAGAAACGAAGATCAGTAAGAACAGTAAATATATTGGTAAACTTAAGTAAATATTCATTATACAAAAACAATAATAATTTATTTTGGGCTTCAATATATTAGAATTAAAATACGCAACAAATGTGACACATCAATCACAAAAACAAAGAGAGTTAATGTGTCACAAGGTCCATATATTATCTGGGAAGTAGTAAAAATATAGGATGAATATAAGTTCTGGTTTTCATATGCCCTTATCTATAGGCATAATTAATGGCAGAGCCTTGTTTCACTCTCAAAGTGTCCTGATTTGGGTGATAAACTAAATGTTTGCCCTTTAAGACTATTAATATTTATTAGAGGTTGATAAATCCAGAAATCATACTATAATTTCATGAGTAAACACTAAAAAAAAAAAAAATGACAATTTAGACTCACAAATAGAAGGGAAAATAAAAATAATGATGTAGTATTTAAAAAGGCAAGAAAGGAAAGAAAAAGAATACAGAACATGTAGTACAAATATAAATCAAATAATATGGTAAATATATCTTATAAGTGGAATTTAAAAACCAAACAAAACAAGCTCATAGATACAGAGAGGATTGGTGGTTGTCAGAGTAAAGAGGTGGTGGTGGGAGAAGTGGGTGAAGGGGGTAAAAAGGTAAAAACAAACAAACAAACAAAAAAACCTCAAGACAAAAAAACTAATTTTGCTGCTTTCTGTGCAGAGCTTTCATTGCCTTATCAGGGCTGACGCTGACTTTCAGTGTTTTCTGGTTCTTCAAAGTTAAAGCTTTGTTGAACATAGTTAAAGGAATGGCTCACTGGAGGAACAAAATGGTAGTGGGGGAGAGAGATAATTATTTCACCAACATAAACAAAATCTGTATTTATTTGTAAAACATCTCAAACAGACCTTTTTCTACATAAAAGGCTTGTCTCTTGAATTGAAAGCCACCTAGCTCAGCCTGGGCACCAGATATCACACTCTTAACTTACTTTTCACTTGGAATAGATGGGTCAAAACATAATTCAAAACTGGAAATAAAAACGAAATACCTGGAGCCTTGAGTACAGATATTTTATATGGCCAATTAAATCAAGATTAATTTGTTTTAAAAACTAGCTTGCAAGAAAAAAATATGGTAAATTTAAAGCAAAATTTGTTGGCTGTTTGATTAAATGTAAATAAACTGTATATTCCAATTAAAAAACAGACTGTCACACTGAATATAAATACCAAATAATTTTTACCTAAAAGGTGCTTACAAAAGGTATAGTGTAATAGAAAGATACAGAAAGTTTCAAAGTAAAATGATGGAGAAAGTTGTTATAACCACACTAAAATCAAATAAAATAGGTTTTAAGTTTAAAAATACAAATAGGGTTGGGGTGCCTGCGTGCTCAGTCAGTTGAGCGTCTGCCTTCAGCTCAGGTCATGATCTCAGGACCCTGGGATCGAGCCCTGCATCAGGCTCCTTGATCAGTGGACAGCCTGCTTCTCCCTCTCCCCACTCCCCCTGCTTGTGCGTGAGCTCTCTCTCTCTGTCAAATAAATAAGTAAAATCTTAAAAAAAAAAAAAAAACAAATAGAGAGATACATTGCATAATGTTAAAATGTTTAATTTGCCAGGGAGATATCACTCAAAATTTATATACACTTAATAAAAGATAGCATGAAAATATAAAGCAAAATGACAAAACTAAACAATAGAAAAAATCAACAAAGACAAAACTTGGTTCTTCAGAAAGATAAATAAAATTAATATCAAAGTAATTGATAAACCCTGGTGATATAGATCATGAAAAAATGAGAGAAAACACAACTAATATGGATAATTAAAAAGGTGGCATTATTATAGATCCTACAGGCATCACAGTGATAAACAGAGAGATTACTTCCAAACTTAATTTATGAAGGAGCATTATATATAGACAAAAACAAAAAACAAAACAAAACAAAAAAACTGACAAGTACATTTATAAGAAAAAGTTAAAAGTCAAAATATTTAATGAACATTTTACAGAAATTCTAAACAAAATGCAAGCAAACCAAATAGAGCAATATATAAAAAGGAAAATACAGCACAGCTGTGTCTATTTTAGTAATGAAGGTTAGTTGAACATTTAGAAATCAATCAACATAAATTACCATATTAATAGAATAGAGGAGAGAAAAATAACTATAGTAAAGTCAGTTTTGTTAGTCAAACACTACAAATAACTTACATGTTCACCAAGAATAGCAGGGATACATAGATTGTACTATAATCATACAATGTAACATTAGCGGCAAAAGAATTAAGAGAATTAATTAAAATTAAGAGAATTTTGCTGCAACAAAAATATCACATGGGATAATCTCAAAAATACAATTTCAAGGAAAAGAAACCAGATACTTCTGTATGACTCCGTTTATATAAAGTCCGAAAACAGACAATATTAATCTACAGTAATCAAGATAGTATTGGCAGTTGAGGGTCTCCAATGGTGTTTTAATGTTTCATTTATTTGGAGGGGATGTGGTAACATAGGTGTGACATTTTTTGATAGTTCATTGAGCTATGCATTATAATTTGTGCATTTTCATCTATAAATGTTACTCCTCAGTAAAATATTTTATTTTAAAAAATGACTGCCTCATAGACTGGTTTACTTCTCACTTGATTTTGACACAAACAGTCCTTTGACTGATAAACATTTTTTTTCTTTACCAGTTTAATTTCTGTTACTGGCTTAATCTGATAAATCAATGTAAATGACTAAACTGGCTAATGGAGGTAGGCTTGACTAGGGGTAATAGTTCAGCTTTTCTAATTGACTAAACCTTTTTTTTTTTTTAATTTTATTTATTTGACAGAGAGAGACAGCGAGAGCAGGAACACAAGCAGGGGGAGTGGAAGAGGGAGAAGCAGGCTTGCCGCTGAGCAGGGAGCCCGATGTGGGACTCGATCCCAGGACCCTGGGATCATGACCCGAGCCGAAGGCAGACGCTCAACGACCGAGCCACCCAGGTGCCCCTGACTAAACCTTTTTTAAAAAGATTTATTTATTTATGAGCGAGAGAGAGACGGGGGAAGGGGGAGAAGGGGAGGGAGAGAGAATCTCAAGCAGACTCCTGCTGAGTGCGGAGCCCAAAGGGCAGGGTTTGATTTCATGACCCTAAGATCATGACCTGAGCTGAAATCAAGAGTCTGATGCTTAACTGAGCCACCCAGGTTCCCTATTGACTAAACCTTTTTTAAACAAAAAATATCATAGCAATTCAAGGCATATGTAGGAAAGATTGATATACCTTATAGTGATGCAAAATTATTAATAATTTCAAGAAATCATACAATAAATACCAATTTTAGGAGCAGGGCATTTGTTACTGAAATGTACTTCTCCCTCCTTATAGAAATTCTGTTATTTATGATAATCTTAGAGCAAAATTTACATAACTAAATATTTGTGAATTCAGTGTTGATCTCTGAGCAAAGGGATCATTAATTGCTTCTCAGGAGGTGTCCCAGTTTCTAAGCCATGAGCACTGATCAGCAAATCAGGTTGTGCAAATTTGGGCCACTGGTAGCCACTGGTAGCACTCCAGCTTCCAGTTTCGTAAATTATTACATGTTCTTATAATACCAGCACCTACAGATCTTTCTTCCAAGAACTGTGTGCTAGAAGGGACATTCCATTAAAGAGCTTTCTGCTCTGTGGTTTTTTTTGCTTTGGTTTTTGTACTGTCAGAGCTGGGGGCTCAGTAGTTGACAGTAACAACAGCAACAATAGGATAGAGAAGTCAAGGGTTTGTTCCTTCAGGTAGCATAGAATAAATCATTCCTTTTCATGAAAATGACATTTTCTTTTTTCTTCTTCTTTTTTGCTTTCTGGTGTTTGTTTTTTGTTTTGGGTAAAACACATGCCAATCTTATTTTAACAGAGAGCAGCAGGTATTGCTTCAGAATTTCAAACTTCTTTATTGATTTTACCAAAGGACAATTGTTGAGAGCTGCTCAGTGGACTGAGCTCAGTTCACACCTCCACACGCAAAATGATAATCAAGACATCCCTCCAAAGCAATCTCGGTGACATGGCAGCAACAGACTCTCCCTGCTTACCAGAGGGAAGTCCTGTCTAGGTCACAAGCAGGAGACAGGCGTTTATTAGTTTGGGCTTTCAGATAATCTTTTCACTGCTTGAAAATCCCATTAAAGAATACAGTAGTCATTCAGCTTCGTGACAAGGCAAAGGTGCACCTGACTGCAAAAGAGCATGATTTCAAGACGTCTGATCACTTGATTTTATGAGAAATGACTACAGGAGGAAAGGCAAGCATTCTTCACAGAGGGAAGGAAGCACTTTGAACTTTTTAAGCAATGGCCTCCTTCAAACCATCTAGCATTGCTGACAATTATTTCCTGTTTACCAGAATACTACAATCATAGTATATGATATTTTGAAAGCATAAAGCTAGGACTGGAACCTTTGAGGTGGAAACTTCAGCCTCCATCAGCAGGGTGCACGCTGTAGTTTACTTCATTTTTCACAAACGTGGTTTTGGAAACGGGCTCCAGAGGAGGCTTTGACACTGTTAATAGATCTGGCTAACACAATCGAGGCTTCTCTGCCAACGCTTACATTCACCTTTTAAAGAACTATAATATTTTGAATACCAATTTGGCATTATCTCCATCTAGGGATATTTATAGCAAGTAAAGAAAACTCTTAACGAAAAGCTGCTGAGGTCCTACGTACAGACTAGTATTTTTGCACATAGGTCATTTTTCACTGTAGTGTGATGGGCTAATCCAGACATGGACTTGTATCCTTGTCCCACACTCAATGGCTTCTTCCAAAAAGTGAATGCCCCCATGTCTCAAGGCTACTGTGATTATGTGAGATCTTGTTTACAAAATACCTGCTAGGCTGTAGGTGAATCATAAATGCTCTCCATTATTTCTGGCAGCCATTATGATTTCAGTAAGCTAGAAGAAGCCATCAACAATGCATTGTATGCACAGGAGTGACTATAACGCCCATACCTGAAGTTAGATACATAGGACTTCTAAATGAGGGAGCTCCACCCCCCAAAGTTTTTATCAAGTTTTATAAGAAATCAAAAGTAAAAGACTCTTTTTAAAATATTTCACTGGAAATACGGTCTTCATTGTGTCGAGAAGCAGTTAAAAGACTTAAAGATAGCAGAGACATGAGAAAACCATGTCATCTGGAGTTTGTGTCAGTAGATCTGGGCTGGGTTCTCTGCTCTCCTGCATAGCAGCTGAAGGATCTCTGGCAAATCATGTAAAACTCTCTGAATCTCCTTTACTTTATCCCTTAAAGGGAGATGAGGTCCTCTTGTCTGACTTCTCACAGAGCTGGGGTAAATATGAAATTGGATAGTATGGGTCTGCATAGGTATCATTAAGTCATGTTTGTAAACTGCAGTGGAAACTTTTCATGCTTCCACAGCTTTCCTCCTCTTTCCCCAGATCCAACTGCCGAAGCTGCTTCTCTATTCGAGTCCACCCTCAGAGGAATGATTTCCTATGTTAAGACAACCTCTCCCTCCTACTTGTTCCCAACCCAGCTTCCAGGTTTGAGGAAGGACAGCTTTGAGAGGAGAATTTCCAAGAGGGAAGATATAGAACCAAGTCTATACCATTAAGTTCTACCTTTTACTGGTTACTACATGGTCACCCATGGGAACTTCTGTGTCCCCCTTTTGAAAGGATAGTTCCCAAATCAACTGATGTCCTTTTGTTGGTTTCCTTAGCATAGCTGAAAAAGACTGGCATTTTCAAAAGCAACTTTAAAAAATACATTTCCACACAGAAATGAAATCATTAAAATATGCCAATAAAACCAAAGCTTTTGTTTTCTTCAAAAATTTATCTCTATATGTTGGCTGACCTCATTTCTATATACTAGAAAATGCCAAAGAAAGATCCTGAAGAGAAGCTGTGTACCCTTTTGAATAGCAATGTAACAACACTTTATAATAAAATATCACTTTATTTATAAAGTAAGAATTACTGATGTAAGAGGGGGCACATTCTCTTACACTCATAAACCTGTTACTCTTTTTTTTTTAAAGATCTATTTATTTTTATTTGAGAGGGAGGGATGGGCAGAGGGAGAGAGAGAGAGAGAGAGAGAGACTCTTAAGCAGACTCCCCATTGAGTGTGGAGCCCAATGCTCTGAGATCAGACTTGACGTGAAACTAAGAGTTGGATCCTTAATCGACTGTGCCACCCAGGCACCTCCACAAACCTGTTACCCTTTAATGTTACTATCCATTTCCTTCCTCCTACACTTTTCAGAAGGCTAGCCCATCTTCACTGATTTCATTCTTCACCATCCTTTGGTCTTAAACACTTTGACATCTATTTTCTGTTGCCAGTAGTTTACTGATTCCAGTTTCCTTCAGGCTACCTATGAACTACAAGTTAAAAAGTCTAATAGCTTTCTCTCAGTTCTTATGCTTCTTGAACTCTCCTTTGTTTGGCATTCTTGGTTGTTAGTGGCAGAAACCTTCCAATGAAGAGACTGAACTAGGGAAGGGGGCATTTATTAGAGTCATTGTAGGGAAATGTGCAGATTTTAAAAAGTGGTTAAAAAGTCAGTCTTGGAAGACTAGGGATGAGCTCAGCAATAGGGCCCTCTGAGATTTGAGCTTGGTCAGGACACTTTCCTCCATCTTTCTTTACTTTCTCTCTCAGTATCTGTGAACTACATCCTCCACATTGCGGGGATGAAGCCACTAATTCAAAGTTCCAGGCTCACATTTTTATAGCTTTGTCAAATTAAGGGTAATTCTTCCTCATCTTTTCCTCCCAGCTGTAGGGGAAGGATTCTTACTGATTGGACTGTGGTTCCATGTTTGAGTCTCAGCAATTGTGGTCAGGGCCTGAAGTGCTCTGTCTGGCCCAGCTTGGGAATCATGGCACATCTGTGTCTTGGGAGAGGGTGGACAGGGTTTTAAGACTGATAGCCCCAGTTAGAACCACAACTGGTATTGGGAAGTATTTTCCTCAACATTATTTGCAAGTTCTCCATAACTGAAAGGAGGGGTAGAAAGTGCTGTTATCTGAATGCAGGGATATGGACAAGTCAAAATAATATCCCCTATAATCTTCTGAATCTGGCATGTTGCAGGCAATCTACAATTCCTTGGTTTCTGTGAGAACACAGTTCTCCTGGTTATTCTCCTACTATTCCAATAGTCTTTCTGGGTAACTTTCCCTGGCTTGCTTTCCTCTAAATTTAGGCCTTCCCTTATGTTCTCTCCTTGGGCTAGTTCTCTTCTTTCCTAAATACTTGTTTCTTGGTACCTTTATTTTTGTAGCTTAGTAATTCTCCCCACTTAAGGGACCCCCAGATATAAATCTCTATTTTTTCCTACTAAATCTTAGACCCATATTTGGATTGTACCCTTAGTAGCTCAATTAAACATACTCAAAATTGAATTTATTATCTTCCCACTCTTTTAACATTTATCTTCTTTTCATTTTGCATGTTGTATTCAGAATAACAGGCAAGAATAGGCAATTGCTAAAAGGTTTGAAATTTTGATCCATATTCTTAGAGATAGGAATGTGAGGAGGTGGTCATTGTTACTACATTGAAGGTTACTAGATGTTGAGAGATTAGTAAAGAAGACACTAAAAGTTTTGGTTCAGAGCTGAAATTTTTATAGCATTTAGTCAAGATAATAGGGCACAGGACTCAAGGAAATGTGATTGGTTCTCTTTTTCACTTGGGTTTGGTTTTTTCAGGCTTTGTGTGTGCCCTACTCATGCCCTACCACATCTTTAAGTCACCACACACCACCTGTCATATCATTTATATTGTCCTGGTCATTCTAGATCCAAGCATCCTCTTTTCTTCTCACCTTCTCCAAAGAATTAGCTTTTAAATTCCTTCAATTTTGGAGGGGAGGAGCAAGATGGCAGAGGAGTAAGAGACCTGGATTTCGTCTGGTCCCAGGAATTCAGCTAGATAAGGATCCAACCATTCTGAACACCTACAAACTCAATAGGAGATTGAAGAAAAGAATAGCAGCAACTCTCTGAACAGAAAAGTGACCACTTTCTGGAAGGTAGGATGTGTGGAGAAGTGAATCCGAGGCGATATTCCGGAGGATAGATTGCGAGGGAGGGGGCCTCCGTCAGCTGCTACTGGCAAGTGATAGAGCCGCAGAGCACAAAATTGGAAATTTTAGAAGTCGGCTCTGCTGAGGGACGTCACTCCAGTGGCTAAGTGGGGGGTGGAACCCTCACTAGGACAGTGTGGTCTCAGGACCCTCGGGGTCAGAAAGACTGGGGGTGCCAGAGTGCAGCAGAGCTCCCAGGTATCGGAGCGGGGAAGCCGGCTGCAGAGACGGAGCCGAGGCACGGGCTGTCAGCTTGGGGTTGCCATAAACTGTGATCTGAGGCACAGTCGGGCCACTGCTCCTCCAGCAGGGACCCAACAAGCAGCAGATCTGGAGAGACTCCCCTTCTTCCCCTGAGAGGAGCGGTGCAGGAGCGCACCGCAGGGATCTGCTGGGTTTGGAGACTCCAAACGGGGTCGAGTGCCAGAGATAGAAACACTTGGCCACAGGCCGGGTGAGCACGGAGTACGGCTGGAGACCGGGGAGATGGGAGTGACTGCTTTTCTCTGGGGGCGCACTGAGGAGTGGGGCCCTGAGTTCTCGGCTCCTCCGGGGCAGAGATTGGGAGGCCACCATTTTCACTCTCGTCGTCCAAATCTGTAGGGAAAGGTTTCAGGGAACAAAAGCAACCTGGAGCAAACCCCAGCAGATTACTTAGCCTGGACCCAGCAAGGGCGGGGCAATTCCGCCTCCGGCAAAGACATTTGGGAACCATGGCAACAGGCCCCTCTGCCAGAAGATCAGTAAGAACCCTCAGCTAAGACCAAGTTTACCGATCAATGAGAACGGCAGAACGCCAACACTAGGGGAATACAACACATAGAATTCATCGCTTTTTTAACATGATTCTTTAGTCTTTCAAAGTTAATTTTTTTAAATTTTCTTTTTCTTTCTTTTTTTTTGAATTTTTCTTTTTCTCCTTTTCAACCAACATCTTATCAATCCCATTTTAAAGAACCTTTTTTTTAATTTTTCATTTTTAGAGTCATTCTATCCCTTCATAGTAGTTAACCTTATTTTTGATATATGTATATATATAGTGTTTGCTCTTTAAAATTTTGGGATGCAGTTTAGTTTCTTCTAACAGACCAAAATATACCCTAAATCTCTAGTGTATGGCTTTGTTCTAGTCTCCTGCCTGATCACATTCTCTCTCTCTCTCTCTTTTTTTTAAATCCTCTTCTTTCTTTTTTCAACCAACTTCTTATCAATTCCTTTTATAAAATCTGTTATAATTTTCATCTTTACAGTCATATTCCATCCCTTCATTGTATTAAACCTTATTTTTGTACATATATAAGTTTTTCTTTCTTTAAAATTTTGGGAGGAACTTTCTTCTAACAGACCAAAATATGCCCCAAATCTAGTGTGTGGCACTGATCTATGTGCCAGCCTGATCATATTTGATCATATTCTGTTTTTTTTTTATCTTTTTCTTTTTTCTTTCTTTCCCTTTCTTTTCCCCCGTTTCAGGTCTCTTCTGATTTGTTTAGTGTATATTTTTCTGAGGACGTTGTTACCCTGTTAACATTTTGTCCTCTCATTCATCTATTCTCCTCTGGACAAAATGACAAGATGGAAAAAATCACCTCAAAAAAAAAAAAAAGAGGCAGTACCCACTGCCTGTGACCTAATCAATACAGACATTAGTAAGATGTCAGAACTAGAGTTCAGAATGACAATTTTAAAGATACTAGCTGGGCTTGAAAAAAGCATGGAAGATATTAGAGAAACCCTTTCTGGAGAAAGAAAAGGACTAAAATCTAACCAAGTCGAAATCAAAAAGGCTATTAATGAGGTGCAATATAAAATGGAGGCTCTAACTGCTAGGATAAAAGAGGCAGGAGAGAGAATTAGTGATATAGAAGACCAAATGATGGAAAATAAAGAAGCTGAGAAAAAGAGAGAGAAACAACTACTGGATCACGAGGGCAGAATTCGAGAGGTAAGTGATACCATAAGACGAAACAATATTAGAATAATTGGGATCCCAGAAGAAGAAGAAAGAGAGAGAAGGGCAGAAGGTATATTGGAGCTAATTATAGCAGAGAACTTCCCTAATTTGGGGAAGGAAACAGGCATCAAAATCCAGGAGGCACAGAGAATTGCCCTCAAAATCAATAAAAATAGGTCAACACCCTGACATCTAAGAGTAAAACTTATGAGTCTCAGAGACAAAGAGGAAATCCTGAAAGTGGCTTGGGAGAAGAGATCTGTAACCTACAAGGGTAGAAATATTAGATTGGCAACAGACCTATCCACAGAGACCTGGCAGGCCAGAAAGGACTGGCATGATATATTCAGAGCACTAAATGAGAAAAATATGCAGCCAAGAATACTGTATCCAGCTAGGCTGTCATTGAAAATAGAAGGAGAGATAAGAAGCTGCCAGGACAAACAAAAACTAAAGGCATTTGCAAACACAAAACCAGCCCTACAAGAACTATTGAAAGGGGTCCCCTAAGCAAAGACAGAATCTAAAAGTAACATAGACCAGAAAGGAACATAGACAATATACAGTAACAGTCACCTTACAGGCAGTACAATGGCACTAAATTCATATCTTTCAATTGTTACCCTGAATGTAAATGGGCTAAATGCCCTAATCAAAAAGACACAGGGTATCAGATTGGATAAAAAAACAAGACCCATTCATATGCTGTCTACAAGAGACTCATTTGAGACCCAAAGACACCCCCAGATTGAAAGTGAGGGGGTGGAAAACCATTTACCATGCTAATGGACACCAAAAGAAAGCTCGGGTGGCAATCCTTATATCAGACAAATTAGATTTTAAACCGAGGACTATAATAAGAGATGAGGAAGGACACTATGTCATACTTAAAGTGTCTATCCAACAAGAAGATCTAACAATTGTAAATATCTATGTCCCTAACATGGGAGCAGCCAATTATATAAGCCTAATAACAAAAGCAAAGAAACACATTGACAACAATACAATAATAGTGGGGAAATTTAACACCGCCCTCACTGAAATGGACAGATCATCTAAACAAAAGATCAACAAGGAAATAAAGAGTTTAAATGACACACTGGACCACATGGACTTCACAGATATATTCAGAACATTCCATCCCAAAGCAACAGAATACACATTCTTCTCTAGTGCCCATGGAACATTTTCCAGAATAGATCACATCCTAGGTCACAAATCAGGTCTCAACCGGTACCAAAAGATTGGGATCATTCCCTGCATATCTTCGGACCACAATGCTTTGAAACTAGAACTCAATCACAAGAGGGAAGTTGGAAAGAACTCAAATACCTGGAGGCGAAAGAGCATCCTACTAAAGAATGAATCGGTCACCCAGGAAATTAAAGAAGAATTTTAAAAAATTCATGGAAACAAATGAAAATGAAAACACAACTGTTCAAAATCTTTGGGATGCAGCACAGGCGGTCCTAAGAGGAAAGTATATAGCAACACAAGCCTTTCTCAAGAAACAAGAAAGTTCTCAAATACACAACCTAACCTAAAGGAGCTGGAGAAAAAACAGCAAATAAAGCCTAAACCCAGCAGGAGAAGAGAAATAATAAAGATCAGAGCAGAAATCAATGAAATAGAAACCAAAAGAACAGTAGAACAGGTCAGTGAAACTAGGAGCTGGTTCTTTGAAAGAATTAACAAGATTGATAAACCCCTGGCCAGACTTATCAAAAAGAAAAGAGGACCCAAATCAACAAAATCATGAATGAAAGAGGAGCGATCACAACCAACACCAAAGACATACAAACAATTATAAGAACATATTATGAGCAACTATATGCCAGCAAATTAGATAATTTGGAAGAAATAGATGCATTTCTAGAGATGTATCAACTACCAAAACTGAACCAGGAAGAAATAGAAAACCTGAACAGACCCATAACCACTAAGGAGATTGAAGCAGTCATCAAAAATCTCCCAACAAACAAAAGCCCAGGGCCAGATGGCTTCCCAGGGGAATTCTATCAGACATTTCAAGAAGAATTAATACCTATTCTTCTGAAACTGTTCCAGAAAATAGAAATGGAAGGAAAACTTACAAACTTGTTTTATGAGGCTACCATTACCTTGATCCCAAAACCAGACAAAGACCCCATCAAAAAGGAGAATTACAGACCAGTATCCTTGATGAACATGGATGGAAAAATTCTCACCAAAATACTAGCCAATAGGATCCAACAGTACATTAAAATATTATTCACCACAACCAGGTGGGATTTATCCCTGGGCTGCAAGGTTGGTTCAATATCTGCAAATCAGTCAATGTGATACAATACATTAATAAAAGAAAGAACAAGAACCATATGATCCTCTCAATAGATGCAGAAAAAGCATTTGACAAAGTACAGCATCCTTTTTTGATCAAAACTCTTCAGAGTATAGGGATAGAGGGTACATACCTCAATATCATAAAAGCCATCTATGGAAAACCCACAGCAAATACCATTCTCAATGGCGAAAGACTGAGAGCCTTCCCCCTAAGGTCAGGAACATGGCAGGGATGTCCACTATCACCACTGCTATTCAACATAGTATTAGAAGTCCTAGCCACAGCAATCAGACAACAAAAAGAAATAAAAGGCATCCAAATCAGCAAAGAAAAAGTCAAACTCTCACTCTTTATGTGGAAAACCCAAAAGACTCCACCCCAAAACTGCTAGAACTCATACAGGAATTCAGTAAAGTGGCAGGATATAAAATCAATGCACAGAAATCGGTGGCATTCCTATACTCCACCAACAAGACAGAAGAGAGAGAAATTAAGGAGTTGATCCTATTTACAATTGCACCCCAAACCATAAGATACCTAGGAATAAATCTAACCAAAGAGGCAAAGAATCTGTACTCAGAAAACTATAAAGTACTTATGAAAGAAATTGAGGAAGACACAAAGCAATGGAAAAACATTCCATGTTCATGGATTGGACGAACAAATATTGTGAAGATGTCAAAGCTACCTAGAGCAATCTGCACATTCAATGCAATCCCTATCAAAATACCACCCACTTTTTTCAAGGAAATGGAGCAAATAATCCTAAAATTTGTATGGAACCAGAAAAGACCCCGAATAGCCAGAGGAATGTTGAAAAAGAAAAGCAAAGGTCGTGGCATCACAATTCCGGACTTCCAGCTCTATTACAAAGCTGTCATCATCAAGACAGTATGGTACTGGCACAAAAACAGACACATAGATCAATGGAACAGAATAGAGAGCCCAGAAATGGACCCTCAACTCTGTGGTCAACTCATCTTTGACAAAGCAGGAAAGAATGTCCAATGGAAAAATGACAGTCTCTTCAGCAAATGGTGTTGGGAAAATTGGACAGCCACATGCAGAAGAATGAAACTGGATCATTTCCTTACACCACACACAAAAATAGACTCAAAATGGTTGAATGACCTAAACGCGAGAAAGGAGTTCATCAAAATCCTAGAGGAGAACACAGTCAGCAACCTCTTCGACCTCAGCCACAACAACTTCCTCCTAGAAACATTGCCAAAGGCAAGGGAAGCAAGGGCAAAAATGAACTATTGGGACTTCATCAATATAAAAAGCTTTTGCACAGCAAAAGAAACAGCCAACAAAACCAAAAGACAGCCGACATAATGGGAGAAGTTATTTGCAAATGACATATCAGATAAAGGGCTAGTATCCAAAATCTATAAAGAACTTATTAAACTCAACACCCAAAGAACAAATGATCCAATCAAGAAATGGGCAGAAGACATGAACAGACATTTTTCCAAAGAAGACATCCAAATGGCCCACAGATACATGAAAAAATGCTCAACATTACTTCGCATCAGGGAAACCCAAATCAAAACCTCAGTGAGATACCACCTCACACCTGTCAGAATGGCTAAAATTAACAATTCAGGAAAGGACAGATGTTGGTGAGGATGCGGAGAAAGGGGAACTCTCCTACACTGTTGGTGGGAATGCAAGCTGGTGCAATCACTCTGGAAAACAGTATGGAGGTTCCTCAAAAAGTTGAAAATAGAGCTACTGTATGATCCAGCACTTGCATTACTGGGTATTTACCCCAAAGATACAAATGTAGGGATCCGAAGGTGTACATGCACCCCGATGTTTATAGCAGCAATGTCCACAATAGCCAAACTGTGGAAAGAGCCAAGATGTCCATCTACAGATGAATGGATAAAGAAGAGGTGGTATATATATACAATGGAATATTATGCAGCCATCAAAAGGAATGAAATCATGCCATTTGCAACGACATGGGTGGAACTGGAGGGCATTATGCTGAGTGAAGTAAGTCAATCAGAGAAAGACATGTACCATATGATCTCACTGATATGAGGAATTCCTAATTTCTGGAAACAAACTGAGGGTTGCTGGAGTGGTGGGGGGTGGGAGGGATGGGGTGGCTGGGTGATAAATATTGGGGAGGGTATGTGCTATGGTGAGTGCCATGAATTGTGTAAGACTGATGAATCACAGACCTGTACCTCTGAAACAAATCATACATTTTATGTTAAGAAAAAAAAGAAGAAGAAGAAGATAGTAGGAAAGGAAGAATGAAGGGGGGGAATCGGAGGGGGAGACGAACCATAAGAGACTATGGACTCTGAGAAACAAACTGAGGGTTCTAGAGGGGAGGCGGGTGGGGGGACGGGTTAGCCTGGTGATGGGTATTAAAGAGGGCACGTTCTGCATGGAGCACTGGGTGTTATACACAAACAATGAATCATGGAACACTACCTCAAAAACTAATGATGTAATGTATGGTGATTAACATAACATAATAAAAAAAAAATTCCTTCAGTTTTAGCACCTCTCCACTATGGTAACCACATTATATTTTCTCTATCTCAAGCATACAATTGTTGTGCATCTCCAGAATTGAGTGAAACTGGATGTGGGAATAAGGAACTCTCATTTTCATAAATCTTCAATGTTTCTCCATTGCTTGCAGATTGAAATCCATAGTAATTATTTAACTCGGGATTTTTCATAATCTGGCTTCAATCCACCTTTTCAGCTTTATCTTCCTTCTCTTTTAAGTAATCATGGAATAGGCTAGAAAAATCTCAACTACTTCCAATTCAACAAGCAACAAGCCCATCTTTTTCCATTTCTTTTCCTTTAAAAGATCCTATTGCTACTTCCTAAGTTCAGGCCCTTTTAATTCTCTGAAACTACTGCAATAACTTTTGCTCTGAGCTCCTTTTTCTTGTCTCTTTCTGCTTCAATCCAACCAACCTACCGATGCTGGAGCAATCTGTCTAAAGCTCAGCCTTAATTGTGCCACTTCTATTGATTAGAAAGAAGGAAGTAGAGTAGGAAGGTAAAGGGAGGTGGAAAGCTGATGGATGATCAGAGGTAGACTTTTCTGAAATGTAATCTTTGGATATATAAAGTGTACTCAAGCCAAATATACTTATTCTTGAGAATATGGGGTTGCTGTGTGAATGTGTGAATGGAGATAAAATGGTTAGTAGAACATCTAAAATGATGTTACCACAGACCCTACTAATGCCATGTAATTCTTCATCCTGAGGAGAAGATTGGCGAAAGGTACTTGTCTCTTGTTACACCAATCTAATTTAATTAATACAGCTGCTTAAAGAGGAAAGGTTAGTGATTAAGAGTGCAGCTTCTGGGGAAGACTCCATTGGAATCTTGGCTCTCTAATCTAAAAGGCATGAAACCTTGTAAAATTATGTAACATCTTCGAGTCTCAATTACCTCTCCTGTAAAATGAAAATTATTGTATGGATCTATTTATTGAATAGTTAGTATTAGATTATTGTGTCAATTTATTGTGTGGTTTACTGTGTGGATGTTATCAGATAATGTATATAGAACATATAGAACAGTGATTACAAAGTAATAGTAATCATCATCACCATCACTTATTGAGGGATTACTATGTATCAGGTGCTGTTCTAAGTACCACTAATAAATAGTGTTTAAGATGCTATTTGTTTCTTATAAGATGCTATTTTACATAATGTACCATGATTGTTCCTTTTTTATACATGAAGAAAATGAAACACAGACATGTTAACTTGTCCAAAGCCAAGCAGCTAACATGTTATAGAATCAGAATTTAAAGTGATGGTCATGCTCAGAGCCTGTGATTTTTCTACTCTATGTGACACCTACCTGCCTGCTAATGGGAACCATGTTATTCTTTCTCTATCTCAAGCATACAATTGTTGTGCAACTCCAGAATTGAGTGAGACTGGATGTGGGAATAAGCAACTCTCATTTTCATAAATCTTCAGTGGTTTTGGTTGCTTGCAGAATACAATCCATAGTAATTATTTACCTCAAGGTTTTTCATAGCCTGGCTTCAGCCCACCTTTTCAGTTTTATCTTCCATTTCTTTTAACTAATCATAGAATATGCTAGGAAAAACAACTACTTCCAGTTCAACAAGCACATTTTTTCCCACTTTCTTAATTTTGTACCTTGGCTTTAGTGGGAATGTCCCTCACCCCCAATATCTCTTTCTCTGAAAATCCTTATGGCCCAACCAAAATATCACTCTTTGAAGAATTCCCCACCCTTCTATCCTGTTTACCAATAGCAATATTTTGTAACATTTAGTGCCATTGATTTTAGTTATAGGAGAATCAAGATTATACATATGTACTATAGCCATTTCTCTAGAGTTAACATGTTTTGAAGTACTGAAAAGTCTCATGTTTTCTTAATTGTTTTTACAGCTAGATGGACCAAAGCAAGTCAATGATCTGTAGAGAAAGAGTTGTGCCTAAAACATCTGCTTACTTATTAGGGGGGATATTAGATTTAACACCTCAATTTTAAAATTTGTTGGAAAGAATCCTAGCAGAGTTTAAAAGGATTGGCCAGCAGACTAATGGGACAGTAATTTGGGGAAATTAGGGGATTTCCCTTTTAGAAGATTGGGTAGAACATACTTCAAATTCATCCTGAGGGAACTATACTTGACAAGTTAATTAGAGTAAATACTTTGGCAGTGATTGGGGCCCACCACTTAGGAAAAGATTCAAACATTTCTGGCAAAAAGAGATTCCCTCTTGGGGCCCTATTTAGTTTTGGGCTATTGATCAGATGTTTTAATGTGGTTGTAGTTATTGGACTACAGATGGGGAGATCCTGCAGTCTCAAAAATGCATAGAACTATCATCTTTAGAGCAATGTGAATTAGCTAGTTCAGTTGCTGAGAAGGATGGAAGCTCTGGATTTATTTCACAGAAACTACACTGTTGACAACAACCTCAGATCTCATGGGTCATCGCCCTTTATATAAAACTCTGGAGTTACCATTGATATCTATTAGTATCTGAGGTTTATTTTTGAAAAGATGAGTTACTTATAAAAGGATCTCATTTGAAAATGTTGTTGGCTATCGTCATATAAAGGTTTTCACAGAAGATATCTAATTGTATCCTCTGTGAGACCATCCTTCCCATGGTCTCTAAAGTCCTGCTTGATCTAACTTCATTTACCTCTTTGATTTTATACTCCCTCTTTCCACCACTTGCTGCGTTCAATTCACACTGACCCTTCCTTCTGTTTCTCCAACCTAGCTAGGTCCTGCTTCAGACCTTTGCCCTTGTTTTTCCCTTCTTCCTGGGATGCTTCTCCCTGGCTCTGACCAGTAATGGCTCTTTCTTATCATTTAGGTCTCGGTTTGGAATCTCACCTCCCTAGAAAGGACCCACGTGATCACTCTCTATGAAATAGTAATTCTAACAACTGGATAGTTACTGTTCATCACATTTCCTTGCTGTTTTCCTTTATTATATTTATTGCTGTTTCTAGTTATCTTATAATTTACTTGGCTTCCCTCCCCCTAGAATGTAAATTTTCTGTGAAATGGTGCTCTTTTTCTGTTATTCACGACTATATTCCTTCCAGCTAGAACTGTGTCTGACACAGAACACACCAGGGGCATCCTCTATGTATATCTATTGGACAAATGAAAAAATTAAGATGGTATTTTCAACTAAAAATTATGATGAACATAATCTCTAGAATAACACTGTTCAATAAACCAGCCCCCAGTGATATGTGGCTATTTAAATTCCATTTAAAATTAATTAAACTTAAACAAAATTCTAAATTCAGTCCTGCAGTTACATTAACCACATTTCAAGTATTTAATAGCCATACATAACTAGTGACAATTGTATTAGACACAAAGAGATAGAACATGTCATCTTTGCAGAAAGTTATATTTGACAGAGCTCTATTCTAGAGAATGAGTGTTTAAGCCCTAACAAAAGAGTAGATGTTGAAGGGAGAAAATTTCTAACCACGACAGGTTATATAATTTAAGGGGTAAGTGGATAGCCATGAGATTTTTCTGTTTTAGAGCTCTCTTAAATAGGATAAATTCTCAGCTCCAGGGAAGGCTTAGCAGCCACATAGCCTGAAGGTGGGTCTTTGGACTTTTGACCTCCCAAGGTCCTTCCTTGATCTACACATAATTATCCTTGCGATTATAATTAAACTTGAATTGTGCCAGCCAAATGCTAAACCTTTCACAGAATCCACAGAAGACATGGTCTTTGATCGCAAGGAATTTTTCAAGACTCTTTTCAAAGTGTATTCAAGAATAGATCACATTTTGTAAGAGCTTTAATGAAAAGATTCATGATGATTGATGACTCTAAGAAAATGTGAGTGACAGAGCCCAAGATTTCAAAGAATTTACTTGTCCCGTTTAATTTACAAATTTAGAAGAAACTGACTTGTCCAATTTAATTTGCAAAACTTCAGAAACTCTCCAGTTTAAACTACTAACAATTGTAGCCATGTTTTATTAGATCTTTACCTAAGGGCTTGTCAGAATTCTTCTAGCAAGTTACTGTATCTTCCAGCTCATTCCCAGATTGCATTAAGGCTGCCTCCCTTCTTAGGGCAACCAGTCAGAGCTCTTTGGAATAGTCCCCAAGACAATATTTTAAAAGAATGCTTTACTGGGTCTGAATACAAATGTATCCGTGGGGCTTGTTTGGTTTCAATTCAAGTCAAGTGATGAGAGAAGACATTGCTTGTCTGAGAAAATGCGATCATGGTTCAGAGAATTCTTCTGTTCCATATGCAGCAAGCACGCCGAGAAGGTAGCAAGAAGGAGAACAGAGGGATGGAAGACTCGTGTTTGGAAAACCAGCTCAGGCCTAACTTTGCAGAATTACGAATCTGCATGTGGCTCCTACCTGGAGAAAGGCAGCTTACTTGATATTCGGAGAAATGAAATAGCATCAGAAAAAGCTTTTGTGAGCTGTTTTCATCTTTGCTGGCTTGCAATGTCATCATGTATTTCGGGCAAATAGAGTTTGCATCAGTTCAGTTGACAGGACTTCATGAATTTTAATAGCCTGACTCCATATTCATGTTAGTGTTGATGCATCCTTGCACCTTTTCTCCCCCTTCATTTTTTTAGTGAAAAGCTGGATTTGTGCCCCAAATACAGAGCATGTTCATTCTGTAAAGTATTTGAAACAATTAATGCAGGTTAAGTGAAAAATCACACAAGTTTGTGAAATTTATTCCAACACATTCATAAGCTAGAGCTCAGCTTTCATTTAAATGAGGAAAATGGAAGATACATTTTATCATTTTGCTCCTGGGCTCTCCGATTCATTTAAATTTGGGCTCTTTCACAAAATCTTTCAATACCTTTAAGTCTTGGATTTGGACAATCTGGGAGATGGTGTGTCAAGTCACTGCAAGAGAGCATTAAACGTGTGTGTGTGTGTGTGTATGTGTGTGTGTGCAAAACTGCTAATACCTTGTGAAGATGATGTTCACATGTAAAAAGATGAATACAAAACCATACAGCTACTACTTGGTTATTTATTGTCCAGGAGACCTGAGTTTGACACTTTGGAATGATGTTTTCACATGAATAACTGTGGTTCTCCTAATTAATATATTCAGAGTTGGTATTTGGTTGCCAGCATGTTCCTTTACCCAAAGAAGGAACATGCAAATTATAATCTGAGGTGCAGAGAAGTATAGCACAAAAGGGAAAGGTTATGCTGATAGAGAAAAATACACAAATTCACAATTGCATGAAAAGAGCTGTTCAATCAGCATATTTTTCCCCCATTCTGCAGCATATTACCGTAGGGAGGACAAGATTTGTTTCCTGAATAGGCAAAGCCAGAACAAATTTCTATTCTTGCTACATAATAGATGTTATTTAGAGACACAGAAGTACATAAATAGCCGAAAAGTTGTAGTTCTAGATACAATAATTCAGAAAACTTGAACACAGGTGTATCATTGCTCTGCTTGGTATTGTTACATTGTTGTCATATCACATTCCAGCCCATCTTAGGAAACTGAGACAGAGCTTTTATCAGCTTTCACTGAATTCAGCTAGTTGTTCAGTTTCCTGTGGATGGCAGTGCCTTAAGGGTTAGCTCACCAACTCAACATTATCTCACTAACTCAGCATTATCTCCTTAAAATGTGTTGCCTAAATAGGGTTAACAACGAGAATATAAAGGCTGCTATGGCTTTCTGAATTTTTGGTTTACAAAGAAAAAGAAGAACTTCTGATTAGAAGGCAAGAGAATTAGGTTCAAACATTTGGCCTTATGTTAGAGAGTATCTAAACCTAAGCCCCAACTTTCTTGCCGAGAAACTGTAGTGGTATGTAGATTTCCTTAGTTTTATTAAATAGAGTATTTTCAGCAATTACTCTAAACATTTTCATCCAGTACTCCTTCCAAGATGAACATCTCGAAATGATCATCTCAATCCAAATGTCAAGAAAAGAGAAATAAATATTTCTAAGCTTATGGATAAAATACTTATTTTGGAAAAGAGAAAGCTGAAGAAACATCTTTCCTCTAATCAGTTATTTCAGAAATGAGAAAGGCTTTTACTTGAGATCATGGTTCCATATTTATGAGAGTTTGAAGCTATAAAAAGAGAAGGATAATTAACAAAGGGCAAGGCCAGGATGCTAAATAATGGAATAAGCTGTGTATAGCCATTGAACTTTAGAGTTGCATGGGGCTTTAAAGATCTTGGTCTACTTGAGTATAAGCCCGTGAGGGAAAGGGCTATGATGCTTTTACTTATTTTTTTCCCTCCTCCCAGCAGCTGGCATGGTGCTGGAATAAAGTGGGAGATAATAAACATTTGTTGAATAAATAAGTTAACCCAGAGAGGGAGATGGCTTTACCAAGTTAAAACCCTGAGTTGTATGGTAGATCTAAGAATCACATCTAAGCCCTTTGTGGTCTTCTTACTTCTGATCTGATATTCTTTCCTGACTCTTTAAAAATTTTTTGAAATTTTTACAACTAAACTCTTAACAACCTGACCACAGTCAAATCAAGCAGTGATTATTACAGGCAGTTTTCTTTTCAGTGGGGTAAATGCTGTGAAAGGTGAAATGAAATGGGGTCACTTGTGTCCAGGGGTTTTAAAATGGAGCTGGGAGACCATTAAGGAGATGGGCCTTATGCATGTCCTCACTGGATAGAATGATGAACTTTTGAACTGGGCCAAACTGCATTATTTCCCAGGACTCTGCACGGACACCTGCAACTAATTATAGTAAGGGACTTTTGCTTAGTGATAGCCTTAGCAACCAATTATATTTAGCTAAGCTTAGCTTTCTGCCACCAGCACTAATCAAAATTCTTTGTAAACAACCTATACAAGTATTCCCTTTTTTGCTTTTTTTTTTAAAGATTTTATTTATTTATTTGAGAGAGAGAATGAGAGACAGAGAGCATGAGAGGGAAGAGGGTCAGAGGGAGAAGTAGACCCCCCGCTGAGCAGGGAGCCCCATGTGGGACTTGATCCCGGGACTCCAGGATCATGACCTGAGCTGAAGGCAGTCGCTTAACCAACTGAGCCACCCAGGCGCCCCCTTTTTGCTTTAAAAACCCCTGACTTTTGCTCCCTGGTGGAATATTATTTGGGTTTCTGCCCAAATCTGTGTACTGCAAATAGAAATTTTTTGATCCCAAACAAATGCTTTTGCTTAATTATTATCCCCTGACAATGTAAAGTTAACAATGCTTTCCCAGAAAAGATGAACTCTTGTTGCAATAAATCTAACTTTTGGGGAAAACTTATGGGAAAATAAAAGTCACCATTTAAGATCCAGATATAAAGTTCTAAGATTTAGGGTGATCAACTGGTAACGGTTTGCCCAGGACTTTCCCAGTTCCAGTATTGAAAGTTCCATGTCTCAGGGACTTCTTTAGTCCTAGACAAACTAGAATGGTTGATCACCCTACTCTGCAAGAGGCATTATAGGCCTGGGGAGGGTTCCTGAGGATATAAGAAACCCATAGGGTTGCATATTTCTCAGAATACCAATCTCATTATGGTGTTGTGGGGGAAATAGCATCATGAATATATTTATAAATAAACATAAGATGTCAAGAAACATTTGAGATATACCTTACAATTTCTGAGGTTCTGTGCTGTGTAAAAATTATTTGGGTGGAAAAGGATGAGAGAGTCTGATACCTTGGTTGGGCTGGAGAAGTATGGAGGAATGCAGTAAAGGTCTTTCATGACTATATAAGGCACAGTCACAGAAGGCATTAATAAAGAGAAGGTATATGGTACAGTAGGAGGAAAAGCACAAGAAGTTATTGAATGGTCCAAGACTTTCAGAGGCAGCTCTCCAGGGATCCCACAGTCAAGCAGGATGTATAGCCTTGGTCTTTGGGTTATGAACCATCCAAGACATGTAGGAGATACTTGGTTTTCAAGAGAGCTCAGGTTTTTTATTTTTATTTTACCGAATGAGAGTTTTTTGGTATTCTGTTAGTGACACTGCTAAAATTAGGCCAAGTAACCAATGAAACCAAGTGCAAAACATCAAGCGATACACCCTCAATCCTGCAAACAAGCTAGTATATAGTTTACTTCCAAAATAAGTTTTGAACTTTAAATAGCACAATAGACCTAGCCCATCTCATCTTTATCTCGGCTATTCCCAGAGATAAGCATAGAACTTATCTAAATATCCAGCTGCAGGTTAACCTTAACTATGCACAGTGGATAGTTACTGGAGGTTATTCCTTGGCATTTTCATAGTAAAATGAATTTAGAGTGGAGTTATGATCAATGGATATAAAATAATGAACTTAATTAAAGATTGACTCTCAGAATCCTAGAACTGGGGAGATAATTTTTGACGCCTGAATATTCTTAGAATAAATGAAATGAAGTATTACTTTGTGATTTAGGTAATAAACCCATGTGACTAGATTTTCTACAAGAAGGTTGGAGAAGACTAGATCATTAGCTTCAAAATAGATTTAAATTATTTCATGTTGCCCTAACCTTGACGAATTTTTAAAGAAAAGAGAATGTTTGTAGATATCTTTAAACTCTGAGATTGATACCCAAAAGGCTGACACACCTCTCCATCATAACTCCACAGATGCCCTGATAGAGAATTAGCATTCTGCTCAATAGAGTGTGCATGTCACTCAGGCTGGCATTTCTCCATGTTTTTAATTGAGTCATTTGATCAAGGCTCAGGATTTGAGAGATTGGCAACTGGAAAATCTGGTAACTTAGTCGGTGTCAATGGATCCATTTAATATCAAGCCCCACTTACTTTTTCTGATCCCCTCTTGTTCTCCATTCTCCATTACCTTGCAACCCTTTATACCTATCCCCTATTGGTCCCAACTGGGCTAGTCACTGTTCTCTTATTGTCCAAGCTCTTCTTCACCTTCTTGCCTTTGAAAACATGGTTCTTTCTTCTTGGAAAATTGACAGAATCAACATCTTGTAGTCTTCCACTTTAACTGTTACGTTTTCTATTACATCTTCTCTTTATGTGGGGACAAAATCACACTGTTGTTGACCCACTGTAAATGCTTAAAAAATGGTTGTTAAGTAAATGAGTGGATATTAATGTATTTTCCTCTTGATAAATGTGTATATTTCAATGGGGTAATTTCCTTACACACATGAATGGTGTGAATATGTTGTTTAATTAGGCAGGGGAAAATGTTTTTAGTTACATATACCCTTTTACTAAGCTTCAAATAGCACCCTCATGGGAGAGTTGCTCTACTTAGTGGTGCTCCCCATTTCCCATTTGACGTTTAAGAGAATTTGGCAATCCTGAGTCACATCGAGCTCCACACTGATCATCATCTAGCATTACAGAAGGTATGCAAAAGACAGGTAAAAAAGACTTCCACTTGATAGGCATAATTTAGCAATCTAGAGTAAAGAAGGGGAGGTTTGTCATTTCTAAAGAGTATTGTACACATTTGTGTGTGTTGTTTTCCTCAGGTGAAAATGTAAATAAAATGACACCATAAAATTATGAGGTTAGTTAAAATTTTATAAAAAGATATAAGTATGGAAATACAAAGTAAAACTTTACATCCATTTTTAATTTAAAAATAACTGGTTTTAGTTCTGTACATTATTTATATATTTTTTTCACAAAATCTCCATCATATCATAAGAATATATCTATTCCATCATTCCACTTAACTAACAAGCCAGGTTATTACTGGACAGCTTTTTGAGCAAAGAAATAGGACACACTTAACCACACAAAACTATCCTGCATTTTGTCCTGTTCATTCCTGTTAGGTCATTCACACAGAAACATCTCTGTGGCAACTGGTAAAAAGCTTTTTATCCAGATATAGTACACACTGGACTGAGCATTTAAAAAGCATGTAGAAGTTATTTCCAGTTCAGCCCAATTGATTTTCAGTATAAATTTGTTCAGATAGTCTCTCATTCTTTTTTTTTTGCAAATAACTTGCCTTTAGGCATAAGCCACATGAACATCCATTTGCAATGATGTGAAGATTTTCAAGAACCCACACCCCCAGCATTTAAAGTTACTTATGGCAGGATACTTTTAGTTTTGTTTTTTATTGATTTTTTTTTTTTTTTTTTGAGGGGCAGATGCGGGGGATTGGCATATTCTTTTGGTTATATTGTAAGCTTATTTTCTAAACCATAATATGTGTTGCAGCTCTTGAAAAAATCAGTGATTTTTTTTCCATTGCTTACCCTCCATGGCTAAGTCTGTTTCAGTAGATTGTTGCCTCTCAAATTTTAAGTTCTGACTTGGTGCTCTATGTCATGCTTATAACTTCAGTCCCCTTTTCTTTCACTTGCTATAGAGAAGAGTTAGGAACTGATCAGGATCACTTAAAATTTGTGGTTTCTCCTCTCGGTCACCACAAAGAAAGATAGGCAACTTGCAATTCTTTAATCTCTGTGAATTACGGGAAGCAGGGACCTGGTTCAGGGCATTTTTCCTGGGATTCCAGCACGTTGATGTATCAATCATAAGCCTGACAGTGAAGCGAGAACATTGCTGAACGAGTTAAAGTACCCCAGTGAAAGAAAACCAAAAGTATTATTACTTTATTATTTTTTATTTTTTTGGAATACAAAGGGAACATATTATCCTTATTGAATATTTTAAAAAGACAAGAGAACATTAAGAATATAAAATTATCATGACACCCCCACCCAAGAATTTTGAATATGTTTTAAGGTCTTTATATAGTAAAAATCTGAAAACATACTATATTTAGTTTGCTTTTTTTTAATGTTGTTATAGTGTCTTCACAATTTTTAACATAACTTAGAATAGCTGTATAATGTTCCATTATGTGGGTGCTCCATAAAACCCTGGGGTTACTTTGATGGAAAATTTGGAGACCAGGCCCAATCTTAGAATGCGAATTTTTTGTCTTACCAAATATATATTTGTTGACTTTTTTCCTTTCAATTATACTTCCTTTGTGTGCATAGGGCTCACAGTGCACGAGCAGTGGGCACTGAGCTGTCCAGTACCATTTAGTGGACAGGGTTCTGGTGGAGGCATCGATCAAGGAATGTGATAGCTCCTTAGAAAAGGTCTCCAGTAAGTTGCCAAAAATCACACAGGAGGTGGGGGAGCCAGACTTTTAGATGACAGTCTCTGCTTCTAAAATTTTTACTCTTTACACTCTGCCACATTGTAACTTGAGGACTAAACATGGTAGCTCAAAGCATACACAAGGGGTTAGAAGCAAAAATAATAAGAAATACATAATTGTGGAACTAGTGATTTGGTGTTTGGTGAGAGAAATCCCGTGGTTTTTATTGTTTTTTTATTTTTTTAAAGATTTTATTTATTTGACAGAGACAGACACAGCAAGAGAAGGAACACAAGCAGGGGGAGTGGGAGAGGGAGAAGCAGGCTTCCTGTGGAGCAGGGAGCCTGTTGCGGGGCTTGATCCCAGGACGCTGGGATCATGACCTGAGCCGAAGTCAGATGCCTAACGACTGAGCCACCCAGGTGCCCTAATCCCATGGTTTTTAATCCCTAGTCCCCTTCCCCCAGCAATGGAAGATTCAGTTGCAGAATCCATCAAGAGAAACACAAGCCCTTCACAGAGCTCCTTCTGTCCGCCAGGTCTCAAGTTCCCCTCCTTACTACCAAATTGGCTGATGTGCTAGTTACTTGAAAAATAAATTAATTGCTCCATCAATAGAGGACTTGTCTTAGGATCTGAGAATTTTTTTTTTTAAGAATTTATTTATTTATTTGACAGAGAGAAACACAGCAAGAGAGGGAACACAAGCAGGGAGAGTGGGAGGGGGAGAAGCAGGCTTCCTGCCAAGCAGGGAGCCTGATGTGGGGCTCGATCCCAGGACGCTGGGATCGTGACCTGAGCCAAAGGCAGATGCTTAACGACTGAGCCACCCAGTGACCCAGATCTGAGAATTTTTAAAGAACTATAACTTTATATTTATTTATCTTCTTCATTATTTTCCTTACAAATCCTTTTATGCCATATTAGTTTCCACAACTTATTTGAATGATCCTTAGGAAAACCAAGAAATATGTTAAAATTCAGATTCCTGGGCCGTACCCCAAACCTTCTAACTGAATTACAGGAGTAAAGGCCTACCATTTTTCATTTAAAAAAATTATTCCACTGGTAACTGTGATGATCAGCCTGAAATATGAGTCCAAAAGCTCTGCCTCATTGTGTTGAGGCCCAAAGTTTTATTATGATTACATTTAATTTTAGTCACCTCTTTTTGGGTGCTTTTTATAAACCAAACATGGCATTTCTCATGCATTATCTTACTTAAGCATCAGATAAGTAAGTAAAAAATACCACATCTCTACAGATGATAAAACTAATAATCAGAGCATTGAAATAATATTGAAATAAAAAAGAATTGGAATATCGTCCCTCCCCACCCCTGTACATGCACAAGCACACAGATGCATACACAGTACAAAGTAGGTAGGAGGCAGATCTAAGATTCTAATTAGAGTCTGGGTAACTTCAAAGCTCACTGCACATAATCTTGGCTAGATTAGTCAGGTAGTGTTCTGAAACTGTTTTTTATTTTGACAATAGATTCGCAAGACTGAACTGCCAATGATTGTTTTGACTGAAAAATCTTATCATAACGATTCTAGAGTTGTTGGCTTTCATGTGCACAGCCGTATCCCAAGTAACTTGGATGGAGATGAAAGGGCTATAGAATGGAAAACATGGTAAAGGAATTCAATTGTCTCCCTATTGTCACCCCAAGAATCACATCAACTTTCCTGTGCATTGTAGATAGTCCATGAGCACAGTTAAAACTTGGCAATCTGTGCTTGCTAAATCTGCCATTATTGTCCACACTCAGCTTTGTGACCTTTGTAGATAACTGCAGTCACATTGGTACACATCATCCCTGGTGTTTCTACCTATGGCACTTACTCACTGGGAAAGGTATTTCAAGGGTATGCTGAAATAGGACTCCACAGCAAATGTGGTAACTAATGTGAGGTGTAGAGTCTTAGTTTGGTTTTGACTGGAAAAGGTATTTCAAGGGTATGCTGAAAATAGGACTCCACAGCAAATGTGGTAACTAATGTGAGGTGTAGAGTCTTAGTTTGGTTTTGACTGTTCTTCCGAAGCACTTTCTGAACAGGGCAGTGTTTTAATGTCATGGAATCCTCCAGAGGCAAGAAACAATGCATCACAAATCTGCATGAAAAGGTAGCTAGTTGAGAGCTGAATGTAATTCTTTTGTTGAAGGCAGGGCAAATTATAGCAAAGTGCCACTGTAGCAAGTTTCCAAACAAATCCATAAAAACAAAACAAAAACAAAAACAAAAACAACTCAGCTGAAGATAGCACTGCAGCTGAGACTTGGCCAAAGGCCATTATATTTTGAAGCCCAGAAAAAGCCATATATTTCTCTCCTTCAAACACGTCAGTTAAATTGATGATCTCCCTTTGTTTCTTCCTGTTTTCATTCTCTTTACTTCCACTGTTACTCTCATTATATGCCTTGGATGATAAATGGTCAGTGTTCATGGATTTTCTTATATGATCCAAATTTCATTACTTGACCCACAGCCTAAATCACCTTCACTGAGTATAGTCCTTCATTAGACTCCTCAAATTCATGTTGTTTATTGGTGCAGCTTTGGAAGTGGTTTTTAAAAATTACACACTCCTGTTCTCATACACAAATTTACGCCAGCCGCACCCACACATCCAGGCACATGCAAATTGTTTCAACAGTTCGCACCACTCCCTTTTTGTTTATATCCACTCCCCCTTCCCACTCTCAACTGCTCCCCACATCATAGAATTAAGAGACCACAAGTCCAGAGACAGCAAATCATATTAGAAACAGCCTCAGGTCTGAGGTCTGAAAGAACTATATAACACCAGGCTGAATCTGCTACTGACCAGGTGTATAAAACTGGGCAACTTGAGTTATTTTTGTAACCCTGGTTTCCTTAAAAAGAAACAATGAATGAACTTATACGTGAAATCCTAAATGCAAATGGCTTCCTAAGTAATGCAGGTTATTTCCATGACTGAAATAACAGAAATAAGCTTGTGTAAAACTGTAGCAAGTCCTGAGAACTGCAGACAAATTGAGAATTGTATATCTAGTATAAAAGCATTAAAAATGTGTGGCCCCAATCAAACAAGCAAACCAAACCCAACCAAACCAAACCACGCTTGTCTGCTGTTGGATTCAGCCCATGGGCGAGCCAAAGCTAAAAAGATGAGAAAAAGAATACTAGATTACTTTTAGTATTCCTATATCAGACCTCATACTCTAGACTTGAAGACACCCTGGAATAAGGGACAAGCTGAGGGGCCAGACATAGTTGCCACTTGGGAAGAGATAAGCTTTGATAATGACTTTATTCAGGATGATGGCTCCATCGACTTTTAAAGGAAAAACAGGTTGATTCAGGATGCCTGTGTGCACACTCTAGAATGAGAATCATATACCTATTGTTATTTAGTTAAACATAGATTATTTACAAAACTGGGCACATAAACATGTACCAAGGTTATCATTTATAAAATTGGTGAAAACCTTTAGCTAAGCATGGTTAAGACAGAAGTTACTGATCTATTCCAGTCCTACCTAGCTCTTCCTCAGGATCCAGCTAACCTTCAGTGAACCACAGTATTTTTATGTCATTGCAGTCAATGCAGAGGGTTTGCTTCCTTGTTTCAATTTTGTGTTAGTGTTTGCTTGTGTTATTTTTCATAGTTCAGAGTAAGTAAATCTTTTTCATTGTATAGGATATAGTCTTGTTTCTTTCCCATAACATGAAAAATACCACCTTCCCACTTATTTCTCCTTGCATCAATGTTTAGATCTGAATGTAAGGTATTGTGAATCACAGAGCAGCATTTTTTCCCCCCTTCCATTACATTCTACTCTTCTAGGAAAGAAATTTAACTGAGATTGGAGTCTAAGCTTCAATTCAATTTAACATATATTTTGTGCCAGGCACAGAGATAGAAGGATGAATTAAAAATAGAAAGAAGAATGAGAAGATTCTTACCCTTGGGAGAGTATTCACTCAGAGAATATAGGCATATATAACAGGTGCTTTCAGTACAAGGTGATAAGTACAATAACGCAGGTCTCCAAGCTGTTTTGAGGCTCAGCCTGGAAACAACTAACTCAAACTGGAGTTGAGGGTCAGAGGACAAGAATGCTTTCTGGATGTTATGCATTATAATTGTCTTACGGAACAATAAGCAAGGAGCTGGTGGCAGAGACATTAAAAAACCGAGCATGTTCAGGAAATTTCAAGTAATTCTATATTGCTTTCGTTATTTAATTTATGATATGGAGAATATTAAAGTGAATCTTGCAAGAAAAAGCAGGATGACAAAGAGACCTATACATTATACTAAAAAATTACATTTTAATGAGTGATCAATGGGGAGCTATAAAGGTTATAATTAAGCAAGTGCACCTGATATTCTGATAAGTAAGACTGGTGTAACATGAAATTCAGAAAAGAATTAAGAGGTTATTATAGTATGAAATAGAAAAGAGAGATTCAAGAACAGAAAGAGTGGAATGATTCAGACCTATCTGAGATAAAATAAGACAACTTATTGATTGGATGTTGAGGGCAAAATAAAGGAAACAGGGGAGACTAAATTTTAGATTTTCTTTTGTGACATTGAATTGTAGTAGTGGTACTAAGTAAGATTAGAAAATCATATGGGGAATATGTTTTGGTAAAAAGGAAAATAAAAGAAACATTAGGTTCTGACTGTGATACATAGAGGACAGTGAGGTTAAAGAGCATAGCAGGAGGTAGGACTTGGGTTCACAGTTTGTGGAAGAGAAAGGCCTGGAGATATAATTTGAAGAACCATTGCCATGGTGGTGACAATTGAAATCATGAATATAGATGAGATTATACAAGAAGAGCACAGAGCAAGGAGGGTGAATGACAAGAAAAATCCTGAGAACGAGGAATAGGAAACCATGACAATAATAAGAAAAGGACAATGCATGGAAGCCAAATTGAAAATATTAACAGTGCAGTTCAGGCAGTGTATAGAAAAGATAATTCATGAAGAACATGTAATGTCCAACCAGAAAAGTAAAGCTGGTTCAGTTTTGAAAATAATGAATGTGATTCACCATAATAACAGCAAAAAAGAAAGTAATCCTATGATCTTCTCCATGAATGAAGAGTATTTAACAAGATTTAACAGGAATTGATGATAAAAACTCTCAGCAAACTAGGAAGAGAGGAAGAACTTCTTCAGACTAATAAAGTATAACTATGAAGAACCTATAGCTATTATCAAACTTAGTTTTGAAAGACTGGAACATTTCTCTTCTAACATCAAGTTTAAAGCAGGGATGTTCACTCTTAAGGCTTCTATTTCACATTGTACTGGAAATCCATACCAGTGCAATAAGAGAAAGAAACATTATACAGATTGGAAATGAAGAAATGAAACTGTCTCTATTTGCAGATGATATGAATACATAAATTGACTTATAAGAAATATGCAACAAAACTTTTGCTAGAACTAGTAAGTCAGTTTAGTAATATGGCAGGATGCAAGATCATTATACAAAAGTCTATTACCTGTTTTTTTCTTACAAAAGAACAATTAGAAATTGAAATAACAATAGTTCCATTTAAAAGAGCACCAAGATCCACTAAATATTTAGAGATAAGCTTAAATAAAATCTGTGCAATGCTTGTAAACTGAAAACATAAAACAACTGTTAAGGGAATTTAAAGAAGATTGAAAGAAATAGATATACCATGTTATTGAATTGGAAAATTCAGTATTAGTAAGAGGTCATTTTCCTCCAAATTAATCTATAGATTTCATGCAGTCCCATTAAAATGTTCAGTAGTGTTTTGGATGAAAATTTCATGCATATTCAAAATTTATATGGAAATTTGAAAAAAAAAGAATAAGCCAAACCCTTTTGGAAAAGAAAGAATAAAGTTAGAGGACATATATTACTTACATTGCCTAATTTCAAGACTTACTATATAATTGTAGTAATCAAGATGATATTCCACTGCCCACAGAGTAAAATAAAACAGAATTGAAAATCTACAAATATCCATGTATATATTTTTGACAAAGATAACAGTGAAGAAGGGAAAATCTGTTCAACAAAGGCTGTGATCATATGTTCCTTTTTGAAAGAAGAATAAACTCAAAGCTTACCTTATACTAGCCATAAAAATTAACTTAAAATGAACCATAGATGTAAGCATGAAAGCTAAAACTATAATATTCTACAAAAACACATAGTAAATCTTTATTACCTTTGAGTTGGCAAAGATTTCTTAGACAGAATATCAAAAGCATAAAAAGCAAAAAAAAGGAGAGAGAGAGAAATTTTACAACAATATTAACTTATTCTGCTCTTTAAAACACACAAAGTACATATGTGAATCTAAACTAGAAGAAAATATTCTATATATTATAGATTATATCATATATAGAAAATATATATTTGAAAAATGACTTTTATTAGGAATGTATAAAGAAAACTTACACATCAATTTTAAGAAGAACAAAACAATTAAACAAAAAGTAGGCAAAGTATTTATGGACACTTCACAAAAGGAGATATAAAAATGGCCAATAAATTTCTGAAAAGATGCTCAACATCTTTAATCATCAGAAAAATGCAAATTAAAGTAATGAAACACTTATATACACCTATTTAAAAGACCATGAACACTAAGGGGTAGACAGAATTTGGGGCAACTGGAGCTCTTATATATTGTTTGTAGAAATGTAAAATGGTATAACTACTTTGGAGTATTTTAGCAGTTGCTTAAAAAGTTATTTGTTCACTTAGATGATTCAGCAATTCAATCCTTAGGTATTTAATAAAAAAAAGAAAACATATATCCACACAAAGACTTATATTTGAATGTTCAAGCCCTGTAGTCACAATAGCTCAAAACTGGAAATAACCCAAATGTCATTTGACAGGTGAATGGGTAAAAAAATTGTGATCTATCTAATGAAACTCAGGAATTAAAAAGGAATCAACTATTCATATGCACAACATGAACACATCTCAAAAATATTACACCGAGCAAAAGAAGCCACCATGAAAGCATATGATTTCATATATGTAATATGGCATTTCAGAACAGGCAAAACAAATTTATAGTGACAGAAAGCAAATCAGTGACTGCCTTGGGTTTGGAGGTTTAGGGGGGTTATTTATTGCAAAAGGACATGAGAAAACTTTTTGTAGTGATGGAAATGTTCTGTATCTTGATGGTCAAAATGCATTGAAGTGCACACTTAAAATGAGTGCATTTCACTGTATCTCAATGAAATTGATTAGAAAAATAAGAAAAATATACTGATAATGTAGAGATTTGAAATGTTTAAAAGCTGCTGTCAAAGTGCCAATAGAAAGTATTTATCCTCTGGATAAATACCTAGTGGTGAAATTGCTGGGTCGTAGGGTAGTTCTATTTTTCATCTGAGAGATCACTAAATTCTATCCCTGAAACTAATAATATACTATATGTTAACTAACTTAAATTTAAATAAAAAAAAAAAAGAAATTTGAAGGTCCTGAAGGAGCTTGCTTAAATAGAGAGGTGCGGTAACTGGGAAGTGCTGGGAAGATAGAAGAAAATGAAATCAACGACAAAGATGGGAGCCAGGTGTTAAATAATAAATAGGATATTTCACATCTTTAGATAGAAGGGAGGTTAGCCGTATAAAGACCCAGCACTGTTTCTGTTTATGGGGCTAGATCTGGAAACATAAAGGGATTCATGATGTGTACCCTCAATCCCGTTGGTGAGGTAGAAAGAAAGTCTTCTGTTGGTAGACGGAGGAATGACTAACAACAAAATTCTTATGCAGATGCAAGCAGACATTCATGCAAGCAGACATTCTGTCTATCCCGGTAGCGAAGCCCTCGATGCCGGAAACAACCGCCCTGGGAGCTGCCATGGCCGCAGGGGCTGCAGAAGGAGTTGGAGTTTGGCGTCTTGAACCCGAGGATCTGTCCGCGGTCATAATCGAGCGGCTTGAACCCCCAGATCAATGCTGAGGAAAGTGAAATTCGTTACTCTACATGGAAGAAAGCTGTGCTGAAGTCAGTGGGTTGGGTTATAACTCAGGCTTCAGAAAGTGCTGACCCTAGTGTCTTCTGTAGTCTACCCTCGGGCTTTTTTTTTTAGTGAGTAACATGGTAACGTTAATCGGAGCAAGGTACATCGCAGGTATCCCATAAATGATACCAACTCATGGATTCCAAAGATGCAAGCTCTTTGCGTAATGAGAGAATCCAGCGAATGTGATGACACTATTCGTAGACTCTGATTTTATTTATAAGCCACTTGCTGCATGACCCTCCAAGTAGACCTGTGGCTTGAAATAAAGAAAATGCAGAAGAAAGAAAGAAAGTCTTCTGTTGAAATGGAGTTTTTCCATTGGCCAAAGACTTGCTTGCAGAACTTTTAAGTCAGAAACTAGCACTTAAAATGGGACATCATTAAATATCAAGCTTCAGTCCCACTGTTGATTTTTATTTCCCTTCTCTTTGTGGTGTCTATTCAGCTCTATGCTGAGTCTTGGCTTAATGAATCTCTTCACTTAGAAAAGAATGTACAAAACAAACCATATTCGAAGCTACAGCTGGTGTAATCAATAAGTAAATGAAACAACAGTCATTAAAAGGAATACTGAATGATAATATTTTAAAACAGCCTCAATGTCACATTTAGGTGGTAGGAATCCACTTCCAAGGCCTTCAAATGGCTTTTTGTATGCTATCCAAAGAACTAATCCAAACTGTATATAGTGGTCATCAAGAAAGAAATAACACCACACTCTGGGAAAATATGTTCAAATACCATTTTCTCTAATATACAATGGAAACTACACAAAAAACTCAGGATAGAAATTACCCAAATACATTCGCTTAGTTATACATCAGACATAACAGTAATTTTTTAAAAAATGGATGAATTGGGACTGTTTAGCCTGTAAGTCATACACACTCAGTTTGAACTAGCTTAAGCAAAAGGATGAGATTATTGAAAGGATGATGATATATCAGTCTAAGAGAAAAGTTGACCAATCAAGATATGGGAAGGGAAGGTATATGTCTTGGACTTTGGAACTAATAGAACCAGGGCTTGCAGATTGATGACTTTTCTATTTACATTTACGTTTAGACTCTACTTCTATTTCCTTCCATGTTCTCTCTTGCTGAAGACTGGCTTTTTTCTTGTGAAATATATGACTGCTGTATTTCCTGAAACTTTCTGTCTCTTCTTTACACAAGAGAAAGAAACTGTTTTCTTTTGGTTCTATATTCAGAAATTTTACAGAAGGGACTCATTGGCTCTGCTTGGAGCAAATGTCTGCCCCTGGACCACGCGATTGCAGCCAGGTGAAAGGGAGCTTTTTGTAATATGGTTGCTTGGGGTGCCTGGGTGGCTCATTCAGTTAAGCGTCTGACCCTTGTTTTTGGCTCAGGTCATGATCTCAGGGTCATGAGATCGAGCCCTGCATTGGGCTCAGTGTTCAACAAGGAGCCTGCTTGAGTCTCTCTCTCTTCCTCTGCTCCTCCCCCTGTTCATGCTCTCTGTTTCTTTCTCCTAAATAAATAAAATCTGTAATAAGGCTGCTCACACAACAGCTTTGAAGATGGATTGAGGGACAGGGAAGGGATTCCAACTATGCAGAAAATTCCACAGGTGACGATGCACTATTTTCTCCAAGGCCATGAGTGGGAAAACATTCATAGTAAGATAAATTTACAGGGTTTAAATGTCAGTCTATAAAACAAGGTATAATTGAACCAGTTTAGATTACATTGTTTAGATGCCAGGAATACCCAAGGATGTTTGTTGCATAAGTCACATGGAGGGAGCTTAATTTCCAAGGTTTATTTGTGATCTAAGAAAAATAATTTGAGGTATATTTTTTATTTTAAAATGCAAATAAAGGATTCTTTTAAAACATTATGAGTCCTGTTGAATTTGATGAATGCATTTGTGAAGTCCTATATTTTCTATCTCTAAGGCTGGCTGGTTGGGAGGATGGAGTTATCTTTTAGTCAAGGGAACAAAGAGCTCAGGTTTAGTGGGAAAGGAATATACACAGACACATTTACCAGCCACTTCAGTATATGCCCCTGAGTACTTGCCAAAGATGAGCATATTGCTCTCAAAAAGTACCTAATCTATATAGGGAGGAAGATACCTATACAATTGATTGTATCTAAATGATGTATACAACTTTCTCTTGATTTTCTTCCTTTTTCTCATCTTTTGTGGGATCCTCTCCAGGTGTTTATCTCTTAATTGTTTAAAAAATAAATAACCCATACAGATCATATGTAGCTTTGAAAAAATTAAACCAGATTCTAACCGCAGACTCTAGGGATGCTCATTACATGTCTGAAGTTACCTCAGGAATCTGTATTTTATAAATCTATCCCAGATATTTCTAATATGCACACCTGTTAGAAACCAATGGTATTGATTTTGAGATTTGCCCGCGTCCTAATTTTCTTTGTACTCTGCAGAGTCTTCTTTGATAATTACATATAATCCCATGTCTTTATCTATTATCCCATGATGAAGAAGCATAAATTTATATTTTCAGTCGGGACCTGTTATTCAGACAAGTGCATTCAACTGGACAGCTCTACTTGCAAGTTCTACAAGCACCTCACACTCAACATGTCCAAAATCTCCACCCATGTCTCCCAACCAGTTCTTTCCATATTTCCTGTCTTGGTACTGTTACCATTCACCTAAAATTTCCTGCCAGAAACCTGGCATGCTTCCTCACTTACTTCTCTCCATTTTCACTCGATGCCTTGGTTCAGATGCTTATCATACCTCTAATGATGCAGCCACCTACTAACTGGCCCTGCCTACAGTCCAATCCAGAATAATGCCAGAATGGCCTTGCTAAATGAACATCAGCTCACACAACTCCTTGCTTAAAATTCTTCAATGACTTCCTTCCTATATCTTCAGGACAAAATTAAAGTGCATTTGCATAATAGACAGGGTCCTCCCCGCCTTATCTACAGTTTTTGCTTATTTTTCATTTGACTAGAATGTGGGTTTTTTTTAAGACATTAGTTTAGCTTGCCTTGTTGATAATTATTATATATCCTAAATCTGAAATAGGCTTGGAGTATTGCTGGTGTCAACAACGTATTTGTTGAGTGGATTAATGTGTAAGCAAAAGAATGAAGGTATTTGATCTCTAAAACCATTTTGGCTCTGTCCTTTGCTGTATTCATACTGAGTTACTGCAATTGCAGGTACAAGCCATGATACTGCATAATAACCTCTCTCTCAAACCGCTTTGTCTCCTTTTGGGAATTCTTCCTACCCCTCCAATTTTTCTTCTCTTTCACTATCTCCCCACAATGTGAACTCACACACACACACACACACACACGCACGCACGCACACAGGCACACAGGCACATACACATGCACAGACACATATGCACAAACAAGCGTATACACTCACATCCAAATCCATATTTGTCCTTAGCTAACCCCAGCACTTTCACTTTTTTTGTTAAGTATACTGTCATTTATGCAAAAGATAATCCTAGAAATTATAAAAGAAAGGAAGTTAAGAAATCATATCATATTTAATTAAAACCTTAATAAATTCAATTGCTTACAGTTCTCCAAAAATTAAAAAGAGAAATGCAAAAGGTGTGTAGAGTGAAAGATGGATACCTAAGAATTCTTTTTTTTTTTTTAAGAATTCTTTACAGGAAACAAAATAAATTAAAAAGAATAATAAGTGAAATGACAAAAAGAAATATAATATTATAATATTAAAAATACTCCCTATTTCTTTAATAAGAACTTGTGATGTGCCAGCAACTGTACTGAGATAGGGGCTTTAGACAGTTAGAAATCATGTGAAAATGGGTCATGGAGTTTCTGGTGTCCATTGAATTATGTATTATTTATTGAAACATGAGATGAGCAGGGTGGGTTCTAGAGGGGGGCCACGTGGCCACAGTTCTGGGCTCTACCATTCATTCAATAGGTGAACTTCAGCAGGTTATTTAATCTCTCTGTGCCTCAGTGTATGTCCTCATTAGGAAACAAAATGAGTATCTACCTCATAAGGTTGTAAGGATTCCACTTACATACATATGAAAACAGTATGCCTGATAAATATTTTAAGTATTACTACTACTACTACTACTACTACATCTTCCACAGACAGAGTAGACATCCCCCCTCGTGATAAGTATGTTCATGTCCCATGAAATGTCTTGGCTGACTTAGCGGCCAGCTTTCATGAGTTCCAGGAGGAAGAGGAAGTTCATGTGAAATCGATGTAGAATATTACAAAGGCTAGTTCATTTGTATTTCAATGTTAATAAGATTTTTTAAAAATGGGAGGAAATGAGAGCAGATAACATTCTGCCAGATTTGTTTTGAAACACAAGTGTTCTGCTTAAGTAGGTTTAAAAAAATAAATAATACATAAATATTTTTTTTCTGGTTCTAAAATTACATGTTTATTACAGAAAACATGAACAATAAAGCATGTTTAAAAAGTACCCATATCTTACTAACCATTGTTAACCCTCAGGATTTCTGTACAGTTATTCTCCATCGTATTTTTGTGTCTAACAGTTTACATGTTTAAAGACTCTCCCATAAATAATTCCAGTTAGTCAGTGAGTCTCAAAACATGCTTGTGCATTTGTGTGTGTGTGTGTGTGTGTGTGTGCATATGTGCAGAGGAAGAGGGCTGAGAGAAATGTAGTCTTTAATAGAAATTGTAGCTTGAAAAAGCTCCCCAAGTATTTCAGTCCTCAGGGCAAGATTCTCCTCTGTGGGGGGGAATTTATATTAGTACACATCTTTCCATCTGGGCATATTATCTTATACAGTTAGGATCAAACTGCATTTTAATTTTGTATCCTTCTTTTTTTCTACTCTAGCTTTTCTTCATAAGTATTTCTGTCAATAAAAATAAAACTCTTTATGTGCATAACTTTAAATAGCTTCATTAAAGACCATGCTGGGCTGGGAAATTGAACATATAGGTTGTATGAGTCTAAAGCCCATAAACTGTGAAATCTGATGTGTTCAGCCCCACAAAATCCCATATGTCTGTGTGTCTTAGTCCTGCAAACACCTACTATTCCTCCAGTGGTGAGGAATTAGCAGAGGGGTAATAAAAATGAATTTAATGATATCCATTTTAAGGCATAAGAAAATAGACAAAAAGATTAATTTTATGACACCTTTATCTATATGAAATAAATTTTCAAACAAGTGCACCTGGCTTGAAATATTTATCAGGTCGAGGCTGAGCTGGTGATATTTTATCTAGTTCTCTGACTTGATAGGACAGAAGTGTGGAGAGACATGGTTAGATGCCTAATTAAATATGGTAGTGGGGAACCTGAAGTCCACTTGACTCAATTCTTTCAGCTGCCCTGTACTTTAAAAGTCATGAAAGCTGAGGAGACTGCATATAGACCTTGACATATTGGTGGTGGCAGTGGAAAAAACAAGGATGACAATGAGAAACAACAAGAGCAACGATGAAAAAAAAATGGAGCCACATTGCTTTAGAAAGGTTCTTCATACCCATTGTGTGGCCATAGCATAATTTACTTTCTCAAATTTTTTAAATACTAGAGGAGTATCAGTGGTTTTCAAATTTTTTCTATTAAAAATAATGATGTAAATACATGAAAAGATGCCCAACATTACTAGTCATTAGGGAAATGCAAATAAAAGCACAATGAGATATCACCTTATACTTGTTGGAATGGCCATCCTCAAAAAGACAAGAGAGAATAAATGCAGGCATGGAGGTGGAGAAAAGGAAACCCTTAAGCACTGGTGGTGGGATTGTCAGTTGGTACAGTCACTATGAAAAACAGTATGGAAGATCCTCAAAAAATTAAAAATAGAACTACCACATGACCCAGCAATTCCACTTGGAATATATCCAGAGGAAATGAAAACACTACCGTGAAAAGATATCTGTACTCCCATGTTCATAGCAGCATTACTTACAATAGCCAAGACATGGAAACAACCAAAGTGTCCATGGATAGATGAATGGATAAAGAATGGACACACACACACACACTGGAATATCATTTAGCCATAAAAATGAGGAAATCCTGTCATTTGCAACAATATGGATGGATCTCAAGAGGGCATGATGCTAAGCGAAAAAAATCAGACAGAGAAAGACAAATATTGTATGATCTCATTTATATGTGGAATCTAAAGATGTAAGGTACATTAGTTAGGATTGCTGTATGATACATAAGAAAGTTGTTAAAAGAGTAAATCCTAAGAGTTCTTCACAAGGAAACATTTTTTTCTTCTTTCTTTTGTTTTCTCTTTTTACTGTATCTATATGAGGTGATGCATGCTAACTAAACTTATTGTGGTAAGCATTTCACAATATATGTAAGTCAAACCATTATCCTGTATACCTTAAACTTATACAGTGATGCATGTCAATTATATCTCAATAAAACTGGAAAATAAAAAAAAACAAAAAACAACAAAAAAGTAATTTTAATAGCTAACATTTACTGAATACTTATTATATATCAGACAATGTGTTACAAGTTTATTTATATTCTTTTGATACTCTCAACATCTCTGTGAAGTATCATGCCCATGATAAATGGAGATTTAAATCTTTTTTTTTTTTTTTTAATTCATTAGAGAGAGAGTGCAAGCATGAGCAGGGGAGAGGAGAGAAACAGACTCCCTGCCGAGCAGGAAGCCCGACGTGGGCCTCGATCCCCGGACCCCGGGATCATGACCCGAGCTGAAGGCAGACGCTTAACCATCTGAGCCACCCAGACGCATGATAAATGGAGATTTAGAGGTTTCATTACCATATCTGTCACACTGTTGGCCTGTAGCAGAGAGAGAGACTTTGAACCCATGTCAGATTGGTATACACTCTTTTTTTTTTTTAAGTTTTTTATTTTAATTACAGTATGGTTAACATGTTATATTCGTTTCAAGTGTACAATGCAGTGACTCAACAATTGTGTACATTGCTCAGTGCTCAACATGGTAAGTGTAGTCCTTAATCCTCATCACCTACTTCACCCATCCTTCCTCCTGCCCCACCTCTGATAACCATCAGTTTGCGCTCTATAGTTAAGAGTTTATTTCTTGGTTTGTCTCTCTCTCTCTCTTTTTTTCCTTTGCTCATTTGTTTTGTTTCTTAAATTCCACAAATGAGTGAAGCCATATGCTGTTTGTCTTTCTCTAACTTATTTCACTTAACATTATACCCTTTAGTTCCATTCATGTCATTGCAAATGGCAAGATTTCATTCTTTTTTATGGCTGAATAATATTCCATTGTGTATATATAGAGATAGATAGATAGATAGATTGGCATACACTCTTATCTACCAATTATATCACTGTTCTTTGTAAATGGCCTATGTTATATAGCCTTTTCCAGGTTATGAAATGCTTCACATTCAAAAATACAATGCTTAAATCTTGGTCTGAATAATGAGTTATCTCTTTGAGGTGAATAAGTCAAAAATATCTTAGCATATGTTGACAAGTGATATTCCAGAGTGTTTGGACCAATTTTCACTCCCCCACCAAATTAGGAGAGTGTCTATTTTTCTGTGCCCCCAAGAGAGATGTTTGGAAACAGAAAAATGCAAAGCAGTGAAATCATGTATGAATGATAATGGAGGGGAGATTAGCATTAAGATGGTAAACTAGTAAAGTATTTCACAAAGAAATATCAGAATAGCTTTTCACAAATTGATAGACTTGAATATGGTACTGATGGATATGACAAGAGATAGAACAAGAAGAAGGTACAGAAAGTATTTGGAATATTTACTCAAGAAGTGCTTTTTGAAATTAATGCAAGATTCCAAGATCTGAGTGACTAAGAGTTGAAAGAAAAAAAAAATGAATACCGTCTTTGAGGTGAAAGGATTGGTATAAATGTAGATGTTGATAAATGGTAAGGGAGATAGAAAAACAAACCAGAAGGATAATTTTTTTAGTTTAAATGGATTTTATTTTAGTTTATATGTATATTTTTTCTTAACCCTTAAAATAAGAAGAGGAAGAGAACAGGCAAACAGAAACAGACATTTGCGAGTACTAAGTTAATTAGCAATTCATAAGGAATGTGTGAAGGTTTTGCTGGAGTTGATCATGTGAACAGAACTTTAAATAGGTAAATGCCATATAAGTAAAATATTAAAAATCAAATATGACAATGGATGTAAAAACACTCTGAAAAGTATAAAGCACCATGGAAATGTAATATATAGTTATTAAGTTATGGCTCCTATCATTAGATCACAAATTAGAAATAATTTGTTGGTACACTCCTCTGACATAATTGATCTTTCATTAAATCCAGAAAAAAAATCAAAATGGAAGACGTCATTTTACTAGTGGCCCAGGTCGTATCACGAGGGAGTTTGTCATTAACCACTTTGTTTGCAAAGCAGGTCTGAATGTCAGCTTTCAGTGAGGGACAATTTCAACCATCATTGTTTAGACTAAATATGACCTGGTAAACTTTATCATATGTTAATGAGATTGGTCAAAAAAAGCAGTACTAGGAAGCTGAGCAGTTAAATCAGCTTCTAGAAAATGAGCCCTACTGTAGATAATAAATTTTATAATATTGTCCCATCTACTTACTGTAAACACGTGTGGTGCAGGCTCTAAGTTTATGAATAACGGCTTCATTTTAAAGTAATTAGGATTCAATGCCATTAACAGCAGGATGTCTGGATAATTATATTTTAGAATGAAATGTCTAAGAAAAGGCATTTCTGTTCTGACAATTATGCATGTGATTAATGGTATAAGTGACAATATCCAATATACATAAAAACAGCAAAAATTAACTATCTATCATGAGCGACAGTATGAAAATTAGATGACATCAATAATCAGAGATAAAGAATGGCTCCTTTAATATTGTTGTGTTTTTCAAGGCAGCACAAGTTAGGGCCGGGGCCTTGGGGGTGGCTAGAGATGGTACTTTTGTCTGTCTTTCTAGAGTCTCAGTGAAGACTCATCAGTAACTATCACGTTCAATTATGTGCACTGTATAAATGCTCCAAAATTTTAAAGATGCTTGAAAGCTAAAGGAACATCTGAGGCACCAATTTGAAAATTGCCATATGCAACACCTTTCAGAAGGAAGATCGTTTCTAGGTTTTATTGTATTTTTACATGTTGGGGTTAATTTAGAGCATGAAATCAGTCATAATACCTGGCTTGCCAAAATGTAACACAGAGGCCGCTGGGGGCAAGGGAGGGTTTCGGAGAAGGGCGTGGGCCTTTGGAATGCCGGGGGCCACCACTCCGCTGTTGGAATGCCTACCCTCCCAGAAGCTCTCTCAGTCCAAACCGCTGCCCTGTGATCTAAGAGATGTAAGCGTTGTCCCTTAGGCTATGTTTAGTAGAACACACAGATTAGCATATCTTATCTTTCCCATAAATCATCTCAGTTTCAGTAAGACCCCTTGTCACCCATCCTGTACTTGAGAAACAGTGATAAAAATATCCTGAAGGACCAATAAAAGCGGGAGCAAAGAAGAGCAAAGGGTCTTCATCTCAGCGTTGACCTCCTGGCCTCCTCTTTTTCACGGCAAAGTTTGGAGTCATCTTTCATCCATCGGTACAGGGATTGCTGGCCATTCCCGGCATTTACAGGGGGGGTGCTCTGGAACATCTCCCTGTATGGTGGGTAATGGGACTGCTCTAAGGCAGGGTACACACCACCAGGCTTCAGTTCCAGGATTAAGGCATTTTTCTGCAGTCAGAAAGTGTTCTGCAGGTTTCCAAAGCCAATGGCTTGCATTTCGGTTTTTTTTCTTTTATTGACATATTTGGTTATTTTTCACCCCCTTCCTACCTTTCCCCTCACACAGCCTTGCACATACATACACATGCATGTACACGAATATCTGAGTTCTACTTATTTTGTTTTCTTTAGTGTTGTTATGAAATTTGATATAGACTCTCATCTTTACTTCCATTAAAAAAAAAAAAAAATCCTCCCCAGGGTGCCTGGGTGGCTCTGTCAGTTAAGCCTTCGAATCTTGATTTTGGCTCAGGTCATGATCCTTGCTCAGTGGGGAGTCTGCTGGAAATTCTCTCTCTTCCTCTCCCTCTGCCCCTCCCCCCTGCTCATGTGTTCTCTCGTTCTCTCTCTCTAAAATGAATTTAAAAATATTAAAAAAAATACTTCCTGTAGTCTTGTAGCATTCATTCAGCCTTGCAAATCATACATATATATTTTACTGTCTCTATGTACTAGACATCTATCAGTTTCTTTTTTTAAAAATGATTTTATTTATTTGTTTGAGAGAGAGAGAGAGCAGGCGAATGGGGGGAGGGGCAAGGAAGAGAGAGAGGGAGAGAATCCCAAGCAGACTCTGTGCTAAGCACAGAGCCAGTCTGACGTGGGGCTCCATCTCATGACCCTGAGATCATGACCTGAGCCAAAACCAAGAGTGGGAGGCTCAACCGACTGAGCCACCCAGGCATCCCTATCAATTTCTTTATACTAAGCACTTCCTCTCGTTTCTCTGCCATGTTATTAGTTCTATTTCTAATAGTCCTTAAAATACTTGTTATTGTGGAAAAATTTAAAACACATATAAAACAGAGACAGTATAATAATATGCTTCCATGTGGCTATCCCTCAGTTTAAACTATTCTCAATTCATTTCCTTCCCTACCTTTAACTAATTACATTCTTCCATTGGATTATTTTGATGCAAATCCCAGGCTTCTTATGATTTCATTCATAAATACTGTTGCATGTATCTTTAAAATATAAAAATAATGATTGGGGTGCCTGGGTGGCTCAGTCAGTTCAATGTCCACCTGTTGATCTCAGCTTAGGTGTTGATCTCAGGGTAGTGAGTTCAAGCCCTGTGTTGGGCGCCACAGTCGGTGTGGAGCCTACTTAAAAAAAATAAAAAAATATATAAAAAATATAAAAATAATTATTTAAAAACATAATAATAATACAATCATCTCATATATTAGGTCAAACTATCCCCTGAATTTTCCATTCTATCTTAAAATATTCAGACTAAATTCACTGCTTTATCTTCCTACAGGCATAATCAAAGAACAACAACAAAAAAACCTGTGTTCCTGCTCTACTGTCCTTAAAATAATATCATTCTCTTTTTTTCTTATTTTCACTTGTTATTAACTAAAACTTAGGCATCTAATTATCTCAGATTCTTTAGCTTTCCTTGAGGTATGTAATTTTATTTTGGTCTTGAGGACAATGATAGGAACTAGCCAGGCAGACAGCGGGGGAAAGACGTTCCAGGCAATAGAAATAGTATGAAAAAAGAAACAGAAGCATATAAAGTGTGATTTGAGTTAGATTAAGTCCAGCTATTTCTATATGGCCAGAACCCAAGGGGGTTGGTAGGGATTCACAGAGGATAAGGCTGTAAAAGAAAGCAGAGCCCCGACTTCTGTATCATGTATGCAAGTGTTGACCTTTTCCAAAGAGGTGAAACAACCTGCCTGAGGGATATAGTCAGGAGAGTAATCTGATAAAATCAGAATTTTATGGGGACACAATTGAAACAATGTGAGAAATGTATTTGCAAGGGGGCATTTCTGGAGGCAAGTACGCAAGAGCCTATTGCAACAGTTAGAGTCAAAGAAACTAGGGTCCTGCAATAATCTAAGGTAATGCTGATAAAGAGGGACAGACTTCAGCTAGGGGATCATGCTGGAAAACATTGATGGGGATTAAAGGGGGAAAACCTTTGCAGACTTTAGAGTTTGGGTTAACTGGAAAGATTTTGCTGCTATTAAACATAGGGGACTAGAATAACAGATTGAAGTAGGAGCACTGGGAAAGGACACAGGGAAAGTTGATGGTTCTAACTTGGGACTCTTTGGGTTGAAAGATCCTGTGGGATACTCATTGAGAAATACGAAGTAGGCAGTTAAATTAATCCAGAGCTCAGGGATGAGGTCTCTACTGGGGACTGACATGGGGAGTTCATGATGTTCACTTGGTGTGGAGGCCTTGAAAATGCACCTGGCTGACCACCAGAAGGGCCCCAGCTGCTGAATTTTGAAATCCCTTGCCCAGGCTGAGGCCACACCCACCGCTACTGTGCCAATGATTGAGCTGAGAGACCAAGATGGCAGACCCACTCCTGGGAGAGCCTTGTCCACCAGCTTCAGCTAAAGGAGTCCCTTTGGCACTTGGCAAACCTTTCTTAAATGTCATGTCAGTCTAGGAAGCTTTCCACTCAACCTTTCTCCCAGCCTTCTCTGGTTTCTCGTTTCCCCTCTCTGCAGCCTCCTACCCCCATTCAGCATTTCCCTTAACAAAATCCTTGCTTGTTTAACCCCTTCTTGCTGGCATCTGCTTCTCAGAGGACCCTGATGAACACAGTGGGTGGTTGAAGTTATGGTGGGTAGAGTGTAAAAAGAACGTCCACCAACTGGAACAACTCAAGGGATAACTGGAAGAGGAGAGTCACAGAGAGGCTGAGGAAGTCTGAGACTAACTGGACAGGTTTTAGCCCAGGCATTCTTTAAAATAGAAATAGAGTAGTGTATAGCCTGTTAATTCCACCATGTCTCTTATTCCTGTTATGTTTGTCCAGAAATCAAAATAAAAGCTGCAGGAGGCATCTCTTTCTGGAATATTCAGTCTAATAGTGACCGCCAGTTCTTCCCTACTGACTAGATTATAGAAGTGGAGTACTCTAGAACCACTACTCTTGGTTAAATCAATCCCCCTATTTCTTACACTGTTCATAAAATGCTGCCTTTTACTTCCTTCCTTTATGGAAAAATTCCAAAGTGTAGCCATCATAGGTCTTTAATTAAGGTTAAACTTATAATATATAGTACCACCTATTACAAATTGACCATTTATCCTGTGCCAGGCATTGTGCTACTTGCTTGGTATATTTTATGTTATTAATCCTTTAACAATTCAGTAAGAAAATGATTATATCCAACTTCAATAGATGGGGACAATTACCTGAAGTTTCTTTGTTGAAAGAGTGGCAGTCAAATGCAAACAAACCCTGATTCAGGGTTCTTTAAAACTTTCACTGTCCCTTCTTTGTTCACCAGCACTACTCACACCCTGGGCATGCGGGTGGGGTTATGTGGGGTCGTTGTGGGGTCATTGTGATCGGATCTCCTTCCAACCTTCCTTCCCTGAGATTCATCCCTCTTCCTAATATCATCCACCAACTTTTGCCTTGTCTGAGATGACAAATTCACTTGTGATATTTCCCTTACTTTTAATTGTACTTTCTCTGGAATCATAAACTATAAATATTGATTATAATTATCAATATCTCTTATTTTATCCTTCTTAACAACCTGCCCTTTAGTCTCCTCAACATCTTGATTATGTGGATTTATTCTGTTCTTCTTGTCTATGAACCCTCTACTGGTTTCATTCATTTTCCAAAATGCCGTTGCTATTCTGTTTTTACACAATTTCTTCTTAAGAGATTCATTAGTGTATAAAGTCTGCCTGACTTAAAGAAAGTCAAAATACCACCAACGGCTATTTTTTCAAAAAACTTGATCAGCATTTACATAGAGGGGCTGGTGTGAAATGATATAGTGTATCAAGAATCCAATAGTCTGGTCAAATAGTAATTCTTAATTTGACTATTCAAGGCAATGAAGGGAAGAAGGAAAATGAAAAAATGTATTCTAAATCCTTCTTAACACGTTATTATTTATAAATACACTGAAATAATTATGGCCACCATTTCAACTGACTCATCAGGTCTTTATAAAATATGGAAGTTATATGGAGTAGGAGAAGTATGTTCCCCTATACATGGTACATACGTATGTAGTTATATTATATATCTACTACTTTATTAGCCTATCTAAGCTACAATCGATTTACAATGGATTAAGCTAACTGCAATAGGTTGCAAAGATATTCAAATAAAAGTTCTGGGTTAAGAACAATCGGTTTTCACTAGGAGAGGCTAACTTGGCTTTTTTTCTAAGAGGTTTTACAGTTTACACACCAAGAGGTTTATTTGTTACAGTCTGGGGTCTAGCCTTTATTTAGCATGTCAGTAAATAGGATCGTTCAGTCTTGAGAGTATATATATCCATTTTCACTGATAGAGTCCCATTGGCTAAGCTGTGGAAATGACGTATAAAAAAAAAGTCATTTTATTAATTTTTACTCAGTAGTATAATTACCAATGTAGTCAGCAAAGAAGCCAAATTTTAGCCAGAATATTAATTGCTACCCATGGAGGAAAACAAAAAAGGGATTTAATGAAAGGATTTACTTAATAACGTCTGTTTACAGCGATTTAATGCATCTGCCTCCAACAAGGACGTCAGGAACTGAGGCGTTTGGTCCTCAGCAAGACGCTCTCTTGCCTGCAGAGTGCCTGGATGAACACTGTCTACATTTTCCTCTGTGACTTTCCTGTTTCTACATTGTTAATGCCGCTCAAAACTATATCCTTCCAATCAAAATGATTTTTCTTTAAACTGATAATATAACCGAGATGTCATCTACAGCATCCCTGCCCCTTGACATCTAGATAAAACTGCTCTTGAAACTTGTATTTCTGGAGTTTGTTGGAGTCCATAGACTTCCCTGAGATTTCCATGCATTCCCAGAGGATAGCTCTTCTTTTAGCTTCCTCTGCCATTGTACTCCTGCGTCTCTTGTCCTCCCGTGTTTCCTTCTCTTTCGTGCATTTGTTCAGACGTGATCATCTGCCCTTCATAATTTCACACACGTATGCGCATTTCTACTTGCAGACAGCATCAGTGATTATAGTAGATTTTACTGGAGCATTGGAGGTCTATGGGAGTCTTCACGCTGGGATGTTTGCTTCGGCCACATAGCAAACTCCTTGTAAAATCTCTCTGCTAGATGGCCCTGACTCCCAGAATGACTTTCAGTCATGCTGTTACTGTGGTTTTCTCCCCTGAATCTTTCTCTCTGGGTTGGGCTGACCTCATTTCAAGTAGCTTGAGAGACAAGCGGGCCTCAACATTTATAGGATTTATCCTAAGAAAGCAATTGTATTTTTAAAATAACAGTTAAAAGTATTCATTCACTGCAATACCAAATCTTGAAAGACGGGGAACTTCTCTGGTTTTTAAGGTGACTTCATGCATCCATGATATGTTAATCTTTTCAACTTCATTTCAGAGAATAATATCGTATCAGTAAGACATTTCTTTGTCACCTCTGTGTACTGCCTACAGTTTGAATCTTGTTCTCAAAACCAAACAGAAAAGGCCAACAGTGAAAATCAAGGGTAAAAAAATCAGTGACAACCCAGGGAAAATAGGTATTTACTTCTTGACAAATACCATTTTATGTAATGTCTCAACATCTGGAAACAAACTATATCTATGCATTTGTATTAGTATTGGGTCTTTATGGATGGGAATATTTAATCTAATCAACATAACTAAGAAGTTCTAACTATAGTATGGAGAATTTCAATGTGTAGAAAACCATCATCCAAATCAATCAAATGCTCTTTGAAATTTTAATGTTTCAAGTTCCCCCCCCTCCCCGCTTCTAGTGATTGGAGATATCTTTTCAAACAAAATATGCTCATTGAGTCAGCTTTAGTTAATTGATTTATGATTTAATGACTTTTAACAGGCCATATTGCTTTATTCACTTCAATAATTTTACTTTTACTTAATGGCATCGTTCCTTTTTTAGTTGCTAGCTGTTACCTAAGCTTTAAAATTATGATAATAATACTGCATAGAACCATCTATTGAAACACCAGAAAAGTCTTACAAGTTTTAAGAAGCCCTAAAGAGATTTTCTTTCTGGAACATACCCTGGATAGTCACTTACCCTAACTCCTGTTTGTTTGCTTGCTGTTTTCCCGAAGTCGTCTTAGCTAAGAGCTATGAAGCCCTTAGCGTTTTAGAGTTCCTAGCTCCACTCCTCTAACACTTGCCACCAAGAATCCTGCCAACTAAAATCAGTGTGCGCATTCTGGTCCTTTTGTCATACTTGACAGCCATAGAGGAATTCAAAGTCACAGTTGAGAAGCAATGATGTGGTGTAATCAATCAGAAAATTATCAGAAAATTTTAAAATAATTCCGTCTCTTTTGTAAAAAATAGGATAGGAGCTGTGTCATACCTTTACCGGCTCAATCCAGGCTCCCTGGGTTCAAATCTTGTCTTAGCTGTTTATTACTTTTCAACTTGGGATAACTTAGCAAAATCCTTTGTGTCTTAGTCTTCTCCCATGAGGAAAGGGAGAGTTCTGATACTTACTTCATAAATTTGCGATAAAGATTAAATAAACTGATGTATGCAAAGTGCTTAGTAAAGTGCCCGGCATACAGTAAGCACTATACATATAGTAGTTGTCATTATTTTTCAATTGTTAATGATTAGTACCATTCTTGGAATATAATAGGTGCTTATTCATGTTTAGTGAGTGTATACCTTCCTTTTGAATTACATATTTAAAAGGTCTGAATGTTCCATGGAACAATCTCAACTCGGTGGGAGCTAGTCTATAATTACACAATGAACTGACACCTATTATACCTCAATATATTAATAAAACAATGTCTAGAACAAAGTTACTAAGTTAGGATCTTTAATTTTTGTTATCCACAATGGTTAAAAAAATAAGTAATCAACAGACCTAGGTAATTCTTTAGGGAACAGTTCAGTAGAACATGCTATTGGCATAGGATTAAGCACCAGAAAGTGCAAATACAATATGACTTTTTTGTAGTAATGCGATATAAGTCTTTTATAATTAGGGTGACCGTATAATTTATTATCCCAAGTGTGACAATTTAGAGTGAAAGAATTTATTTCATTATGGACTTATTGATCAAGGTCATTAAGTTTGCTAACCATCCATTCACAATATTTTTTTCTAGATATCAGTTATAATGATACATTGGGTACATAGGGAGGCATGACACTTGTATTTGCCCAAGTACAGAAAATTATTTAGGCATAAGAAAATAACCTATCAGTTTTTCTGTCATGGAATATTACAGGTGCTCTGAGGCAGAATTAATGTATCTCCAAAGACACTTCACTTAGGAAGCATTTCTTGGGCCACGAGAATTGTAATCTTATACAGAACCCACAATTTACTTCCAATATCCCAGAGTGGCGTAGCCTGTATACTCACCACTGGTGAACCAGAATAATGACATCTCAAGCTGTGCAGGAAAAAGATTTGCCCAGAAACCCAGTTCTCAGAGGTGGCTCTGGTTATGGAACCTGCTTTGGTCCCAGCAATCTACAGTCACTCTCTCCATAATTGACTGCCCAAACTACTTATCAGAAGGTAGTTTTTGTTTGAGGACTGTAGTGATAACCAACCCATGAATTGTGCTACAGTCTTTTGGGGACTCTGGGTTTTTGTTTGTTTATTTGCTTCTTTATTTATTTCGCAGTAAAATAAAGGCTAGAGGAAGATAGAAGACAATTTATTGTTGTACTTTAATGATTAAATAAAACTGACATCTAGAGGCACTAATTAATTCATTCACTTAGAGGTTATTGGGAGAATGTAATTTTATTTTCTTTCTGAAATCCTATTTTATATATGTGTGTATGTTTATGTGTGTGTGTGTGTGTGTGTGTGTGCATTTCCCTTATAGAAAAGTGTATAATATATTATTATTTGTCTATAAATCTTATCCTCGGACCAGTTATCAGCTCCATGAGGGCAAGGGCTAGGTCAACTATATAAAAATAATCTTCTTGTCCTTAGCATGGTGTTTTCTTTACAGTAGGTAGTAAATGTATATCTGTTGATTAAATGTACAGATTCTAGTATCATCATTTAGTAGTATGGCATTATGAAATATGTACATTCCTATGAAACTATCCCACGCTATAATTGAATTAGCAGTGCTTGATTAGAGTGAAAGCAGTGATAGGGTGTAGACTTCTTTGATCTTAGCTTTGTAAGGATTATGAAGCAGGGATGCAGCATGGAGAATCCTCACTCTCTTCCAACACCCAGGTTGCAATGTATCTGAAAAGTTCACTTTTTCACTAAATGGATTTATTCAGGAAGTAAGACTCTTCTTACTGTCTATTGTCTTTTTGTCATACTTTACCCTGTGATCCAAAGTCCCTTAAATATTTCTCTATGATTCCTAAAAAATTAATTATACCTTCCCTGGGAAGGTCTTCAAGAAGGTTTTAAACTGACATGGCCTTCCTCTTGATATATAGGGCCACTTTTAAGATACCTTCTTTGCTTATAATTTATAAAGTACCCCTTCTATGATTAGGTTAGAAAGACTAGCATGGAGGTAAACTATTTAAAAACAAACAAAAGAATAGTACAACTTTACTGAGACCAAATGAATTCTAGGTGTTATTTTCTTTAACTGAATCAAGAAACAAATGGAAATTTATTAAACAAAATACTGAATAATCATTAGAAGCCAAACATATCTATTTTTAAAGCTACTGAACTTTAAATAATAATAATAATAATAATAATAATAATAATAATAAGGCTTGACTCTCTGAGTCAAGCCATAACTGAACAGATACCTCATTTGGTTCAAGCTCCTGATAATTAGTGGGGCTTAAATCTTTCTGGCACACCTCAGCATGTTTAATCACAAGTATCCAGTATTTATAGGTCTTATTTTCACCCAGCCTCCGCCTCTTTGGTTTCATTAGCATGCATTACTCTCCAGGATATTTGGGCTGAGTTTTAAGAGCATTGCCAAATGAGTCAGGATTAAAACCTTTAATAGATTCAATTCACTGTTAGTTATATATATATATATATAGTTACGCCCAGGTTTGGGTCATGGAAACACCTTTTCTTTTACATGCTGTGGTAGTGTGGCTGTCTTGGAATTTTACAGCTTCATTTTGGATTGTGAAATATTAAAAGGGAAAATATCCTTAGCATGGAGAATGACACAAAAAAGACAATCAGTAAATGGTAACTGAAGTGATACATACGAATAAAGACCTAAAAATCTTAAATATAAAGGAATAAATATAACCATAAACATATATATCAAAAGTTCCCAGTCTTGGGCGCCTGGGTGGCTCAGTTGGTTAAGCGACTGCCTTCGGCTCAGGTCATGATCCTGGAGTCCTGGGATTGAGTCCCGCACCGGGCTCCCTGCTCAGTGGGGAGTCTGCTTCTCCCTCTGACCCTCTTCCCTCTCGTGCTCTCTGTCTCTCATTCTCTCTCTCTCAAATAAATAAATAAAATCTTAAAAAAAAAAAAGTTCCCAGTCTTTGCAGCATACAATCTAGAGGCATACAGGGACCGAGTGTACCCAGATGGCTCAGGCAAAGCCATAGAACTCTTGAGGGGTGCATTTGTCTCCCCTAGTTGACTTCTTCATTCAGCACATCTTCTTTTTCTTTTGATTCTTCTTAAAAAAAATACTACTGCTTTTTAGAGTAATTTAAGGGTCACAACAAAATTAAGGGGAAGGTACAGAGATTTCCCATATACTCTCTGCCCCCACACATGTATAGCCACCCTAATCACCAACATCCTCCACTAGAATGGTACATTTGTTATAATTGAGGAGCCTAAATTGACACATCATTATCACCCAAAGTTCATAGTTTCCATTAGGGTTCACTCTTAGTTTTGAGTACTCTATGGGTTTTGACAAATGTATAATGACATGCACCCATCATTACAGTATCATACAGAATATTTTCACTGCTCCCAAATCCTCTGTGCTCCGTCCTCCTCCATTCCTCTCTCATCTCCAACCTCTGACCATCACTGGTCTTTTTATTCTCTTCATAGTTCTGCCTTTTCCAGAATGTCATATAGTTGGAATCATACAGTATGTGGATTTTCACATTGTCTTTCACCTGGTACTATACATTTAACGTTCCTCCATGTTTTTCATGATTTGAATTCATCCTTTTAGTAGTATTCCATCATTTGGATGTGCCACAGTTTATTTATTCATTCACCTACTCGAGGGCACCTTGGTTTTGCCCAAATTTTGGCAATTATGAATAAAGCTGCTATAAACATCTGTGTGCCCATTTTCGTGTGGACATAAGTTTTCAACTCCTTTTGGCAAATACCAAGAAGTGTGATTTGCTGGACCATATGGTAGAATCAGTTTAATTTTACAAGAAATCTCCAAACTGTTTTCCAAATGAACCAGGAGTGAATGACAATTTCTGTTGTTCCATTTTCTTGTCAGCATTTGGCATTGTCACTGTTCTGGATTTGGGCCATTGTACTGGGTGTGCAGTGATATCTTATTATTGTTTTAATTTGTGCTTCCCTGATGACATATGATGTAGAATATGTTTTCATATGCTTACCTGCCATCTCTGTATCTTCTTTGGTGAGGTGTTTGTTTAATGTCTTTGGACCATTTTCTTAAATTTGTTTGCTCTTTTTATGCTGAGTTTTAAGAATTCTTTGATATTTTGAATAATAGTCTTTTATCATATGTGTCTTTTGCACATATTTTCTCCCAGTCTGTAGCTTGTCTTCTCATTCTCTTAATATTGTCTTTTGCAAAGCAGAAATTTTTAAATTTAATAAAATCCAGTTTATCAACTATTTTTCATGGTTGCACCTTTGAAGCTGTATCTAAAAAGTCCTTGCCATACCCAAAGCCATCTAGATTTTCTCCTATCAATCATTCTTTTTCAGGCCTTTACAAATCTCAGAATATCTCCCTTAAGTCCTTCAGAGTCATCTCGGATTTCCTTCACAACATTCACCTTTCCAATGCCCCTTCAAGCTCTGTATGAGTAATCAACAAATCCATGGTCATGTATTTAATAGCATTAGCTAGTTCATATAGTTGTCATGTCAGGCAATATATATTCATGTTAATAGGGATTATCTGGGGGTAAAAAATACCTTACATGGGATGAGAAACTCTGGGCTGGTTATTGCAGGCAATAGGATAAAAAAGTAAGATTTTTGGAAGACAAACTTTTAAGAAACTGAAAAATAGTGTCATAAATGAATATTCCCACTTGTGAATATTGTAAGATTCCCCATTACCAAGAAGAAAAAAAGGTTGTCAATATTTACACATATTCAAAGAAAACTTATTAATGGATAAGAAAAAAACAAAGCGAAACAAAACCAAAAACAAAAAAACTTTCAGGAAACTAGGAAGGGAGGAGAATAATTTCAATTTGATAAACATCTACAAGAAACTCTACAGCTAATGCCATGCATAATGTTGAATGACTGAATGATTTCCCCTTAATACACGGAAAAAGGCAAGGATTTTCACTCTTACCATTGGTGTGCAACATAGTACTGGAAGTCCTAGCCTGGGCAATAAGGTATGAAAAGGTTATAAAAGTCGTAGAGATGGGAAAGCAAGAAATAGACTCCCCCTATATGCAGGCAACCTATAGATTGTCTGTGTAAAAAAATCCCAAGGATTCTATGAGAAAGGTCCTAGAACTAGTATATGCATTTAGCAAGATTACAGGATATAAGGTCAACATATAAAAATCAGTTATAAATCTATATGCTAACATTAAAGACATATCAAAATTAAAAATGCAATGCCATTTATAATTGCTCAATGAAATAATTACTTGGGTGTAATCTTAACAAAACATGTATATAGGACCTGTACTGTGAACACCATACAATGCTGATGGGGGAAATCTAAGAAGGTCTGCATAAATGGAGAAATACACTGTGTTTGTGGGTTAGAAGACTTGGTAAAGATGTCACTTCTCTCCAAACTGATATACAAAATCCCTATCAAAATCCATGCCATGTGAAGGTACAGTGAAAAGTCAGCAGTCTACAACCGAGAAGAGGGTTGTCACCAGAACCCAATCATGATTTTCTCCTGTCAAAATTCCATCAAGATTTTTTGTAGATAGATGCAAGATTATTTCAGATATATCTAAATATACACATTTGTATAAAGCAAAGGAAATAGAATAGCTAAAACAATTTGAAAAAGAAGAATAAGTAGAAGGAAACAATCTACCTGATTTAAGAATTATTCTATATTTACTTATCAAAACTGTATGCTATAGGTGGAAGGACAGAAAAAAAAGGTCAATGAAACAGAATAAAGAACCAACCCAGAAACACACACACACAAATATGTCCACCTGATTTTGTTTTCACTCTACCCAGGGCACTTTTGATGATTCTGTATAAATATCCTTCTCTAAAACCAGCCCCCTCCAATTCTCCCTAATTTCTCACAGAATAAATGGTAGATGATGACCCTCCCTCTAAGTTCTTTTACAGCCCCAGAAACTATTCATCTGGGCTCTGGAGTCTTGGACTCGTTTAAAATACACAGAGGCTCAATATTATCTTTCCCTTATTTTGGGCTTCTATTCACACTGAATATCATTCTCCTGAGTGGAGCACCAACTGGGAGAGGCATGGTTTTCCCTCTGTCACTTATAAATTTGGCGTCATCTTCCCAAGCACTAGATTAAGGTTTTCTTTATTTTCTTGCTCTATACATTTTTCTGAACAGCTTTATTTAAAAAAGTTATCATTTACTTTCCATACAAGTCACCATTTGAAGTATACAATTGTCTTAATCTGGTTGGGCTGCTATTAAAATGCCATAGACTGGGTGGCTTACAAACAAGAGAAACTTATTTCTCACCGTTCTGGAGGCTGGCAGTCTGAGTTCAGGATAGTGACATGATTGGGTTCTGGTGACAACCCTCTTCTTCGTTGTAGACTGTTGACTTTTCACTGTACCTTCACATGGCAGAAAGAGAATCAGCTAGCTCTTTAGCCTCTTCTTATGAGAGCACTAATCCCATTCCTGAGGACTTCAACTTCAAGAACTAATTACCTCCCCAAGGCCTCACCTCCAAATACTATCACACTGGGGATTAGATTTTAACATATGAATTTTGGAAGACACAAACATTCAATCCATAACAAAAATTTAATGTATTTTTTTAGTATATTTAGACTATATTGCAACCATCACCACAATCTAATTTTAGAACATTTTTGTCCCCCCTGAAGAAATTGTGCACCCATTTGCAGTCAATTCTAAACACTCTCTTCAATATACATATTTTTATTGAAGGTAGGATGGGAATATCAAAGAGTTTTAACCATAAAAGACTCTTAACCATAAAAAATGTTAGGACAGATTTTTGAAGGAGAGCAGAATAGAATATGAATTCAAATGGAAAGATGGAAATCTATTAAAATTCTAAGTGTGGAAAAGATAGCTTTCCCATATTTTAAGTGAATAATGGTGGGTATTAAATGGTTGTGACATTATGTTATATTTTATTGGATAATGGTTTAGTTTTCAAATATTGATATTTTTAATATACAAAAAATTGTATTCCATGCAACTACCTAAATTTTTATATGTCAACTTGAAAAAGTATAGATGTGTAATGAAATTTCATCATACTCTCAATTTTAATTTCTCCAGTGGCTAGAATTTTGGATATTTGTTTACAGGCTTATTTACCATCTGTATATCCCTTTTGGTGAAATGTTTCTTCATGTCTTTTGCTCATTTTCTAATTGGATTGCTTGATTTTTTATTATTAAGTTTTGAGAGTTATGTATACATTTTAGATATTAGTCCTTTGTCAGAGAAGCACTTACAAATAAATAAGCAAACCTTAAACTAAGTCTCACATCTTATAGAAAAATCCCTTAAAATGCATCAGACATTAAAATGTAAAACAGTGAGACTTTGGGAAAGAACACAGGAGAAAATCTTCAGTATCCAAGGTTAGGCAAAGAATTTTTAGACCTGACACCAAAAGCATGGAACCATAAAAAGGGAAATCAATATATTTGACTTCATCAAGATTAAAAACTTTTGCTCTGTGGTGACCCTGTCAAGAAGATCAAAAGGCAAGTTACATATTGGGAGCCACTAGGCATAAATCTACTGCTGTGTTACAAAACAAGAAAGTTGTATTTTTACATACCTGAATTTGTGGATTGAGATTAATACCCTTTACGTAGCTAACAAGGCCCACGTCTATCCTGTTCATCACTGTATCCTCAGAGTCCATTACATACAGAGGGTTTAATAAATGCTCATGTGTTGAGTTTGTTGTCTGAAAAAAATGGGATAATGTAAGATAGAAGATTTGAGAGACCGTAATGAGAACAAAAGGAAGTAGTTTTGGTTTTTTGGAGAATTAATACCAAAAGTCCCTTGGTGGACGGGGACACTCAGGCTTCATTTGAAGCCTTGTAGGGAGTCAGTTTTGGTAGGTAAGGCAATGATAGATTGTTTATTAAGAACTTTATTCTGGCTTGAATAAGGAGATTCAGGTTGAGGATGTTAGAATTCATGCTTTGCAGTACCCAGGTGAGGTGAGTGGTGGAAAATGTGCACCCTTTGAGGCAGGCGTGAAAGCTCCAAGAATTCCTTCCTGACCTCCCTGCTTCCTCCTCAATACACATAAGAGTAGAAATTGAGTAGAAATTGTAGCATGAAAGCTCAGTGATGGGAATGTGCACATGCCACGTCCTTCGACCCTGACTCTCTCAGTCCTTATTGACTCTACCAAGGTAGAGAGAAAATCTGAAAATGCTCTTCTGAACCCTAGGGAAAGGCAAGACAGTAGTTGAGAAATAAACGCCCTGTTTCTATCAGGGCCACCTACGTGCAGTGGTCTCAATCCTGTATGCATATTTAAACCCCAGGCCACACTCCACAAAGAGATTCTGATTTTATTGCCTGGGATCGGGGTCAGAGCATGATTTTTAGAAATGCCCCAGGTAATGATAATGTAAAGCTGAGTTAAGCATTACTGTCCAACAGCTGCTACACGGCAGGTGCTCTCACACCTAGGGCTTAATAGGGTTTGGTGGGAGAAGGGTGCAGTTGACGGTCAGAGGTAGCACCATCAGAGACTTTAGATGACTGGCTTTGACAGTGCCAAAAATAAACAAGAGTTGTCCCAACTGTGGACACAGCAATGACAGAAGCCAACAGGGAGAAACCAACCTGCAGGAGGCACCTTGTGGGTCATGAGAACCAGAAGCTTCTTCCCCAGTGTCCCAAAGTTAAGCAAGTTTCCTTCACACTTAGTGCAATCCAGGAGAATGGGGGAGTGAGATGTGCAACATTTGTTTTACAGAGGTTGGATTCTATCATCAGGACATGGTTCAGAAAATTGGTAGTGACTCTATAGTATTTTTTCTTAAAATGCCGTATTGACCCAATTTTGAGGATTTAGCTGGACACCAATTATGAACAGCTGATTAAGTCCATACCCAACCCCTTCCTTTACACTCAGCGGCCACTATACCCCACTCTAGTCACCCTGGCTCAGGTACCAGATAACTAAGGCCAGCCCCTAAGCCCTGGAGCCAGTGAAATATTCAAATTAGCCAATCCCCAGGAAGCCTGCCGAACCTAGCTAACCCCAACCCTCTTGCCATCTATCAGCTGCCCCCTACAGCTCCAGTTTGCTGTTACGCTGTCCCAAGGACAAAACTATGGCCTTACATGATAACCTTCATTCCTTCAGAGTCATGAAAAACAGAGTTCTGCCTTTCATCTGTCTACATGTCATTGTGTTGTGTCCTGCCACCAAAAGCAATTTTAAATCCTTTAAAACCCTTCGTTATGCTTAATGAACAAGATTAAGGATCCATCACTTTCTTCCTTTCCCCACTCGCTCCTCACACACGTTCACCTAAGTTCAGAAAACTGAAGTTAGGAGCAAAGATGAGTTCGGTTGCACAAATAAAGCAAATAAAGGGACTTATCTCGTATTTAGGTATATACAGAGTTTTCTAAATGAAGAAAACTATCATGCTGGCTGGTATCACTGGCAGTCAGCTAGAGATCCCACTTTCCTTCATGTGGCTCAACCAGTATCCTTATATTGTGACGTTGAGTCTTAAGAGCATAAATAGATGATTCAAGGCTTCTTAAAGCCTAGGCCCAGAAGGCACATGGCCAAACTTTCGTGACATTGTCTTGGTTGAAAAAATTTACAGAGAGGCCACAATTCAAGACGAAGGAAAATGCACTCTTTCTTAACAGAAGGAGTGCCAAATTGCAAAAGGCATGTGAGATGGATGAGATTATTAAGCTTGTCTTTGAAAATAATCTGCCCATGGGGGTTAAGTTTTCTTATTTACAAAGTAAGAATATGGATGAGTGTTATTTTAATAATTTCCAGCTAATATGTTATGATTTAAAAACTTATACTTAAAATGATTGTGGTTTTTGTGTCATTGCTTGTATTATATTTGATTTTAAATGGTGATACTTCTCATGTTGAGTTCTTAGTCAGGTATACAATTTCAGTTATTACGGTGGGAGACTATATTGAAGACGAAGTTTCCAGGAATAGTAAAATGGAAGGACTTCTTATATATAATGTGTAATAAGCTCTATGTGCTGGTGAAGTTTGGTTATACTCTTAAATTTAGTCTTTACTCTAACTCTATGTCCTCAAATGGCATTAAGTCTCATGGTTTTATTTATGATGACTCCTTACTATAGGATTCACTAAGGCTCACCTTTGGGCCTGAGAAATCATTTTATTTTCATTTTCCTTCTTCAGCTCCCTGCTGGATATTTTTGCTTCAATACATTTAAAATTTTTAACTTTGAATGCACATAGAACCAAAGTCTAATTTTGCTCTCACCTTGTGAAAATTGAGTCTTCCCATTGACTTTCCACTTTTTGTTAGTGTTAGTTTTAGTACCATTTAGCTACTCAATCTCAAAATTCAAGAGGTATTTTTTTTTATTCTTCTTAGAATAAGAACTTCTTTGAACTCACCCTAACTAAATCTTCCCAAAATGTCATATTTAGTCTTCCCTTATAACTTCCTTGCTGATACACTTTTACTTTTGCAGTAATCTATGTAGTTTACATTATCAGTAACTTTGATTTGATTTTCTGCAATGACTTAACTAGTTCTCTAGCTTCTGTCCTTTTTCTTCTCCAATTTGTCCCAATACACCTCTTTTTTTTTTTTTTTAAGATTTATTTATTAGAGAGAGAGAAAGAGAGAGCACAAGCAGGCAGAGGGGCAAAGGGAGAGGGAGAAGCAGACTCCTTGCTGAGCAGGGAGCCTGATGTGGGACTTGATCCCAGGACCTTGGGATCATGACCTGAGCTGAAGGCAGATGTTTAACCAACTGAGCCACCCAGGCATCCCCACCTCTTTCAACAGTAAGTCTTTAATGGCTGCCTAACTCCTTAGTCTTATGTTTATAATCCTCCACAGTTTGGTCCTAATATACCATTCCAGTGTTTTCTCTCACTCCCTTTCTGTGCGAATCTTTTGCTCTTGCCTGATAGATCAAATTTCAGTCTCTCCTCAAAGGCTCGCAAATGCACATTCTGAGCTATAGTCATGCTGTTCCCTCTGCCCAAAACATCTTCATCCATCTGCATTCTGCTCTTCCTACAAGGCTCAGCTTAATGCCTATGTAGCTGAAAATCCATTATTTTTATTTTCTATCAAGGGAATGAAAGTTTGCTATCTGTAATGGGTGTGAAGAATAAAGGAATTGGTTTTGGGGGCAAAAATGGGGAGATCTTGACTCTAAGCTGTCCTCAGTGTAGTTGACTACTTGAAATACCAGCAACCTACCAAGAATGAAGAAAGAACTTGGTTCGTTTCTCATCCAGGATTGACTAACTTAGACTATGCTGATACTTGGAAATCGTGGTTTTATATACATCATCTGGTCATAAGTGTTGGTGGCTCTGTATTACTAGATAACTTGTTACATCAAATTTTCTTGTCTATGTTATTTGATTTTAAGGTCCTTGAGAGGTAAAGCCCATATCTTCTAACCTTTTTTGTCATCTTTTTTTTTCTAGAAATTTATTTTACACGTTATAGTATATGCTATTAAATGCTTAAAATGTGCCACTCAAAAGATTATTTAGTACCCAGCAAACACTGGATAAATAATAAAATAAGAATACAACAATTTCTTTCAAAATTTCTTTGCAATTATAAAATAGCTTTGTTCTTTTGTCAACTGCCTTTATTAAATTATTTTTTATTGTCACCTAAGAGCAGTACTTTTATTTTATTTAAACATGCTACATAGAAGTTGAGAATATAAGTTCAAATGATACGCTTGATCCTCAACAACATACTATATATTTAAAGAAACACTTTATACATTTTCTCCTCTGTACATATCATCAAACTATAAGCTTTTTAAAAAGTAACAGAATTAAGAAATGAATAATTTCCAAGAGATAAAAGTGACAGTACAGCCTAAAAATGACTAAAATTATTTTTAGGAAAGTCTTTTCCTACATCAATGAACATCTGTGTTTTTCTTATAGAGGATACCAGAGGATGAGTCTGTTCCTTTCGGGAACAAAAATCACTCTATTTTCAGCTTTTTCTGACTTACCAATGTCAGAGCAGGCAGTCCTGGATTTCATGTGTGAAACATACATTATCATTAACAAATGAATGAGCAAGATTCAAATAATCAGGAAAGTGCCTTCCATAGAACTCACTTTAATGGAGTGAAAATGATTTTTGCAAGTACTGTCTTGCTTAGTGTGCAGTCCAGGGCACAAAGTCCATGTGTTGAATTATAAAAACCCAGTGATCTAGAAATGCAATGAGAGCACATAAATGAAAAGTGTGGCTTAGTGTAGCATGGAAAATACTCCCACACACAAGTTTAGGAGAAGATATTTACGGAACAGATGATGTTTTAAATAGACATTTATAATTACAATTTTGAGGAATAATTGAGTATTACAAAAAAATTTAAAGTTGCCTGTTCAGAAAAAAAAAATGTATTTGAAATGGATTTGATTATGGCAATGAAAGTCTACCCCAGGATGATCATAGTTCTTCTTCAAAGATCTAAAATAAAAATTTTCTAATATGCAAATACTTCAACTTTAGTTTTTAAACAGAAGTAGAACACAAAGCATTTTGGATACCTCATTACAAAATTCCTTCCTCTTTGATTTTTGCATAACTAACCGGCTTTAGTTTACTAATAGGGGACTGACAGAACCCCCTATGTATTAATTGCTCTGATAGAATTGCTTGAAGGTAGATGTTAGCAACAAGTTTGAATTTAGAATGTAATTGGAAATGTCTTATAAATGTTGAGGTTCAAGTGTGTGCAATCTCCTTGATCTTGTATTTATTGGTCATGAAAGATTTTTTCATCAATTACATGAATAAAACACTTACATACTTGACATTTGGTAGACAAACATTACATTTTCCAATATACTCAGTGATTTAGTGCATGGAAATTATGGCCTTCCTTTGTTTTTTTGTATCCTTTTCAATAGGGTGTGTTTGGATACTATGCTCTAAACTTTCTTTGAAGGAAGCTACTAGAAATAGCTTCTGAATTAATTGTATTTTTGAGAAATGCATTTAATGCATCAATTCCCTAAATTAATACTACATGGACTTTAAGAGCAATTCTTTGTTAAATGCTTTAATTTCACTCATAACCTGCATGTGTGTATATGTGTGTGTTATCTTTCTATAGATCTGTGGAAAATTAGAATTACTGCATTGTTTTCACTTTGCACTTTGACTTACAGGGAGCTCAAGTAAAATTTTATATTTTAGTAAAGCCGTATGAGTATTTTTATTATTTGAATGTTTGTGTTTTTCTTTCCTCCTGTTATGGACTTCTATGATTATTTGCATATTTTTTGAGTCACAGTCATTTATTTTTACTTATCTTTTGTCACATGCATTTTTCTTACTTTTGCATCAGTGCTTTTGTGGACCATGTCAGGACACAAATAAGCTTGCAACCCAACACAAATTGGTCATGGTAAACTCAGAGGCAGAAATTACTGAAAGTTGAGACGGGACCAAAAGGACCTAGAAAATGAATGTATGTTTTATATACAGATGGATATTGAGACCTCATACCACTAAAAACATGTATATTCAAATTATACTTATTAATTAAGAGAAAAAGAAGGGGTGTTTCCTAAAATTCTAGGGACTATTCCAAAGAATATGAAAACTCTGGACTCCTCACAAAGAAAAGCTTAGGGATCAGTTTGGAGAAAGACATTGTAAACCACAAAGTAAATTCTCATTTGCAAAAAAAACCTTGTAATTTGAAAGTAAACTTCTAACTTTGTTGAAATGCAAGAAATAAAAACAAACAAAAATGCAGTGGGAATAAAATTTACAGCACGGGGAATATAGTCAATGATATTGTAATAGTGTTGTTTGGTGGCAGATGGTAGCTACCCTTGTGGTGAGCATGGCAGAGGGTATAGAGAAGTTGAATCACTATGTTGTACACTTGAAACTAATGAAACATCGTGTGTCATCTCTACTCAAATAAAAACAATTAATGCAAATGCATCAACTGTTCTCTTAATATTCGTCATCCATTTTTGGGGGTGGTTCAGGGGACAAGTGGAACATCATTTTGTGTGCTGACATAGAGCTGATTAAAGTGTCTTAGAGGAGTCCCAGCAACAAAATGACTGAAAATGACTTAGGGAATAAGTGTAAAAAATTAACATTGATCAGGCGCCTGTTATCTATTAGCCTGGGAATTTTATATTTCTTGGAAAAAGAGTCTCAAGAGACTTATTTATAAGCTCCTTCCTTGGAGATATTATAAAATGCTGCCTAATCTATATTTATGAAGGAATTTAAAATAAGTATATAAAAGGATGAAATGTCTCACAAAGTTTAAGTACCGTTTGTAGATCTAGAAAGGGCCTTTTACTATCGATCAATCTATTCATATAGTTGGGACACACAACTCCCTTGAGATAACTCATTTTTCTCATAATATCTTGGAACTTCATAATCTTCTTCCCTTGTTTTTTGGTATTAATGAAGCAAAATATTGGATTGGGAGATTATGTGTATTAGAAGAAAAAATCTTCATACCTGCAAAGTTTGAAACTGGGGATATTATATACATGTATTAGTTAAGAATGGTACTGTAAAAGCATTTGTTGTGATGGCTGAAGATAAAGTTTCTAGGTCAAAGAGATGTGGGTATGTGCAGGAGAAGATTCTGAGCATGGCTAATGCACAGTGAGCTCATGTGAGGTGGAATTGAAGAGCAGGGCTAGCAGGGGCCAATAAAGATAGTTTGCTTAGAACCATCTAGTCCTAAAGACTGGAAAAACAAAGACTGTCTAATAGTTAAGAAACAGGACACTTTCCAAATTTTATTTAAAATCATCTCAGCATTTATAAGCAAACCATAAATTTCTTAGGAAATGTATTTATCTCGCTTGTAAATCACAGAATGTTTCCTGTTTTGTTAATAATTCTTTGTGTTAGGATTCTATTAGAGAAGCATATATATATGTGTGTGTATATGTATATGCATATAATTACATACAAATACAGGTTTGTATACAAATGAGGTTTTTGCGGACAAAAAATATATGTATATGTGATTATATATTATGTATACATGGTTTGTTATAGGGATTCAAACTTACAATTGTAGGGGCTGATTAAGCAGTCTCCATATGGCTGTTTTCTTGTGCCTGATGCTGAAGCTTTAAGTCAGTTGTAGGCCGACTGTCCCCTCACACTAACCACATGAGCCACGGATAAACAGCAATGGGTATGAGCTCTCTGAAGTGGCTGCCAGTCCAGACCTCCCAGATGGTTCTTCAGTAGCCCACTATAATCAGAAGCCTTTACACAGGAGAAGTGGGATTCAACCTAGTGAGGTTGTCCCATGATAAAGCCATTATATCCTTTTATTCTAAGGAAGCTTATTGTAGGAGAGAAAATCTTCCCAAATTCAAATTAAGCAAAACCAAAATCTTAAAATAGGAAAAAAAAAATACTCTCTATAAGAGACAATAACCTTAGCATTAATGAGGCATAATATTAAACAAATTAAAAATAATAAATTTAAAAGATATGTTTTCTAAATGTTGTCGGTAAATGGGGCCAGTTTCCTAGATATGTAATCAATGCAGTCACAAAAAGCCACATGCTCAGAAGGACACTGGGCTTAGAATTTGCTGTTCTGTGATCACTATTTTGAAATTATTAATAATTGTATCTTTGAATTTGGGTGTTATAAGTGAACGGAACAAAGGAACGTGTTGAGGGCCTGGATCTCATCAGGATCTATTCTTTGTCACTTTATACCGCAGGTGAGGGCCGGGGCCTGGATCTGGGGAAGGATGGAATCACAGTGTGAGATACTTGGTGCCTGTGAGAGTCTCTGCTCAGCTTGCAAGAACCCCTGCACCCAAGTGTGTGTGACAGAAATAAACAAATAAATTTCTACAATTTATATATGTGTATTTTATATTAATCTATTTTTAAAGATTTTATTTATTTATTTATTTGAGAGAGAGAGAGAGAACAGGGGAAGAGGCAAAAGGAGAGGGAGAGGGAGAAGCAGACCCCCCACTGAGCAGGGAGCCTGCATGGAGCTCGATCCCAGGACCCTGGGATCATGACGTGAGCCAAAGGCAGATGCTCAACCAGCTGAGCCACCCAGATGCCCCTATATTAATCTATTTAAAGATGAATAAATAAGAATTCATAAACAAAAGATATCACGACAAGCTGAAAGAGAAGCTGTGGAAAAATGAAAAAGCTTTTTCCTAATTTTTGAACAAAAGATCCTGATTTTCATTTTAAAACGAACACTGTAAATTATTTAGATAACATTGCCTGTTCGGTACTCTTTTAATGTAAGGACTTTTATATTGAAGCAACTGTTAATTAGCGTTTAAGTGTTAAGACTACAATTTTGAACATTTTCAGATGTGATCTTGCAAATCACACATACCCAGTCTTAGTTCGGAGACTTAAAGTTTGATTTTTTAAGTATACACATCCAGTTAGTTTGTCTAAAAGTTTTTGCCTTTTCTGTTTCACTAGATGATACAATTTAGTGGTATATCTTATTTTTTCACTATTTTTTTCTTCTGGGTATTATTTACATATATGCATACCCATTTCTTCTTTGTTTCTTTAAAATGATAAACAAAAATGTGTGTTCTCTCTCTCTCTTTTTCATTTGTAGTTAAGAGACTCCTAATTAGACACCTTCCTACGTGCCTGCAAGAAAAGGTGCCTTAAAGTCAAATGATTATCTAGCCACCTCTCTTAGCGGCTGGGTTGTCCTTCTACTACGTGTTGGGCTAAGAGTGACCAAAGTCTAAGAGTGACCAAACTGCTTCATTTACCTTAGTAAGTTCTGACCCTGCATTTGCAACTTACTGGCCCCTTAAATTTTTGTTAAATGCTGCGCTTTAAGCTTTGAAAGTCCAGACTGAGGATCATGAAATGCTTCTTAAAGGAAAGACTGTTAGACCATTACTTTCGTCACCTCCAATAGGATTGGATGAGCATGAAGACACATGGTTTATGGGACAATCCTCCACTCTGTGGGAGACACGAGAAGATGGTGAGCTGACCTGCTAAGCTGGTCATCCCAGCAACTTAACTTTGCTGCAGTGAGGGTTTGATTTGGATTTAGTACCAGGGCACTCAGCAGGAAAATGAAAAGTTGGCATCTACGATATGATTAAGACCTTTCATTACCTTCACTGGGAAACAAAAAGATTCTAGGTTATGTGAAAAAAAAAATGATTTTTTGAATACTCTTTGTTCCAAGGCTTGACTGATTTAATATTTGAGAGGTCAGGATACAAGACACTCTTCAAAACATGGGGAGAAAAAAGACAGACTTCCTGTCATTTAGGAGTTTACAACCTAGTGAAACAAGATTTATAATATAAGGTGCTTTCTGTACAGATTTTTAAAAAATTCCATTCTATTAGAAGATGAAGGACATGAAATAGAAAAATGAATTATGGAAATATTCTGCTTGATTGCCTCCTGCCCCCCCCCACCTGGCATTGGAGAAGAAGAAGAAGCCTCTGATTCTCCTCCCACCACTTCTGTCAAAGCAGTGACTGTGGGTAACCGTTGCTTCTGACAGTTTCTAGAGTTACTTCTTTGCAAGGTAGAAAAACCATCAAAAGAGGACTGCAGACAGGCAAAGAAGACACACAGCCAGTGATCCGAGTTGTAAAAATCAAACAAGCAGTGCTTGTGTTTATTGTTTGAAGGAAGTACCATGTTTAAAAACATTACTGTTATACCGATATTATGGATGTCACCTGTTAATAGTACGTGTGATATACCTTGTTGTTTAAGAACTGGCTTTTTTTTAAATAAGAGATATTTTTATTGTATCCTGAACCTTTTATTTTATGTCTTTATATTTTTAACTCCTGTAGATGGAATGTCAATAGCTTAATTTTATTTTACTTTTATCCCTCATGGGGCTTAGTGTGTGTGTGTGTGTGTGTATATATATATATATATATATACATATATATATATATATATCTGTATCATCTAGAATAGAAATATATTTTTATCTATCTATTGATCTATTGATAAACACTTCCTAGTGGTTCTGTTTCTTTGGAAAACTCTGACTAATCCAGTGGTGTTCTCTGGGCTAGAGAGAATAGAATTGTAGCCTAGAATAGATTGGCCAGGATTTTCCCTGGTGTTTCCGACTCAAGACTCTAAATTTCCCCAAGCTAATTATTTTTCTTACTACTGCTTCCAAAATTAGACTAGTATTTGAACCAAATTAAAAATAAACTTTGCTTAGTCACTTCATGCTTTAAGAATCCAGGAATATGATCTTGTACCTCTGAATAATGCTGGCAATATTTCCTATCTGGTTGCCTTTATAATAGGCCATGATTAAAAAGTAACCTTTAATGTTGCCTTCCTCTGAAGAGCAAGTCAGTCAAACATTCTTGGGCAGCACCCACACCTTTCAATCAGCAGATAACTATTAAGTATTTGGGGCTGACTTTCATATTGGTTGTTTAATTATGACACAGACATTTGTAACAGGGCAAAGGATTTTCATTTCTGGGGCTTAATCAGGATACAAACCCCGAGGCTACCCTGCAATTTTATAAGAAAATCTGTTTTCTTATGTTTTCTGGCTGCCTGTCCAGCTTTTCTTTTCATTTCCCTGTTACCAGTCTCATTAACAGATTTTTAAAAACTAGCCAATATATGTGATGTCATTTTCAAGTTTGTGTTGACTCTTCCTGGACTCTGATCCTCATCATATTTTTATTTCATTTTTGTCTGTGAAGTTATATTCTTTTAAAAATATGTAGACAGGAGACCTTCAGCACTGGTCCCACCTAGGCTACTGTAAGACACCAGGAACAAATTAAGGCTTTTTTTTTTTTTTTTTTGGCTGAAACTTTGTGAGACCTGAGAACACTAATACGTGGCTGCTCGACTAGTTGACGAGAGCTGGCAAAGGAGATGAAATCTATTTGCTACCTCTGCCTTTGGGGCTATTTGCCTCCAACACTGACCACCTTTGTCAGATTTCAGGACTGTGGGACCAAGACACAGTAGTAGATATTTATTCTAGTTTTGTTAATAGTGATAGACTTGTTCTTCTAAGAATACAAATATTTTTTAAAATGTTGTTTAAGTCACACCTGAGAAAATAATTTGCTACATATAAGCAACAGTGGCGATGTTACCTCAAGGCTTGTCTCAGAGCTCTAGTGATAGCCGGGAAGATGATCAACTTTTGGTGCTCCCTCATTAATTTTCAGTTAATTGGCTCACGTTATCTTAGAATTTACAATAGTACCTTATTTTTTTTTCAGTTCTTAAGAAGTATATAGTTGCAGAGATAAGAACAAAAAAGGTTTTCCAAGAATACAAGTGCTCCATAATACTCCAAGGAAAATTTGATATCAGCTCTTCTTCTCTATTGTTAGAGGTAACACATTCGAGGTGGCGTGCCAACTGCCAAGTAGTTAGGCGTGTGTATAGCAGTTCATGCTCTAGAAAATTCTTTGTAGTCCACTCTGCACTTTAGTCTCTGAGATATGCAGAAAGGGTTATGAGATTTTCTATAGCTAGAAGCAAACTGTGACCCATTAATCACAAACACAAATTAAACAGATACATTAAAGTCCTGTGGTAGATCCAAACTTCTCTCTGTGGTTTTTACAGATTGTATGGAGGTTTTAGCCAGAGCAGTAGTGCATGAAGCTGAAATGTTTTCCACTATTCTTTGCTGTAATTCTCTTTATATCTTTTAGGAATGGTGCAAACAACTGCAGAAGTTTTCACACATAGCCTTCCATCTGCCAACAGCTCAAGCTGCCAGGAATAGGCAGCTTTTCAGGGGTGTGAACGGAATGGATTTATACACACCACTGGATCCAATCCAGTATATTTTCTCGGCCAGGACCAAACGTAGTGTTGCAAATGAGCTGCACGGTAGGCTTTTATCTGGTGTTTACTAGGTTGCACCCACCAAGTGCTCAAAGAAGTGCAGGGGAAGAGTGGGTATCACATTCATCAATTCACGGCAGAAGCAAAGAAATGACGATCACATTATGAAGGATGTTTAGTGAGAACTTAAGAGAAATGTAGGTAAGCTTCATAGGTCATGCTGAAGATCAAAAACAGTGGGTTCAATGAAAGCCATACTTCAGTAGAGCAGATTTAGAATTTCGGGAAATGAGGAGGGGTGCAGAGGGGAACGGAAGGGGGTGGCCGCAAATTAAAACTGCTCTCTTTCACTGGCACCCAAATCTTACTCATGGATTGGAAGGAATAAAAAAAGAACAAAGTTTAGATTACCTGGAAGAACGCTCTATTTTTTTGCAACGTACTGACGTAACCATGTAGCCTGCTTCTCTGCTTGCCAAACATGGAATTCCTAACTATGTTTTCTTGATGAATTTCCCGGGTGCAATAGATTAAATATTAAACTGAACTAATAATATTCAGGTCACTAAACTTAATACGACTGTAAAGTCGTTTTTCCATACATTGAGTGTCTTGTGTTTGGTAGTTGAAAAGGATACCATGTCTTTAAGACATATGTAGCTTCTCACAGGGAAGTTGTGTGGGCATGTGAAATGATTCTTATTGTAGGAGAATTTTCTACTACTCGTGGCATATTGTGACTCATTTGTTGGGAGCAACCTGAAAGTATGTTTAATTCTTTGATAGAAAAGTAGAAAGTTTGTGTAAAATCTCACATTTGAAATTTATTCTCAGGGAAAAAAAATCTCTATATTTATCAGCTTACCAATCTACTTCAATTCTGTTCTAGAAGCATAATGACGATTTTTCTGATAACTCTTTAAAAAAACAAAAAACAGCAATTGCAGTTGTTGAAAATGAACAGTTTTAACAGTGTCTCTATGGAGATGCTGCAATGGATTTATATAACATTTTTTAATATTATTTAAACTCATTCTTGGAATACAGTTTAGATTTTTTTAAAACTAATGTTGGATCCAATTAGAGAATGTACAGTCCCATTGAATAGTGTGATTTTCTGTAAAGCTATCGTAACATTTGTGAACTGAAAAAAGTTTCCTGGCTGACATAGGAAAATGGGGATTCTATGTTAGACATGGCAGCCTTCAGGAGCAGAATCAGGGTAGCCAAGACCAGGGGCTAGGTCATATTATAGTGTTTATTCCTGAGTCAAAGTGCATAGAACAAATAAAATATCGGGCCTCAAGCCTGAACCTGAAACCCAGGCTACAGAGAACTGGTTAGTAGCTGGTGGCAGATAAAGCCAGGAAGACAGGTAAAAGCTTGAGGAGACAAAGTGGGGACTTCAGACCTTGATTTTGTAAGCTAATTAATGAGGTTGTCTACTCTCGAGGGCATGGTCCAGGACATGTGGGCCACACTCTCCCGCTCAAGGTCCTTCATGCCTGTTGCCACTCCAAGCTTCAGACAGCCACTGTGCCCCTCACCTCTCAGCTGGGCCAATACTCCACTTTCTTCCTCTCCTCACCACCTGCTGCCCATGCTGGGGATGTTGCTCTCCCTGGTACTTTCTTGGTCCCTCTAGCCATCTTTTTTTTTTTTTAAAGATTTATTTATTTTATTTTTATTTTCTTTTTTTTAATTATGTTATGTTAATCACCATACATTACATCATTAGTTTTTGATGTAGTGTTCCATGATTCATTGTTTGTATATAACACCCAGTGCTCCATGCAGAACGTGCTTTCTTTAAAACCCATCACTGGGCTAACCCATCCTCCCACCCCCCTCCCCTCTAGAACCCTCAATTTGTTTCTCAGAGTCCATAGTCTCTCATGGTTCGTTTCCCCCTCTGACTTACTCCCCTTCATTCTTCCCCAACTGCTATCTTCTTTTTATTTTTAACATATATTGCATTATTTGTTTCAGAAGTACAGATCTGTGATTCAACAGTCTTGCACAATTCACAGCACTCACCATAGCACATACCTTCCCCAATGTCCATCACCCAGCCACCCCATCCCTCCCACCCCCCCACCACTCCAGCAACCCTCAGTTTGTTTCCTGAGATTAAGAATTCCTCATATCAGTGAGGTCATATGATACATGTCTTTCTCTGATTGACTTATTTCACTTAGTATAATACCCTCCAGTTCCATCCACATCGTTGCAAATGGCAAGAACTCACTCCTTTTGATGGCTGCATAATATTCCATTTTATATATATATATGTATATATATATATATATGTATATATATATATACCACATCTTCTTTATCCCTTCATCTGTCAATGGACATCTTGGCTCTTTCCATAGTTTGGCTATTGTGGACATTGCTGCTATAAACATAAGGGTGCACGTATCCCTTTGGATCCCTACATTTGTATCTTTGGACTAAATACCCAGTAGTACAATTGCTGGGTCATAGGGTAGCTCCATTTTCAACTTTCTGAGGAACCTCCATACTGTTTTCCAGAGTGGCTGCACCAGCTTGCATTCCCACCACACACAAAAATAGACTCAAAATGGTTGAAAGACCTAAATGCGAGACAGGAGTCCATCAAAATCCTAAAGATTTATTTATTTTAGTAAATGAGTGAGTGGGGGTGGGGTGCAGCGCAGAGGGAGAGAGAGAAGCAGACTCCCCGCAGAGCGCAGAGCCTGTCGTGGGGCTCCATCTCACGACCCTGAGATCATGATCTGAGCTGAAACCAAGAGTTGACACTTAACCGACTAAGCCACCCAAGCACCCTCCTTTATCCATCTTTTAAACACCTTCATATTTTTGAAGGTTTCTTTGAATCACACTTCTTCTGTGGTGACCTTGGACAGCTAGAGGTTTCTTTTTCTCAGTGTTCTGGTAACACACTATTGTTGGATGTACCATGTTACATGCTAATTACTTATTTATGTCTGTCTTCCCTTTAATCCCTGTGCCCCTAGAAAGCAAAGATTTTGTTGAATGCACACTCAAATCACTGGTGCCTGGCACACAGTAAGAATTTATTAACAGATTATTAAATGGAATTGTGTTAAGTTCCATAACTTTCCTCCATTCTTAGGAAATAAACTGCAGATGCCTACAGGATTTTGAAACTAAAAAGAAAAATAACAAAATTCTTACCTTGAGTATAGTGTTTCTGATCTGCACTTAAAAAAACCCAAAACCTTAAAAATCTTAAAAAAATGCTAACCTTGTACAACCAAAACTAAGTAAAATGATAATAATCCTACTAGTTTAACATTTTTTCACATTACCTTCTAGAACTTGACCATATATATCCATATTTACACAGCTATATTTGCTGTTTAAAGTCTGTAATTTTCACTTAATAGCATATCCCAAATATTCCCCCAGGTATTGACATCATCTAAAAATTATCAAGTGCACTGATTTCATAATATTACTTGTGTTCTGCTAGGTTTAAGTAAATGGAAGTGGTAAAAATCTCATACACTGACCACCAATTCTGAAGGGGTATTTTCTTCTTTGTGTTTTATTTTGCCAAATCACTGTACCTTAGAAGAATTGATTTCTATGATCGGTAACTGTTATCTGTTAAACTTAAATATGGTTTTAAATTCTCTGGTCAGAGATTTAGATGTCAACTTTTGGGACAAGTTAGATGACACTAAATACAAACAAAATGTTTGATCAGAGGGCTATAATCTGACTGTGGAATAAAAAGTTTGAATATCTTATGAATGTCTTGCCAAGACTAAAAGCCTCATATATAGAGTATGAATGTGCCTGCTATCTATGTACTCACTTCTTTATCTGACCTTGCTCCTCCAAAGATGCACTTGTTACAGAATGTCAGTCACTAATGAGGCCTAAAGTAATTGAGGCTGATTGAGCTGGCAAGATGCTGCCTAATTAGAATGATAAATGGAACTGGCTGATCAAGAATGGAGGAGTAAATGGCACAGAGGGCATTAAACAAGGTCATTCTGTCAAAGAGGACCACTCATCTGACCCCCCACCCCCAATAATGACCGTCCTTCATGCCATGTGAACCCATACACTAAACAATGTATGCAGATCATTGTACGTAGAACTTTCTGACTCTGCTTTCTTAGGCAAAGTATGATGAGGGTTTAGTGATTCCTGGATAAGTCATTCAATATGAACACTAAAACAAAATATTTTAAGCCATATAATTCTCTGTTAAGAGTAAGGATTTATGGATGCCTTAGTTCTCTAAACAAATATAGGGCACCTCAAAATTTTGAATTCTGTCATGTTAGAATTCTATCATGTTAAACTTTCCACATCACATGGGAAGTACATCAAACCACTTCACATGTCTGAAGAGCACAGATAACATTTAGTCATAGTGTCTTAGAACTTGAACCATGTTTAACAAATCTTTTTATTTCATAAATACATTTGTTAGAATCATTTGCGTTTTATTATTTTAACATTTTTTTTCCTTTTAAACAAAACATCAACTTTATTCTTTAAACCGATGTGGATGTAAATGTATATAGATTCATGAATATTTTGATTACAATGTAATTTTTACTCAGCTTATTTGGTAATACCTTATGTATTTGCCATCATCTGGGAGTAATTGCCCTTAGAGACAGCTACAGCTATTCCTACCAAGCCATATTTAAGTCATTTTTAGTAGAAAACTCTCTAACGTGCATAATACATCTGTCAGAGCACCCATCCCCAAATTTCCTGGAATATAGCCCTTAATGGCATGTGGCAATTTTCTGGGGCGGTTGAGGCTTGTCACTCTAGACATCATTTTAAAGTTTGTATGCCCAAGGATACAGTCTCCAACTTCTCAGAGCACCTGGCTAATGTTTAGTAGAAGTGAAATTCTTTGACCTCAGATCATAATCTGACTTTGGCAAAATGAATCTGAAAAAAAAAAAAGATGTAACCTGCTCAAAAAAAAGGGGAGGTAAGCAATATTTTGGGGAAAATAATTGACAGAAAGTAACATTAAATTGATGTAAAATTAAAATAACTCAGTGATGGGACGCCTGGGTGGCTCAATCGTTAAGCGTCTGCCTTCAGCTCTGGTCATGATCCCAGGGTCCTGGGATCAAGCCCCACATTGGGCTCCCTGCTCAGCGGGAGGCCTGCTTCTCCCTCTCCCCCTCCCCTGCTTGTGTTCCCTCTCTAGCTGTCCCTCTCTGTCAAAAAATAAATACAATCTTAAAAAAAATAACTCAGTGAATTGCATTTGGAAGTAATAATTATCCCATGCCTCAAAAATCCCATACATTAGTTTAACTGTCACCTCTTTCAGTGGTGGGTAAAGCAGGGTGTTTTTCCAGTCAGATTTCCTAGAGGTCCTTTTCTTTACCCTTCCACTTCTGTAGTCTTCCCTAGGGATTTAGTTATGGGTATAACCTAAGGACTAGTTAAGGGTATAACCTTGCAAGATCCACAGGTAGGTACATTATCTTTCCAGCATCGTGACTGTTTGCTTGGCTCCCTGGGTTTCCCTGAAATTCACTGACTTTAGAAGGGAATGGTTAAGAGTATACCCTTCGTACTCAGTGAGGTCTGACCTATAATACCGTCCCCGCTGTTTGCTATTTATGTGGTTTGAGACAAGTTTCCTGACCTCCATAAAATGAGCATAATGATGCTCACTCCACTGGCTTGTTTTTTTAAAGATTTTATTTATTGGGGCGCCTGGGTGGCTCAGATGGTTAAGCGTCTGCCTTCGGCTCAGGTCATGATCCCAGGGTCCTGGGATCAAGTCCCGCATCGGGCTCCCTGCTCCTTGGGAGCCTGCTTCTCCCTCTGCTTCTCTCTCTCTCTCTCTCTTCCTCTCTCTCTGTCTCTCATGAATAAATAAATAAAATCTTTAAAAAAAAGATTTTATTTATTTATTTGACAGAGAGAGAGATAGTGAGAGCAGGAACACAAGCAGGGGGAGTGGGAGATGGAGAAGCAGGCTTCCCGGGGAGCAGGGAGCCGGATGCGGGGCTGGATCCCAGGACCCCGGGATCATGACCTGAGCCAAAGGCCAACGCTTAACGACTGAGCCATCCAGGTGTCCCATCACTGAGTTATTTTAATTTTACATCAACAAGCCCCATCCACTGGCTTGTTTTGAAGATTAAAGAAGGTAATGTATCTAAAAAGCTCAGCATCGTGACTGGTACATAGAAAGTTCAGTAAGTGGCAGATAATTACACACTTAGTGGAAGCAATTAGTAAATCGGTAAAACTTTTCTTTCTCTCTTGCCATTCTCCCACCCTTCTGCTACTCCCATACCCCAGCTTGTGATTGGCATCTTTCTCTCCTTTACAACTTTTTTGGTTTGTTTGTTTTTGAGGTTTTTTTTTTTTTCCTGGCAAAGAGTCACTTCTAGTCTCTGTCTCTGTCCTTTTGGCAACTGTCCCTTTTCCATCAATCTACAGCCCCTTACCACCTCCCCACCCAGCTGTCATATTGCCACTCCTTCCCCTATTGAATGTCCTCTGTCATGTTGCCAGTTCTTCTCCTACTGACACTAGGCATGACTAAAACTGTCAGTCATCCCTTCCAGGCTCACTTATATCCACTTTATAAATGTATTAGGCAGTCTCTGCTTTATGAAACAGAATACATTGAATGGGACCTTTCACTGATGACACAGGGCCATGTCCATGAACACCCATTATTTTTCTGTCCTATACAGTTATAAGATCCATTGAAGTATATAGGTTGCTTGTCCTCATGCTAAATGCATTTCTTTTAAAGTTTCTTGCCAAGAAATATATGGCCTCTCCAGACAAAGGTATATATGTTCTGTTGTTTGACCATGAAACATATCTACATTGCCCATGCAGTATATAAATATACTCCCTTTTACTTTACTTGTACTTCAGGGGTTTTCTTTTTGGGGGGTTGCTTATTATTATTATTATTATTATTTTTTAGTAATGAACAACTGGAAATTTATTTATTTATTTTATTTATTTATTTTTATTATGTTATGTTAATCACCATACATTACATCATTAGTTTTTGATGTAGTGTTCCATGATTCATTGTTTGCATATAACACCCAGTGCCCCATGCAGTATGTGCCCTCTTTAATACCCATCACCAGGCTAACCCATCCCTCCAACCCCCCCCCCTCTAGAACCCTCAGTTTGTTTCTCAGAGTCCATAGTCTCTCATGGTTAGTCTCCCCCTCCGATTTCCCCCCTTAATTCTTCCCCTCCTGCTATCTTGTTCTTCTTCTTCTTTTTAACATATAATGTTAAAAAATTCAACAGTCTTACACAATTCACAGTGCTCACCATAGCACATACCCTCCCCAATGTCTATCACCCAGCCACCCATCCCTCCCACCCCCCACCACTCCAGCAACCCTCAGTTTGTTTCCTGAGATTAAGAATTCCTCATATCAGTGAGGCCATATGATACATGTCTTTCTCTGATTGACTTATTTCACTCAGCATAATACCTTCCAGTTGCTTATTTTTTTTGTTTCTTGTTACTGGAGAAAGCAGGGAAAGAACTTATGGTCCAATATCAATAGCCAGTGTATTTATATTCAGAATATAACTTCTCCTGAATGTGATGATCTCCAAATTTCCATCCAACTTCAAAATTATAATTCTAACACCTAATTGACTTTGTGTTAAATAGTTCTATTTTATATATGATTTTACTGTGAGTACCTTCAAACCTCTTTTGGAATTTTGGAATTAGGTGGGGCAAATATATGTATACAATGGTATATATACATATAATGTGTATAATGAATGTAATATACATAATATACCCCATATATAATACAGTTTATATAATCTATATATTATATGTGCTGTATATATTATATATGTATTATACGTATAGTTGACTCCTGAAGAATACTGGTTCGAACTACGCAGGTCTACTTGCACATGGATTTTTCTTTATATAGCACAGTACCTTAAATGTATTTTCTCTTATCATTTTCTTTTTTTTTTGAGATTTTATTTATTTATTTGAGAGAGAAAGAGAGTGTGAGAGAGAGAGCACAAGCGGGGGAAGGGGTAGAGGGAGAAGCAGACTCCTTGCTGAGCAGGGACTCGATCCCAGGACCCCGGGATCATGACCTGACCTGAAGGTAAGTGCTTAACCAACTGAGCCACCCAGGCGCCCTCCCTTATCATTTTCTTAATAACATTTTCTTTTCTCTATCTTACTTTGTTGTAAGGATACAGGGTATGATACATATAACATGCAAAATATATGTTAATCAATTGTTTATATTATCAGTAAGGCTTCTGATCAACAGTAGGCTAAGAGTAGTTAAGTTTTAGGGAAGTCAGAAGTTATATGTGGATTTTTTATTGTGTTGGGGGGGGTCCGTGTTCCCTTGCTGATCAAAGGTCAACTATATATATGATTATGATTTCTATATACATAATATGTAATATTACATTCTATATATTATATATGTGTGTGTGTGTGTGTGTGTGTGTATGAATTGCATTTATTTCCTAAGGCTGCTATAACAAATTACTACAAACTGGAGAGCTTAAAGCAATGGAAATTTATTCTCTCACAGCTCTGGAAGCTAAATGTCTGAAATCAAGGTTTTAGCAAGGCCATGTTCTTTCTGCAGCCTCTAGGGGAGGATCCTTCCTTGCCTCTTTGTAGCTCTTGGTCATTACCAACAATCCTTGGGAACTCTGAAGAGAAACTCCTGTGCAATCATTACATCTAACCAAAAATCTCAGTGACGCTCAGATTCCTCTTTTATCCTTCACCTTGAGGAAGATATCTTCCTTAATCCACATCCATCTATCCGTGGACACTTAGGTTGCTTCCATATGTTGGCTATTGTAAATAATGCTGCAATAAGCTTGTGTACATATCTTTTTAAATTAGTGTTTACATTTTCTTGGGGTAAAAACCCAGGAGTAGAATCATTGGAACATATGGTATTTCTATTTTTAATTTTTTGAGAAAATTCCATATCATTTTCCACAGTGGCTCTACCAATTTACATTTCTACCAACAGAGCACAAGTGTTCCTTTTTCTTCACATCCTCACTAACATTTGTTCTTTCTTCTCTTTTTGATTTTAGCCATCCTGACAGATGTGAGTTGATGTCTTATTATGGATTTGGTTTGCATTTCCCTGATGATTAGTGATATTGAACATCTTTTCATATGTGTGATGGCCATCTAGATGTCTTTTTTTGAAAAATCTCCATTCAAATCCTTTACCCCCTTTTTAATCGAATTGTTTATTTTTTGGTGTTGAGTTGTATAAGTTCTTTGTATATTTTGGATACTAACCCCCTGGTGGATATATCATTTGCACACATCTTCTCTCATTCAGTAGGTTGCCTTTTCATTTTGTTGATGGTTTCCTTTGCTCTGCAAAGGTTTTTTTTTTTAAATTTTTTTATTGTTATGTTAATCACCATATATTACATAATTTGTTTTGGTGTACTGTTCCATGATTCATTGTTTGTTCATAACACCCAGTGCTCCATGCAGAATGTGCCCTCCTCAATACCCATCACCAGGCTAACCCATCCCCCCAGCCCCTCCCCTCTAGAACCCTCAGTTTGTTTTTCAGAGTCCATCATCTCTCCTGGTTTGTCTCCCCCTCTGACTTACTCCCCTTCATTCTTCCTCTCCTGCTATCTTCTTCTTTTTCTTTTTTCTTAAAATATGTTGCGTTATTTGTTTCAGAAGTACAGATCTGTGATTCAACAGTCTTACACAATTCACAGCGCTCACCGTAGCACATATCTTCCCCAATGTCCATCACCCAGCCACCCCATCCCTCCCACCCCCGACCACTCCAGCAACCCTCAGTTTGTTCCTGAGATTAAGAATTCCTCATATCAGTGAGGTCATATGATACATGTCTTTCTCTGATTGACTTATTTCACTCAGCATAACACCCTCCAGTTCCATCCACGTCGTTGCAAATGGCAAGATCTCATTCCTTTTGATGGCTGCATAATATTCCATTGTGTATATATACCACCTCTTCTTTATCCATTCATCTGTCGATGGACATCTTGGCTCTTTCCACAGTTTGGCTATTGTGGACATTGCTGCTATAAACATTGGGGTGCACGTACCCCTTCGGGTCCCTACATTTGTATCTTTGGGGTAAATACCCAGTAATGCAATTGCTGGATTGAATGGTAGCTCTAATTTCAACTGTTTGAGGAACCTCCATACTGTTTTCCAGAGGGGTTGCACCAGCTTCTGCAAAGGTTTTTTATTTTGGTGCAGTCACGATAGTTTATTTTTGTTTTTGTTCCCCTTGCCTGAGGAGACATATCTGGAAAAATACTGCTATGGCCAATGTCAGAGAAATCACTGCTTGTGTTCTAGGATTTTTATGGTTTCAGGTCTAACAGTTAGGTCTTAGTCCATTTTGAACTTATTTTTCTGTGTGGTATAAGAAAGTGGTTCAGTTTCATTATTTTGCGTGTAGCTGTCCAGTTTTCCCAGCACCCATTTATTGAAGAAACTATCTTTTCTTTATTGCATAATCTTGCCTCCTTTGTCATGGATTAATTGACCATATAATTATGGGTTTATTTCTGGGCTCTCTAGTCTGTTCCATTGATCTATGTCTCTAAATTTGTGCCAATACTATGCTGTTTTGATTACCAAAGATTTGTAGTATATCCTGAAATCTGGGATTGTGATACATCCATCTTTGTTCTTCTTTCTTGAGATTGCTTTAGCTATTCAGCGTTGTTTGTGGTTCCTTACACATTTCAGTATTGTCTGTTACAGTTCTGTGAAAAATGTTCTTGGTATTTTGATGGAGATTGCTTTGAATCTATAGATGGATTGCTTTAGATGAACAAAAACAGGTACTAATGTAGGTCTTTCATAAAAGAGAAGTGGCCTAAGGTAAACATTTGGAAAGTGGGGATACTCTTTGCTTTGTGCCATTTTGGCTTATGAAGGGTTTCATAGGAATGTTCTACTTTCAGAGAGCAGGGGAACCTCTATACCAGTAAAGCAGACATCAAATTCTTCAGCACCTATAACATTTATTATATGTCCCCTTTTTTAAACTAATACACTGGAGCAGAGGAGGTGACAATGTGAACAGAATTTATAGCTGGTCTGCTATATTATATTATAACAATAAGTGTACTGAAAAAAATACAGGAACTTCAGGTGTACCATTTAGCCAAATAATGACATAGAGAAATAAAAATATTAGTCTGCAAGACTTTCATATTATTTTTTTCAACATCATCACTACCATCAATTAGATGTGTTGTTAGCTACCCTGTGTACGTTATGTACTAATGTACTAATGCACATTACTTGCCTAAAAATCAAATGCCAGATTCTTACCCAGATAAAGGTTATAATATAATAGAGTTGAGAAGTTCACCCCAGTGGTGCTAACAGAAATACTTGCACATATAAACATAAAGGTGTGAGCCATTGCTAGAGTCTAGAAACTGTTCCTTATTAAGTGATATATTAGCTAATTAGTAGTTAGTGCTTTTGTTGGCAACATGTTCTCAACCTAGTGATATATTTACTTATGTGTGGTCAGTTTGTAAGATGACATTTTGAATGAAATCAGGGTGACCCCATCATCTGTGAATGGATCACCTAATTTTGCAATGACCCTTAACTTCTAGTTAGCAGATAGAAATTTCACAGGAGACAAAGGATGAGCATGTTGACAATCTAAACATTCTCATCACAGCAACCAACAAAACAACTAAAAGCATATATCTTGTTAAAAATGAACCAGTAGGATCATGTTTATTTGCTAAAGAGCAAAAAGGGCCATTTGCGATATTTAGCTGGGTACAACTCAATGACTTTATTAATAGGAGAAATCCAACATTAAGCAAAGAAAGATTCTTTTTCTTGTAGCATTGTTAAAAATCAAGGAAAACTTACTCCCTGACTAATGAAAGCAACTATGAACCAAGAATTTGACAATATTTTAAGAAAGTTGTTCTTTGGGGAAAGATGAACTAACCAACTATTTCTATCATATGCATGTGACTCTGTTTCTCAAGTATATTTCTCTGGGTTTCATATTATTTCAAATTAATGCTTCTTTTCAATTCAGCCCATCCGAGGACCAGTGTATTCATGAATGCAGCATGGTGGGTAGGCTCAGAACCATGCCTTTGCTAAATCAATTGTCTCCTATCTAACCATTTAGTGCTTGTGCACAACCTCAACATTTGCGATTGCATTAAATGAATGTCAGAAGCAGTAAACTCCTTTGTCTGTTAAATAAATATAGAGCCACCATCGTTCATTTCTAGGTGTCATTGGTTAAGAAAATGGAAGATCAGAAATAGAAGACAGGAAAACAAAAAGGCTAACACAAAATCTAACTTCAGTGGCAATAATAACACAAAATCATTTTTTTCATAGAATTTTGTTTGGAAATTGCACCTGAGGAACCAGAAAGATTAGGAAAACCTTGCCAGTCACTGCAGGGTGCAGCTAAAGGCAGGCTCATTGAAATTGCAGTTTAAAAATGATAAGGTTTAATAAATCTCTGTGGGTAGATTTATCTCATAATTGCAGATCATATTTAGAGGACTTGACTAATTAGACTTGATTTGTATATGCTTTAGGCTTAATTGAAAGTCAGTTTTTCCTATGTTACTTCAAAATGATTCTTTGTTAATGGGAAGGAAGTAACTTTTGGATAAGCTAAATTCTATAACATGACTGTGTTTATCTTCTTCGCATGTGAATTGCATACTGCTCAGCTGTTATGAAATACAGTCACTTTTCCAAACAAAGAAAAGATGCTGATTTCTTTGGTCTGTGATTTGTGATACTAAAATGTGATATTTAGAGATAAATCTTAAAGAGAATGCAATAAGATATTTATGCCTACAGGGAGTTATATGTTAATAAAGGAAAGAAAAGGATAACAATAAAAAAAAATTTCCTCTATGCACCACCCTTTGTTTAACAAGGCCACTGTTGATAGCTGATTAATTGTTTAAAAAAAAGCTAAGCCTAAAATACTATATCTCATTGCAATAAAAATTATAATACCTTTGCAATATTTAAATTAGTATAGATGCAAATATGACTAATGTTATATGTTGGTTCCATTATTAGGCCATTATTATTTAAATTTCACATTAATATTCATCCATCCTGGAATTTTGTCTTTGGATTTCCATAATGTTTCTCTTGGTCTTCATTAGGGTATCTCCATACATATGCTGCTTATTGTTAATGTGGCTACATTTGAGTATCAGTCCAATTATGGATGAAATCCAGTCATTTAAGTACATTGCTTAGTAATCTTTATTTAATATAGCAAACTTCCTTGTAACTCAGATTCTTTTTGAAATTACCGAGGGGATCCAAGAATAGTAGGAGGGTTTTGGTATTTTTTTGTGTGTGTCACTTTTTTCCTACAGTTATTTTTCAGTTTTACTTCCTAAGACTAAGTTATGAATGAATAGATCATGTGTACAGTTACATGATAAATTTGGAAGCCACCAGGAAGTCTCTCTTACCTCAAAATAATGGTATCCCTCTTTCATTCTCTAATTAAATACTATCTGAATTTCCATCACTATATTTTCCTTAGGTAAAAGTTACTCTTCTTCTAGTGAGTAAAAATGAAGTTTATCAGTACAATCCCAGTCAAAATCTCAGCAAGTTATTTTGGGAATATGGATAGATAAAAGACCCAGAACACTCAACACAATATTGAAGTAGAAGAACAAAGAGAACTGACACTATCCAACTTCAAGATGTACTATAAAGTTAACAGTAATCAGGAGGCTGTGATATTGGTCAAAGAATAGATGAATCGATCAATGGAACAGAACAGAGAGTTTCAACAAATGGTGCTGGAAACTGGACATTCACATACAAAAAATTAACCTAGACACAGACCTTATAGTTTCTCAAAAACTAACTTAAAATGGCTCACATACTTAAACATAAAATGCAAAAGTATAAAACTCCTAGAAATTAACATAAGAGAAAACTGAGATGGCCTTGGGTATGGTGATGAACTTTTGGATGCAATACTAAGGCACAATCCATGAAAGAAATCACTGATAAGCTCAACTTCATTAAAATTAATATCTCCTGCTCTGGAAGAAGCAATGTCAAGAGAAAGACAAACTGCAGGAGAGAATATTTGCAAAAGACACATCTGTTAAAAGACTGTTGTCCAAAATACATAAAGAACTCTTAAAACTCAAGAATAAGATAACATCATCAAGACAACAACCTAATTAAAAAATGGGCCCAAGACCTTAACAGACATCTCACCAAAGAAAATACACAGATGCCAAAAAGTTATATGAAGATATATCTCATATCATATGTCATCGGAGAAATGCAAATTAAAGCAGCATTGAGACACCACTACACACCTATCAGAACAGCCCACGTTCAGAACACTGACAACATCAAATGCTGACAAGGATGTGGAACAACAGGAACTCTGATTTGTTGCTGGTGGGAGTGCAAAATTGTACACTCACTTTGGAAGACTGGCAGCGTCTTACCAAACTAAACATATTCTTAATCATATGATCCAGCAATTACACTCCTTGGTATTTACCCAAAAGAATTGCAAACGTGTACACACAAAACCTGCACATGGATATTTATAGCAGCTTTATTCATAATTGCCAAAAGTGGGAAGCAACAAAGATATCCTTCTGGTTGAACAGATAATTAAACTGTTGTATATCCAGACAATGGAGTATCATTTATGACTAAAAAGAAATCTGCTATGAGGCCATGGAAAGACATGGAGTTACCTTAAATCTAAATGAAAGTAGCCAATATTAAGAGATTACATACTGTATGATTCTAACTATATGACATTCTGGAAAAGGCAAAAGTATGGTGACAGTAAAACATCAGTGGTTGCTATGGGTGGTATGAACAGGCAGAGCATGAAACACAGTTAGAGCAGTGAAATTGGGGGAAGGTGCATATGGGAACTGCACTTTCTGCTCAATTTTGCTCTGAACCTAAAACTGCTTATAAAGTCTACTTAAAAATGAAAAAGAAAAGAATGTTTCTTTTTTTTTTAAGATTTTATTTATTTATTTGAGAGACAGAGAGAGCAAGAGAGAGTACAAGCAGGGTGAAGGGCAGAGGGAGAAGCAGACTCCCCACTGAGCAGGGAGCCTGACATGGGACCCAGGACCCCAGGACCCCAGGATCATGACCCGAGCCGAAGGCAGACCCTTAACCGACTGAGCCACCCAGGCGCCCAAGAAAAGAACGTTTCTATTCAACAAACAAAACAATGAGTTAACCCTTACATCCATTAGGTTAAATCATCACTTTTTAAAATATTTTTTTGACTTTCAAGAAAAGTGATTTCTCTTCTAGAAATCTCAATAACCCATATTAGAGGGGGACTTCAATTCTCCTTCCCACCAAGCTTATTGTGTGTCCCAGGACTTTTTACATGACAAACTTTGGCTACTGCTCATAGAGGCCAACTGCCTTGATGAGAGATGAGATTTAATACATATAATTAATCCTTGAACAACGTGGAGGTTAGGAGCTGTGATAGCCTCGTGCAGCTGGAAACCCATGTATAACTTTTGACCAATAACTTTACTACTAATAGCCTACTGTTGATCAGAGCCTTACTGATAACATAAATAGTTAATTAACACAGATTTTGTGTGTCATATGTATTATATACTGTATTCTGACAATAAAGGAAGCTAGAGAAAAGAAAATGCTATTAAAAAGTCATAAGGAAGAGAAAATACATTTACAGTACTGTACTGTATTTATAAAAATATCTGCATATAAATGGACCCATGCAGTTCAAACCAGTGTTGTTCAAGGGTCAACTGTATATCTAAGGAAGACTGTTGTTGGCAGGCAGGAAAGTGGGGTGTGAGAAATACCAGTCCGGGACAGAGGCTAAGAAAGAGAGAGAACAAGTAGAAAATTAAAAGGGTCTGAGAAATGTCTTAAGAAGGAAAACAGTAGAATGACCCAGAATGATAAGTAAGTTTGCAGTCATTTCCATGATTGCGCTCAGATTCAAAAGTGGAAAAAGGAAAAGATGAGCCTCAAAAGGAAAGGATGAGAGAACAGCCTGAAACACCCAACAAACTGCAGGATGGGCTTGAGCATGAATTGTAGGAATCATATATAACCCACATCCTACCATAACTTTGTGTCCATCATTTAGCACATGTATTCCAATAGGTATAGGAGAGGCCTTTCCTCCCAACAATTGACTGGTAAGTCAGGTATCTCTCAGTGAGTTGGGGTGATTGCTTATTGTGAGATTTTTGTTAGAAATCTGGCAAGAGCTGAGAGCTGTTTCTGTTGAATAGGTAAGAGAGAAAGAGTGCTGGATTAAAGGGCAGTGGACATTAGAGAGGGGAAACATTGACAAAGACCCACAAGATGCTTTCTAGCTTTTCTTAAAGGCAGGCTCCCTTCTTGCTGCAGAGAGCGTGGACAGTGTGCTATGTACCGTCTGGGTGGAAAGAAGACTGCAGTTTATTATTAAAAAATGATTGAGTGCAGATGTTTTTAATAAGTAAAGTTAGTTTAAATTACATTAAAAGCTAACATTTTATAAAGTTTTTATTTTTGAAAGTTAAGTCTCATAGCTTGTAAATTCACAACTGCATCAGAAAGGATGACACAGTTAAAACTCATAACCGTCAAAGGAACCAAAACAGTTTGGTGAACAGCAAATAATGGGGCATATGGAAGGCTAAGATATCTTATAATGCTTAAGGAATGCCATTCTTAAGGGCTTTGTTGATGGGTGAGCAGGAAAGTAGATGGAGCTAATGCAATTTGGTACGAATATTCTGCTTGATTATTCATTGACGTTTAATGTATATTGTTCACAACTTGGCAACATGAGGGAGAAAGCAGTGCAAACATAGGCATAGTATTCTAATCCTAACATTCAAGCTAAAGCTGATTTTTTTTTCATGAATTAGATCTAAAGATGGATTGGCATTTGGAATATTTTCCATATAGATTCTTAATCTCTTTTGAAAATATTCTTGATGTTAGGTTTTGAGCTGATAGAAGTAATAGTTGCAAGATGTATGTAGCTTGAAATGAATACTGCATGCTTTACAATAAAATGCAGTGTCAAGTTTGAGTTAATACTCCATCATATTGAGAACCCAACAAGTTAGTCTGATGTTTGCACAGTTCATAAGGCATGTGAACCCACATATGTGGCCTTATTTGGGGTCATAAGATTTAGGGACTGGAATTTGTCATGTTTGTTATGCTCCTAATATCCTTCTGAGCATTTATGTGAGAGGGTTTTATCAAGTTAATTACCAGTTGATTTATACACACACATACATATACATATATGTATCTTTCTTTCTATACATAGAGAAGATGGGGAGAGGGTTACAGAGAGTGTGTGAGTACAGGAACAAAGAATATATGAGGATCATTTTCATAAGAAATCAAACAAAATCAGTAACATATAATGTAGATCTTAGTGAACGAATAATCATATCAAAATCACATTATTGAACAATTGTTAAATGGATATTGCTTAATATTATTTACTTAAAATACTTCTATCAACCATTTTAGATGGTAAATATAGTTACCAAGATATTACTCTGTCATTCATTTTCCTCATCCAACCAGTCATTTAATGAATAAGTATATAATGTCCCAACTGATAAGTGTTTTGAGAAAAGATGCAAACTTTGAGAATATACAAAGGGTAGGGTGGGCAGGTCAGATACTTTCCTTGAGAAAGCCACTTAGGGGTGGCTGAGCTCTGAATTAGGAGAGCTGTTAATTTGGTAAAGATGTGGGTGAGCAGGGAAAAGCACCTTCTGTTAAAGACATCAGCACACGCAAAGTCCTTGAGGCTAATGAGAACAGGAGAGAGAGGCATGGGATTAGGAGATTAAAATTCCATCTCTAAAATCTGAGCATAACATTGCACCAAATGAAAAAGAACACAGCAGATTTTTGGAGAGTGGTTCGTCAAGTGAAGTCTGAACTGAAATTTACATTCAGACAGTGGTGAATACCACCAGTCACAGTTCAGAGAGGAGCAAGTGCTCAAGATCTGGGCAGGGATGCTGCAAACATTAAAATAAATAAAATAAGCATGTAAACACATGACAATTGCAACAGACAAAAAAAAAACTGAAAAAAAAGGAAGATAAAAGTAACATCTGATAAGTTTTAGCTCTTGAATCAGAAAGAAGACATCCAGAATTCAGTTCTCTACATTATTGTAATATATGTGAAAATGTTGTGATTGTGCTCTTTTGTTTTCTTCTTCCCCCCCCGCCTTTTTTTTTTTTTTTTGAGAATACATACACATGCAGGAAGAGGAGGCAGAGAGAATCTTAAGCAGACTCTGGTTGAGCCAGAGACAGGGCTCCGTCTCATGACCCTGAGATCATGACCTGAGCCAAAATCAAGTCAGAGGCTTACTTAACCAACTGAGCCACCCAGACGCCCCTGCCTGTGTTGGTTTTATGAGAGCTCAAGAAAAGAGTTTAAAGAAGAGAACAGGCCAACTTAAAAGAACCAAAGTGAACTGACATAGCTCAGGAAGAAATGAAAGAAAATAAAGCCATTCTAGAGTTACAGGAAAATTTAGAGGTAGTAAAAAGTAGAATGAACCTGGCTGAAAGCACAATGATAAACATAAATTAGAGAAGTGAGAAAAACCACACACAGAAAAAAAACAACAACAACAAATAAATAGGATAAATAGTATTTGAAGATGTAATATTTCTGGAAGATCTACAAAGGAAATCAACAGACATATAATTTGTGTTCCCAAGAAGAAAATATAGCATGTGGAAAAGATATCTCAATGGATGATAAAGTTGCCTTTTCTATAATAAAGGTGATTCAGATCCCACAAAATTTGATTCAGAAAAGGCAATACCAAGGCACACATTGTGAGATTTAGAATTTAGTTAATGACAATAATAAAGAACACATGGGCAAGATGCCTAATTTTTTTCATATTTCATATGATGCCAGGAGACAACATTGGACAACCTAAGAATATCATGCTCAGCTTAGTTTTTTTCCAAAGCATAATTCTTAAATTCATAAAACTCAGGAAAGATACCTTTCCCTTGAATTCTTATTGAAAAATGTATTACTTGATAAAAAAAATGAAGCCAACCAAGGGATAATTACAATGAAATTGAACAGATAAGGAAGGTATATGGCAAGATAAAGAATAGGCTGAGATTTGACCTATTCAAATAAATATTTAAGACACCACTTCTTGTTTTATGGTCTTGTACTTCCCTGTATTTTATAGTGAGTGAGTCTATAGCGAGTCTATGTCATTTTTAAATAAAGCAAATATTTTAAAGTAATAATAATGGGAAACTAGTTGAGAGGACGTTGTCACAGTTCAGGCACTTGAGTGCTCAGGCGAGGAACATAGTGGGGTTGGGGAGGTGTGGACATACGTGTAGAATGTAGGAGTTAAAATTGACAGGTACTGGGGCGCCTGGGTGGCTCAGTCGGTTAAGCGTCTGCCTTCGGCTCAGGTCATGATCCCAGGGTCCTGGGATCGAGCCCCACATCGGGCTCCCTGCTCAGCGGGGAGCCTGCTTCTCCCTCTGCCTCTGCCCGCCTGCCTGCCTACTTGTGCTCTCTCTCTTTCTCTGTCAAATAAATAAATAAAATCTTAAAAAAAAATAAAAAAAAATAAAATTGACAGGTACTATTGATGAGATGGATATGGTACGTGACAGAGAGGGAGGTGACAAGCAAAATATCTACATTCTTGGCCTCTACAACTTGACGGATCGTTGCCTGTGACAAGAGATACTAGACCAATATGTGGAGGACTGAGATAATGTCACTATTTCAGGTTATCATTTGACTCTGAGGTAGTGATTATCAAACTTCATAATGTGATGACTCCTTTTGACTGGCAAAAATATTTTGAGAACTCTCTTTTTGTCCTCCTTGGAGCCTATAGAACAGCAAATATTATTGTTATTATTGTTATTCACATGGTAATCCCTGCTCCAGAGTGTAGACATGGGTATCTCTAGTAGTTAAAACAGAAGTGAATAATCTTTTGTAAAGAGTCTGGTAGTAAATATTTTAGGCTGTGTGGGCCATGAAGGCTTTGTTGTAAGAAAACATTGTAGCAAGGAAACAACCATAGACAATTAATAATGTGTGAGTGTGACTATATTACAGTGAAACTTTATTTTGAACACTGGAATTTGAATTTTTATAATTTTCATGTTATGAAATATTCTTCTTTTGATTTTTTTCACCAGTTAAAAGTGTAGAAACCATTATTAGCTCATTGACTGCTTATGGCAATGATGTGGGTTCAGCATGAAGACCCCAATTTGCCAACCCGGGGTCTAGAATTGTTACTTTTGGTTCTCAGACCACTTGGCAAAAATTGGTCTCCCACCATCAGCTAAGATATTTATGTTATACTCTTTGATAGTCATGGATGAAATCATAGAACAAATTTTGACATAAACAATTGTGTAAGGATGTAGAGACCAATAGAACCTTAAATGAAAGTATGAAGCACAAATCTGCTAGGGTTTTAAAGTTTGATAAGGTTTTAATCCAGCAAAGGTATCCTCTAGAGGCAGAGAATTTATGCTCTTATCTTTTTGGGATGTTCTCAGAGTGTTTAGAGATCTTTTTTGTTGGTAACTCTTATCTAGTGAAGTAATATAACTATTCCCTTGGTATATGATAACCTCATATTTGAAGATAACTAACTTTCATCTCTCTCTATATATATTCACTACTACCTGATCTCTAGTTAATTTCTAAAAATTTGTGTTGTGGAATATACTTTTAAGTAAGCAAAAGATGTTAAGGACGGAAACTTCTTCATCCTACGCTAATCTAAAAATTTCACTAATTTTTTTTTTTTCTCTCTAGGGTCCATGAGCCTTTACTTCATTCCATGGTTGTTAAGTATAAGGCCTTAACATTATTAAAACCTTGAAGGTATACCAGAGAAGTTATAATAAATTGGTATTTTTTAAATTAGACTTCATCTACTTAATGTGTTTATATAAAATATGATATAACTGAAAAGAGTATTATACTCAATTTGCTAGCTAAACTATCAATATTAATTCTCAGAATTTAACAAAATATATACATGATAGTAAATATTTTATATCCAGATAAAATATAATTTAATATTTTTAAATCCTTTTTGAATTTTATAATCCTTTTAAAAAAACAATTGTGTGTCAAATGTAACTAGAGAAAGATTCAAAAATAAGAAAATGCTACTATTTTTAACAAAACAATTAGTAGTTGAAAGAATATTTGAGAATAGGACATGAATAAAATCAGGAAATCATTTAGACAATAAAAAAAAACCCCAAATCCAGTTAAGAAATGGGAAGAAGACATGAATAGACATTTTTCCAAAGAAGACATCTGGATGACTAACAAATATGAAAAGATGCTCAACATCGCTCATCATCAGGGAAATACAAATCAAAACCACAATGAGATACCACCTCACACCTGTCAGAATGGCTAAAATTAACAACACAGGAAAAAACAGCTAGTGGCAAGGATGCAGAGAAAAGGGAATCCCCTTGCACTGTTGGTGGGAATGTAAACTGGTGCAGCTGCTCTGGAAAACAGTGTGCAGTTTCCTCAAAAATTTAAAAATAGAACTACCTAGAACTAGTAATTCCACTACTAGTTATTTACCCAAAGCATACAAAAATACTGATTTGAAGGGACACATGCACCCTGTTTATAGCAGCATTATCAGTGATAGTCAATTTATGGAAAGAGCCCAAATGTCCGTTGACTGATGAACGGATAAAGAAGAGGTGGTGTATATATGAATGAAATGAAATGAAATATTACTCAGCCATAAAAAGAATGAAATCTTGCCATTGGCAACAATGCGGATGGAGCTAGAGTGTATTATGCTAAGCAGAATAAGTCAGTCAGAGTAAGACAAATCCTATATGATTTCACTCATATGTGGAATTTAAGAAACAAAACAGATGACTATAAGGGAAAGAAAAGAAAAAAGAAAGGGAAGCAAACCATAAAAGAGATTCCTAACTATAGAGAACAAACTGAGGATTGCTGGAGGGAAGGTTGGGGGGGGATGGGCATTAATGAGGGCACTTGTGATGTGCGCTGGGTGTTATAAGTAAGTGATGAATCACCAAATTCTATTCCTGAAACTAAATAATGCCAACACAGTGATTATTAACAAAGGGTTTAAAATAGCATAGTATCCTAAATTAAAATTAGCTTGAAAAGTATAAATTTTCTTTCACCATAATTTTCACTGCTGTTATGTACCCTGAAATGGTGTCTTGTTGTTCAATAAACATTTTAAAACCAGAGAGAGAGAGAGAGAGAGAGAGAGAGAGAATCATTTAATCATTTCAACAATAGAGTTTATCTGCAATTATTATGTATACATTTTAGAGAATGGCCAATTATAATAATTTTTAAAAATGCAACCCACTGGGCGCCTGGGTGGCTCAGTCGTTAAGCATCTACCTTCGGCTCAAGTCATGCTCCCAGGGTACTGGGATCGAGTCTGACACTGGGCTCCTTGCTCAGCAGGGAGTCCTGTTCTCCCTCTCCCTCTGCCCCTGCTTGTGTCCCCTCTCTCGCTGTGTCTCTCTCTGTGGAATGAATAAATAAAATCTTAAAAAAAAATGCAACCTACCATCTTTAAAACACAAAGCTTTTTAGGCCATATGAAAATTAAATTCTAGCAAAATTAACTCCAATACCTTAAAATATATATGTCTTCTTCATTTATAATCATATTAAATACTAAATGTACCATTACATTTTGATCTTTGAAAAAATGAATGGCAGACCTCCAGTATCATTAGCTAACTTTTAAGTCAAATAAGTTATTTAGTTATTTATTTTAATTTTATTTTATTACTATGCTTTTAAGATTTTATTTATTTATTTATTTGAGAGAGAGAGAGAGAGAGAGAGAAACAGCATGAGAGGGGAGAGGGTCAGAGGGAGAAGCAGGCTCCCCACTGAGCCGGGAGCCTGATGTGGGACTTGATCCCAGGACTCCGGGATTATGACCTGAGCCGAAGGCAGTAGCTTAACCAACTGAGCCGCCCAGGCGCCCTATTATTACGCTTTTAAGGCAAGAGATGATGAACAAGAATAAACAGATTCTAAGTGGAAACAGTAAAGATGTGGAAAAGACAAATTGAAATCACTTTATACCTAAACTTTCTATCATAGTTCTGAGTTTAAAAACAATCACTTAACATTTGAAAAGGAACACACACACACACACACACACACACACACTCACACACTCACACAGACCTTTCTCCTACTCTCTGTCACAGAGTTTTATCTTCCTTGCTTCAAAAAGTCTAGGGCAAATAAGTTTATTATTGAAATGTTTTTCCCGTGAAATGTTACCCTCTAGACTTATAAACAATACAAAGTTCAGTTGACTAATTGAAATAGTGTATCCAAGTAATTCTGTCTGTTTGGCATTCTTTTCCTATACATTTTGAAGTACCCAATTGAACCACTTGGGAAAATCATAAGCTAATGCATGTTGGAGTCAGAAATTTGTATAGAACTTTTATTATCTTCTCGTTTATAAGAAAAATACTCACCATAAATATTCACTCCATCATAAAGTGGAGAGAAATATATAGAAGAAAATAAAGTTATTCACAATCTACAATTGAAAAATAACCATTATAAACTGTCATAGATTTTATCCATTGAATTCCATTTATTGAAACCAAGCCTCAATTAGCAATTATGATATTTATATCACTTTACATTGCCTTGAATTACTTATTTAGACTCTCAAAAGGTAAGACATGAAATAACACTTCACATCTCCTGAAATTTGGTAGTGGTTATCATCCTTAGATGGTAAATTTAGATGACATGATGTTTATAGTACAATTCTCTTTTGGCTCTGATAACTTGTATCCCAAGCATGTATGCACCACTGTTTTTATTTAAAATATTGTAATGTATATGTAAAACAATATTTTCTTATATATATAAGATTAAGAACTAACTAATAATATATTCTTTCCTAATATTTTTCTTTTTTACATTACACTGTATTTCTTATTTATAGGATTGTGTGAGTATCCATTCAAAGGTCAAAACACCATTATATACTATTTACTTCAGTGTCAGTTATCCTGAAATTCTGCTCATATTCTATCTTGCTGTTTTCATTTCAGGTTGTGCTTAATGGTGCTGTTATTTAAAGATTAGAATTTATTCATTTCAGCATTTTTTTCTTATATGTGGTGATTATTTCTATAGGTATTCATAAGGCATTGATACTGAGTCGTGACACTGCACATGAAATAAAACGAAGAGGTTCCCAGTTCTCAATGTTCTCACCTACAGGTTGTTCTACTCTGGTTCAAACCTTTGATCCTATCATTTTTAGAAACTTCCACTCTTCTGAAAACTCATTTTCAAGCATCAGTTCTATGAACATCTTCTGTACAGCAGATCACCTACTCTGGCTTACAGAATACTGCAGTTAGTTGACTTGAAGGCATCAGACTTACCATCTATAAAAGTCCTTAGTCCAAGATCAATTTTATCACTTGCTTAGACAATTGCAATGGGCTCTAAACTGTTTTTTTTTTATTCTTCTAGTCATTCCATTTTATTATTTCTTTTATATGCTGAAGAGAACACGCTCTTTAATGGGTGCCTGGGTGGCTCAGTTGGTAAGCATCTGACTCTTGATTTCAGCTCAGATTATGATCTCAGGGTCATGGGATGGAGCCCTGTATCAAGGCCTGCATCAGGCCCCACATCAAACCCCACCTCAAGCCCCACACCAGGCTCTGAGCTCAGTGGGAATCTGCCTAAGATTCTCTTCTTCTGCCCATCCCCAACTAGTGTGTTCCCTCTCTTTCTCAAATAAATAAATAAATCTTGAAAGAAAAAAAAAAACATGCTTTTTAAGAAATGTAAAATATACTTCAGTCATCTCTGTGTTTAAAAACATTTAATATCTTTCTAGCTTTACTTGGAATAAAATGCAAACTTTTTCACTGCTTATAAAGTGATGCATGATTTAGTCTTTTATCATTCTAATTCCTAGCTCAACATACTCCATCATTTCTAACTATTCTTCTATTTCTTCAATGATCCAAACTCATTATATACCAAATATTGTCCCAGCTGGGAATGTCCTTCCTCTAAACTTCACACAATTGCTTCTTCCTTATTGTTCAGATCTCAAGGAAAATGTCACTCAATATAAAGTAGCTATGTAATCACTTGCAATCTCATTGACTTACTTAATTTTCTTCTTTTCAGCTTTACTGAGGTATAACTGACAAATAAAATTGTAATATATTTAAAGTGTACAGCATGATGATTTTTCTATACATACACATTGTGAGAGGGTTCCCACCGTCAAGTTAATTAACACATCCATCACCTCACATAGTTGTCTTTTCTTCTTCTTTTTTATATTGAATGTTTCAAGTTTTTATTTAAATTCTAGCTAGTTGACTTATAGTGTAATATTAGTTTCAGGAGTAGAATTTAGTGATTCATCACTTGTTCTTTAACCTCCATGTATTTGTGGTCTTTCCAAATTTATATCTGTTAAGTCCATGTGGTCCAGGTCCAGTATGTCATTCAAAGCCATCATTTTCTTGTTGATTTTCTGCTTAGGTGATCTGTCCATTGCTGTAAGTGGGGTGTTGAAGTCCCCTACTATTATTGTATTATTAGTACCTTTTCCCTCTCTTCTTCTGGGACTCCTATAATACAAATGTTATTATGGTTTATGGAGTCGCTGAGTTCCCTAAGTCTACATTCGTGATCCAATATTTTTCTTTCTCTCTTCTTTTCAACTTTATTATTTTCCATAATTTTATCTTCTATATCACTTATTTGTTCCTCTGCTTCTTCCATCCTTGTGGTCATTACATCCAGTTGGTTTCCCATCTCAGTTACAGCATTTTTTATTTCAGCCTGACTAGTGTTTAGGTCTTTCATCTCTGAGGTAAGCGACTCCCTGGTGTCTTCTATAATAACCCAGCTAGGATCCTTATGATTGCTGTTTAAGAAAAAGCATATTACTTATATCTGTTTCAGTTAGATCCCTGGTTGTGACCTCTTGTTCTTTCTTTTTGGGATTAGTATCTCCATCTTGCACTTTGTCTAGGTCTGTGTCCACTTCTCTGTGCTAGGAAAACCTGTTATGTTTCCTGCTCCTGAGAGTAATGTTTTTATTAAGAAGAGGTCATATACTGCCCAAGGCCTGGCACTTCAGAAAGTATCTCTGGTGTATGCTATGTGCACCCTGCTTCTGTGTTTTGGCTGCTTTTTCCTTCAGGTCAGTGCTCTGCAGTTTCTCTTTGCCTGCAGTGGGGAGTGTGGTGACTTTTAACTAGGTGTGCTCTGGTCTGCTTGTTGAAAGAGGTTCAATCCTATTTGTACTAGAGCTGAAGTTTTGCAGCATTCTATGGTCAGTAGCCTTGGTGCACGTGGGGGGTTTGTGCTGGTCTGCAGGGGGGTCTTGCTGCTGCTCTGACTCTCAGACACCTTGTCCTAGTAAAGAAGCACCTGCAGAGTGTGGCAGGGGGTTGGGGGGGGGTGAGGCTTGGTGTAAGCAACTCAGGTCTCCACTATTGGCCCTGTGCAGCTCACTGATACCAGTCCCTGCTGATGGGTAGGGGAGAATAATGGTGCCAGCCCTTTCCTTTGTCCCCAGAGAGGGGAGTGTGTGCCCCTGTATCCGGCTAGCCCTCACAGAAGAGTGAACAATCTCCCCTCATGTGTCCCAGGCATCCCTCAGAACCCTGGAGCAAATTTCACTTATATACTACAGTACTATCAGCTAAAATAACCATGTTATACATTAGATCCTCAGAACTTATTCATCTTATAGCTAAAAGTTTTACCTTTTACTAGCCTATTCCTATTTCCTTCACATTCCAGTCCCTGGCAATGACCCTTCTACTCTCTATTTTCTGTGACTTTGACTTTTTCTTAGATTCCACATATATGTGATACCAGTATTTTCTTTTTCTGTCAAGATTATTTCACTTAGCATGCTGCCCTTCAAGTTCATCCATGTTGGGGGGCGCCTGGGTGGCTCAGTCGTTAAGCATCTGCCTTCGGCTCGGGTCATGATCCCGGGGTCCTGGCATTCAGCCCCACGTCGGGCTCCCTGCATCGTGGGAAGCCTGCTTCTCCCTCTTCCACTCCCCCGCTTGTGTTCCCTCTCTCGCTGTGTCTCTCACTCTGTCAAATAAATAAATAAAATTTTAAAAAAAAGTTCATCCATGTTGTCAAGAATAACAAGATTTCCTTCTTTCTTAAGGTTGAATAGTATTCCACTGTGTGTGTGTGTGTGTGTATATATATATATGCATATACATATACATACATACACACACACACACATATATATATACACAGGTATATACACACACCACATTGTCTTTATCTATTCATTCATTGAATAGATACAACTATGGTTGTTTCCATGCCTTGGCTATTGCGACTAATGCTGCAACAAAAATGGGAGTACAGATATCTCTTTGAGATAGCAATTTCATTTCCTTTGGATGTATACCCAGAAGCTAGATTGTGGATCATGTAGCAGTTCTATTTTTAGTTTATTGAGAAACCTCTGTACTGTTTCCCGTAGTGGTTTTACCAATTTACATTGGTACCAACAGTACACCAGGGTTTTCTTTGACCACATCCTCACCGGCATATGCTGTCTTCTGTCTTTTTGACCATTGTAACAGGTGTGGCTTTGATTTGCATTTCCTTTATGATTAGTGATGTTGAGCACCTTTTCATGTACCTGTTTGCCATTTATGTGTCTTCTTTGAAAAAAATCTTCATCCAGGTCCTTTGTGCATTTTTTTATGTGGATTTTTTGTTTTTATGCTATTGAATTGTATGATTCCTTGTATATTTTGTACATTAACTCTTTATGAAATATTTTCTCCCATTCTGTAGTTCGTCTTTTCATTTCACTGATGATTTTCCTTGTTGTGCAGAAGCTTTTTAGGTTAATGTAGTCCTACTTGTTTGTTTGTGCTTTTACTTCTTTTGTTTTTTTGTGTCAAAGCCAAAAAAAACCCAGCTTCCCTAATATCTGGGGAACATGGTAACTCTCCCCCAGTGCCTACTAAATTAGAAGTCTGACCCTCAGGCAGAGCTTTTAAAGCATGCAGATAAATCCCTTTTTTGTGTGTGTGTGTGTGAACAACTGGAAGATGGGTGTTTTTGCCTGCTTTCTCTGTGCTGAACCCTGGAACAATACCCTGGAACAATAGTCACATTGACCTGTGCCTGATAAGAACTGCTTCTTTGTTTGCTACTGTCTTGTGAGTCTTCTGGAGACAAACCCCTTTTAGAGGCTTTTAGAGCTGTTTTGGAGGTCTATCCCTCTGGTGGATGTCTTAAAAGTTAGGGTGATATATATAAATCTTTTGTTCTTCAGGGAGAAGCTGGGAGTTGGGAGTTCCCTTCTGATTGTATGGTACTGTGCCAGGGGTGGTGTTTATGACCAGAGTGTGTCTCACCTTTTTCTGTTTGTTTTGATGTGGGTATTTTCTAATTTGCCCGATATGTAGGAGTCACACAGCTAGTTTCTGGATCTCTTTTGGAGGGAATTGCTCCATGTGTAGTTACGTATTTGGTATATCTTGAGAGAAGGGGAGGCCAGGAGTCTCCAATGACCCATCTCGGTATACTCTGACTCTTACTGATTATTTTTCTCTCCAACCCACTAGAACATAGATACCATGAGAACAGAGACCTTGCCTATCTTATTCATTGCTGAATCCTCTTGCTTGGAATTTAAGTCTTTACTGGCACACAGTAAACACTTAAAAGTACTTCCTGACTTCCTGACTTAACCAAACTCAAAGGCCAGAAAATGTGTCATCTAATATCTTAGTTCAAATACATATCTTGTAGGTCCAAAAATTTTGACACTTTGGGCAAATATGGTGCTGCCTCCTGTAATATGAACATAAAAGATTGGGTCACAATACTTCTAATCTTTAGAAATGGCACTCTCTTATAAGGCAAATATTTTCAAGCTTGTTTTCTTAAGCTTTGTCATTTCTGAATGTTTGTAAATGATTCTATATAATAATCCAAGGAACTGCCATCTTTTAGTAACTTAGATTTTTCACATGACTTTTTCTTAAGTGATATCTTTTAGAAGGAATTCCTGTATTTTTATACCACCTATTTATATTAAGTAAGTGTATTTTAAACTGTTTTTAAAGTTTCATGTGGTAACTTACTTGAATAATACATTAGTCAATTTGGGCTGCCATAATAAAAAACCCATAGACTGAGTGGCTTAAACAACAGAAATGGATTTTCTCACAGTTCTGAAGACTAGAAAGTTCAAGGTCAAGGTACCAGAAGGGCTGGGGTCTGGTGAGGCCTCTCCTTGTGTTGCAGACAGCTGCTTTCTCATTATGTCCTCATATGGCTTTTCCTTGTTGTGTGTAAACACATACACACACACACACACACACACACCTTTCTTTCTCTTTCTCTTCTTATGATGTTACTAACCCTATCAGATTAGGACTCCACTCTTATGACCTTATTTAATCATAATTACCTCCTAAAGGTCCTATTTCCAAATACAATGACATTGAGGGTTAGGGCTTAAACATATGCATATTGGAGGGGACACAATTCAGTTTATAGCATATAGATAATTGAATAAAAATAGATATTGATGTCTTAAAATGTAACAGCCTTAGAGTTTCTGTCTTTGTTGAGTGAAAGTGCCAACAGACACAACTTACCATCTGTCAATCACAGTGTTGAGAGGAAAGGTCTGTAACTGATGAATCTCTGTGGCTTTACTTTCATGAATCTAATCCATGCAATTGAGAAAGTAAATATTTCTGTCAGGCATTCAGAAACTTGAGAGAACATATAGACAGTTGACTCTGCTTTTAATTTTTTGGTGGTGCATATAGAGAGAGAAAAATTTGCATGCAAGGGTCATATTTCTTACTGAGAGCTAAAAGCTTTTTTTTCATGCAGATAATGTACTCATAATCTACAAAATTATGGTTCTTCTTAAAAAAGATATTTCTAAATAACTGACTTGGAGTTTTGTATATGTATGTGATTGTGACCTATGACACTGATAAATTTTCAATAAAAATAAAGAAAATATATTGTGACTATGTTATAGTGCACATTCACTGACAATGACCTATGTCCTTTTATATTTGCTTATAGTTACATAACACAAACATATTAATTTACATAAATTATATAATTTATATGAAAGATTTTTTAAATTATTTTATTATATTATGTTAGTCGCCATACATTACATCATTAGTTTTTGATGTAGTGTTCCATGATTCATTGTTTGCATATAACACCCAGTGCTCCATGCAATACGTGCCCTCCTTAATACCCATCACTGGGCTAACCCATTCCCCACTCCCCTCCCCTCTAAAACCTTCAGTTTGTTTCTTGGAGTCCATCATCTCTCATGGTTCATCTCTCCCTCTGATTCCCCCCCGTCATTTTTCCCTTCCTTCTCCTAATGTCCTCCAGGTTATTCCTTATATTCCACAAATAAGTGAAACCATATAATTGACTTTCTCTGCTTGACTTATTTCACTTAGCATAATCTCCTCCAGTCCCAGCCATGTTGATGCAAAAGTTGGGTATTCATCCTTTCTGATGGCTGAGTAATATTCCATTGTATATATGAAAGATATTTTTGAATATTTTCCATATAATATGCCATGGGTGAAGTTGGAGGGCATTTCTTCATATATATATTGCACATAGTATATGATAAAAATACATTTTGTGCAGAAAATTAATGATTATCTTAGGGGTTTCTTTTTCTTTTCTTTTTTTAGACAGAGAAGGTTAGAAAGTTGAAGGATAATTGTATTGTGTTAAGTCAAATGTAAATAAAGTGCTCCACAAGTAAACAGAATTTTTTTTACCTCCTTTGTACAGTGAAAATAACAAAGTACTTCAGTAGGTTGGAATTATTAAACTACCAGAAACCAGATATATTTTATTGTCAAACTAGTACTCGGTGTCAAGCATTTATTCCTTGCTCATCTATTTCCTGTTCATATGAGTGGATTTGCCTATAGCTGTGGATACATAGTTCATCCAGGGCAACAGTGTTCAGACTGTGGATCCAGTTTAACTTAGTTACAAATGGGGTTCAGTTTTCTTCCATGTGTCTTTATTCTGAGGTCCAGATGAAAAAGCATCAGATACCCAGAGGAAACTCTTCCCATAGTGATCTCTAGAGTGTAATCATCAATGCATATGCCAAACCTTGATTTCATCACATCCATTAACATTCCATTGACCAAAGAAATGATGTATCTCTAAACCAACATCAATTAGACAAATAAATGTACTCTTCCCATGGCAAGGAGAGTGGTAGGAATTAATTTATGTTGAAAGTAATCCAATTTTCAGTGTGCCCTCTTGTTCACAAGTATTTACTTCCTTTCTTCATTTAAGATTATTCAATCTTTTGGCAAATTTTCCATTAAAAAATCTCAATCAGGAGCGCCTGGGTGGCTCAGTTGGTTAAGCAACTGCCTTCGGCTCAGGTCATGATCCTGGAGTCCCGGGATCGAGTCCCGCATCGGGCTCCCTGCTCAGCAGGGAGTCTGCTTCTCCCTCTGACCCTCTTCCCTCTTGTGCTCTCTCTCTCTTTCATTCTCTCTCTCAAATAAATAAATAAAATCTTTGAAAAAAATCTCAATCAATCATGGCATCAGGCTCAAAGTTTAGGATCTTGTAATTTACTTTGGGCTTAAATTTTACTGGTCTTTAACCAGAAACCAATGAACTAAAAAGAAAAGTTATTTGCTCCCTTTATACTCAGGATAAAACAATGGAACAGGGACAAGACAACTACATTTTTTAATCTCATATAATCTCAGTTTCTTTCACCGTGAACTGCTTGTACTTTTGCCAATATGGATCTCTCAAAAATGTTGTACATGTTCTATGAATTTTTTTCTAGTCAATCATATTTGCCCAAAGCTATACCTACAGTTCTTTTCCAGACTTGTCTTTCTTTCTGAATTTATTTACCTGTAGTGTGGGTATGCTTGATTTTGCTAAACCCTGACACCAAGTCTTGTAAGAACCTCTTGGTCCAGTTCAAGGTGTCTATTAAAATCACCTTAATTTTTTCAGGGGTCTTAAAGAAGTATCACAGACACACTCTTTGTTTCACCTTTGACTTAGAAACAGTTTTGTTTCCCGCTCTGAATTCCAAGCTGTCTCTATTTCCTCAGAACTCTGCTTGCCAACAGGTCAGCTCCTTTCTGAGCTCATCTTTTTCTTATAGTGTCTTATCCAATTGATTAGTTAGGGCTTTTCAAGTGACAGAACCAATAGGATATATATGTAGATATATAGAAGAACAGATATTTATTTATTTATTTACTTTAGAAGAAGAGATTTATTATAGAAATTGGTTCACGTGTTTATAGAAGCTAAGAAGTTCCACAGTCTACCATCTGTAAGCAGGACAGCTAGGAAAGCTGGTGGTACAATTTGGTCTGGGTCCCACTATCTGGGAACCAGGAAAGCCAAGAGTGTAAGTCCCAGAGTCCAAAAGTGTGATGTCCAAAGTAGGGAAAAATGGACATCTCATCCAAAAAAGAGAGAATTCTCCCTTCTTTCACCTTTTTTGTTTTGTTCAGGCCCTCAACTGATTGGATGAAGCCACCCACATTGATGAGGGGGGATCTCTTTATTCAGTCTACTGAGTCATATGCTAATCTCTTCCAGAAGCACCTTCACAGACACATCCAGAAATAATGCTTTACCAGCTATCTGGGCATCCCTTAGCCTAGTTGAATTGACGCATAAAGTTCACCATCATACTAGTATACTTAATTACAACCAGTTTACACTTTTCTTTTTAGATTTATTTATTTATTTATTTGAGAGAGAGAGAGAGTGCAAACATTGTGGGGGAGGGGCAGAGGGAGAGGGCAAGAGAGAATATCAAACAGATTCCTTGCTGAGTGCGGAGCCTGATGCGGGCCTCAATCCCATATCCCTGAGACCACAACCTGAATCAAAATCAAGAGTCAAAGGCTTAACCAACTGAGTCACCCAGGTGCCACTACAACCAGTTTACACTTTTAAGATACCACCTCAACATTGCCTAGCTCAACACTGCCAATTTAGTACATACGTTTTCTTTATCCTTCATTACTACTGGAAGCGATTTTTACCAAATGTTTTGACACTACATTATTTATATCATTTTTTTCTCAACTGCATTTGACAATTTCCTTACCATCTTGCAAGTTCCCAAAGTCGCTGCCATATATCTTAATTATGACGGAACCATACTTTTAGGTCCAATTCTGTGTTAATCGGTTTTTACATAGCAAACAATCATAAAATCTCTGTGGCACACAGAAATAATCACTTATTTCTTATTCATACATCTGTTACTCAGCTAGAGTGTTTCTGCTTTCGACCATGGTGATGGGTGCTCTGGTACCAGAGCCTGCTCAAGTATGTTCATTCTGGAGCTAAGACTGAAAGAGATAGAAGCAATCTGGGGAAGCTCTTCTCATGCAGAATACCAGAGCCCAAGAATGTTTGCCTAAAGGCATGTGCATATTTTAAGTCTTGTCATGTACCTTAACATGCCACTGCACAAAGGAAGTAACATGGCCAAACCCAACATCAGTAGGACAGGGAGGATTTCCTTCCCATGGAGACCAATTTGTGAAGGGAACAAGTGAATGTTTGCTAAACAACAATCCAATCTGCCAACACAAGGGAAAACATAAGAAAAATACAGTGCTGGCATGTCCTGCCAAGAAGGTGAACAAGCACGAACTTCTGGCTCTGTGTAATCTAACCTTGAGACCATGTCCATGTGAACTTGAAGGATTTTTTTCAACCTAAAAATAGACTGTAAGATCTTCTAAAAATAACAGAATGTGAATGGATTTTGGTGTTTGAAGGAAAGGAAAGGAAGGAATAACAGACAGCTCAGAGTAAAAGGGAGCTGAGACCTAGGAAAGGAAGACTGGACAGGGCAAGATTCTAGGTACACTGTTTTCTCTTTTTTACTTGCTCATTGCTTCACATGAAAGGAGAAAACACAACATTAATCACAGCGTAGTTACATGGGCTAATATCAAGATGTCATAAGGACAAAATTAACCATATCCCTTAGGATAAGTAACCACTAAATAACATTATGCAGTGGTCAAAACAATTAAATAAAGGTTCATGTTTGTGTGTGTGTGTGTGTGTGTGTGTCTTACAAAGATACACGCAAATTCAAGAACATACAGCAAACACATTGCAGGGAATCAGGAAGATGGAGATAGGACCTAGAGAGAAAAAGAAATATAAAAGAAGAGCCTAGCACAGACTGATGTTAGTATGGTGTGAACTGAGGAATATATTTAATTTGACTCTCCATTCTTGAGATCACCTGACCATTTGAAGATATGGATGTGAGAAGCACTCAGGAATACATATAGTCATGGCAGGTATTAAGACTAGCATATTTAACAAAGATTAGTAATTAAATGAAAGATTCCAGAAACCACGCATTAACAGAATGATAAGTAACAGAGGTGAGAGCAGGCAAAATTTCCAAATCCAGTGACAGAAATTGGAGGAAGGCCTCAGCTATTCGAACTGTCTTAAGGCCAGTATTCTCCATTGAAAAAAAGACTTATCTCAGCCTCAGATTCTCTATGTTTCTTCATTGTCAGGAAGTGGTCTGCTATCAAATGCTGTTTAGACAGTGCTGTGCTTGTTGATATGGGAAGAGGGCTTGGGAAACAATGTTAAATAGTTAGAAAGTATTTTTTATGATACCGATATAGTTACAAAGATGGGAATAAAATATTGTTACCATGGGCAATGCACTGGTATACAAAAATTGCTTTATTAGAAACTTTTTAAAATGACATTTGTTGAATAAAATAAAATTCTATGCTTTCACCTGATGAGAAAGATTTACTATGTTCTATGTGGTTGTAGTCACCCCCTGGGGTGATTGTTTGGGACTTACAAATTTTCCTTAAAGGAGAAGCCCTGCTGAATGGAAGGTAGAATAGAGTAAGAGAGTAAGGGTAGGGAAATCAATGTTCCTATGAAATGAATAGCTGATTCTGGCAAGATTTCCAGGAGAAATATGACTATGGCTAAAATGCAATCATATCAGAATTGATTTGCTGTGCCTGACCTCATTGTATACCAATCTACCATAAACTGAGTGGGAATTACTTTAAAGAGGAGGTGGGTCCACTATAAAACAAACTGTCAACCCTGACAAATATGCAATTTTCCCCTGCTGGCCTCCTCTGCTTCCTCTTGTTCTAAGCCAGCAGCCTGGCACATTTGTTTGATGGTGACCCTCTCTATGAACAACCTCCTTGCTTCTCCAGCTGGTAAGAAAGTGTTTTGTGTCTTTAAAGTAGATCTCAATTATCTTACAGTCCCATGCAATGTGCTTCTTAAACCAGAAAGTAATAGGACTTGATATCAAAGCTACTGTTAAATAGTAAAAGGGTAGAAAGAGAAACAGCATTTCATCTATCCTTAAGTAAACAGAGGCTAGGAGAACAGAGAGAAGAAAAACTCTTTTTTGTTGTTGTGATTCTTTTCTTTACAACTTATACTATGTATTTTGTCAAATGTATTAATTTTGATATTAATTCTCAGCCCCTTAAGTTTTATATTTAAAAATCCAAATGCAGGTAGTAGTGGTGGAGTTATTAACAATACTAACCCAAAATTTTCTTTGTATCATCAAAAATAATCTATAAACTACCTGGATCAGGTACAAATATTGTTGCTTCTTTCTCCCCTAACATTTGAAATTCTATATGGTCAACTAAAGTGGAAGTAAAAAGAAGAAAGCAGAAGCCCATGCATTAACAAAGTTAATTATTGACAGAACAGAGAAATAATTGGTGCAAAGAGGAGACTTGTCTACAACAAGGTGCCATGATTAGCATTCAGGGGCTGTGGCTATGCTTATCATATAGAAGTCCTTGAGGTGTATGGTAATTCTCAGCTGAGCCTTCTAAGTTTCTTTCTCCTTTCTTACTTTTCTTTACCTATTTATTCTAATTGCTAGTCTACCTGAGAAATTTTAAGAAGTGGTGTGATGCACTTGGCTGAGATTTATAATGTCATGTATTAAGTTTGTAGAGCCAAAAAAAAAAGTGATTTCCTGAGTATTATGATTTTCCTCTCCCCCAGTTTACTTTCTTTCCTGCACTTGGGCTGATTGGTTAACATCATTGAACACAAATGGTTGGTCACCCCTCATGTATAATTCATGCAATCAAAACTTTGCAACTGTATACAATTTTGAGTCCTATGTCCTATGTGCCCAAATGGGCTCTCTCTAAGCTGTCAGGACTTTTTGCAACATGGCTTGCTCTACTACCATAAACTGAAGCACTAATGAAGTTGTCCGAATGGTTCTAGAGAGAGCAGTTTAATCAGGCACTGCTTCTAATTGGGATTGGCTGACAGGTGGCCCCAAACATTGAGAGACTTAAAAACACTCAAACAGCTCTCCTCATAACAAACCAAATGCTCATATGGCTTACAGGGAAATGTGCAAGATGAGATTTTTATCAGTAACTTTTCATTCCTGAGGAACAAAAGTAATGCTTTAGGAAAATGTAGGTATTGTTACCTGACTGTGTTTCTAAACCCAGCATTAAATTTAATAATTATGTAATTAGATCTAAAATGCCAAAATGAATGCTTCTGAGGCATTGGGACTTGCAGAGTATGTTATCTCAAACATGCACATGACTCTGAGTAGATTAATAAAATTTGCCAAGGGTAGCAGGGAAAAATTTCTCACTGTCGTTTCTTAGATGTGTGATTTCATGATTTAGTGTTGTATCTATAACCATGGGCTAGTCATAGAAAAGAAAAAATGGAAACATTACAAAATGTTACGTTTTCTATGTACCAAGAATGAGTTACTTGCAAATTTGAAATTTTTCACCATGGGAAACTCCCTGTATACTTAAGCAGCCCTTCCCAACTCTCCCTTGCCCCTGAAATATAATACTTTCATGTCTTCTTGGTTATCTCTCATAATTAAAAAATGATACCTCAGGTTATTTTGTGTTCAGTATTAAAACTGGGTGCTTTACCTAGTTTTGTTTCAAAGAAGAGCTATATTCAAAGGTATAGTCCATCATGTTATTTGATATTTACCTAAATCTAAAATTAAAAAAATCCAGAAAAGCTTGCTACATGCTGAGAAGGTACACGCTGAAGCAGAGGAAAACTCATTTATTTAATCAACAAGCATGTGCTGAAAATCCACTATGTGTAGGACATTGCAAGATAAAAAGCTTCTGCACAGCAAAGGAAACAGTCAACAAAACTAAAAAGCAACCCATGGAATGGGAGAAGATATTTGCAAATGACACTACAGATAAAGGGTTGATATCCAAGATCTATAAAGAATTTCTCAAACTCAACACCCGAAAACAATCAAGTCAAAAAATGGGCAGAAGACATGAACAGACACTTTCCAAAGAAGACATACAAATGGCTAACAGACACATGAAAAAATGTTTATTATCATCAGCCAACAGGGAAATTCAAATCAAAACCACATTGAGATACCACCTTACACCAGTTAGAATTGGCAAAAATTGACAAGGCAAGAAACAACAAATGTTGCAGAGGTTGTGGAGAAAAGGGAACCCTCTTACACTGTTGGTGGGAATGCAAGTTGGTACAGCCACTTTGGAAAACAGTGTGGAGGTGCCTCAAAAAGTTAAAAATAGAGTTACCCTAAGACCCAGCAATTACACTCCTGGGTATTTACCCCAAAGATACAAATGTAGTGAAAAGAAGGGTCACATGCACCCCAATGTTCATAGCAGTAATGTCCACAATAGCCAAACTGTGGAAGGAGCCGAGATGCCCTTCAACAGATGAATGGATAAAGAAGATGTGGTTCATATATACAATGGAATATGACTCAGCCATCAGAAAGGATGAATTACCCAACTTTTGCATCAACATGGATGGGACTGGAGGAGATTATGCTAAGTGAAATAAATCAAGCAGAGAAAGTCAATTATCCTATGGCTTCACTTATCTGTGGAATATAAGGAATAGCCTGGAGGACATTAGGAGAAGGAAGGGAAAAATGAAGGGGGGGAAATCAGAGGGGGAGATGAACCATGAAAGAGTATAGACTCTGAGAAATAAGCTGAGGGTTTTAGAGGGGAGGGGGGTGGGGGGATGGGTTAACCCGGTGATGGGTATTAAGGAGGGCACGTACTGCATGGAGCACTGGGTGTTATACACGAAAACAATGAATCATGTATCACTACATCAAAAACTGATGATGTACTGTATGGTGATTAACATAACATAATAACAATAATAAAGACATTGCATTTGCTGTATACCAAAAGGTATGCAAAAGTCAAAACAATTCAAATAGTTTACAATCTAATAAGGGACAGAAGAGAGTTATAGAGAAAACTATAATACAGTTCAAGGTGTGATAAGGCCCTATAAGATGTCAAATAGCTTTCTAAAATGAATCAGAAGAAGAAAGTTTTGACATCAAGAGACAAAATTGTTCTGTCTCCCTTTATAGCTTTACTCTATTAATTTCACTTTTGAGAAACTGGCTCTTCCCTTGGTTCCAAATGATTAAAGTACTTCCATATTTAAAATCACAAAATGTCAATATCTGTGGGCAATGAGACATTTTATAATGAGTGAGGAAAATGATTTTTGAATCCACAAATTTCTCTTTGGCCAGAATTGGGTTATATGTCTAACACTTCTAGAAGAGACAGAATAGAACTACCATATGATCTTAGATTTACTAAGATCTACTTCCAAATTTGGGCACAGGGTCACCTGTCTTTGAAAAGGGGCTGGACTTCTTTATGAATCAGATTTCTGTTATCATGGAGGGATAAGAAGAAGGACGCTAGCTGGACAACCAATTGTGTCTGTTCCAATAGAATGAGCACAGTAAGAGAACAGTCAAGGCCTCCAAAATTACGTGAAATTTTGTAATTAATTTTTGTATTTGGGTGAGAAGAATTAAAGAGGTCAAAGGTTAAAGTTGTATGGGAGTATCCTTTATAGAATAAGTTTATCAAAAACATCTGATGGGGAAAGGTAGGAGAGCAGTGATATACTTAGGTAGAAAATTGCTAGAACAGTAGAAGAATTTTCCCCCTAAGTAAAAGAAACGTGGATATTTTTACTCAGAAGTACTGTCAAGGAAAAGACCAGAGACTACAAAAAGGCAACTTAATTGCCAGAAAAGGAGTCTAGAGTAGGGCTTTTCAATATGTAATGTGCATACAAAACGTGACCAGAAGGATCATGACCAACCTTATCATCAATATGTATCTCAGTATAGAGTGTGATGCTTTGTGTTGAGACTGGGTTTTGTTGAAGGGAAAGAGGGCAGAGAGCCTGTGAAAACTGGGTGTCTGCTAAGCAAAGGAGTGAGGAGAAAAATCTGCAAGGCCAGAGCTCTTTTTTTAAATTTTTAAAATTTAAATTCAATCGACATATAGTGTATTATTAGTTTCAGAAGTAGAGTTCAGTTATTCATCAGTTGCATATAACACCCAGTGCTCATTACATCAAGGGCCCTCCTTAATGCCCATCACCCAGTTACCCCATCCCCCCACCCACCTCCTCTCTAGCCACCCTCGGTTTGTTTTCTATGGTTAAGAGTGCTCATGGTTTGTCTCCCTCTCTGATTACATCTTGTTTCATTTTTCCCTTCCTTCATCTATGTTCCTCTGTTTTGTTTTTTAAATTCCACATTTGAGTGAAATCATATGGTAATTGAAAGACAGAGCTCTTGACAACTAACTTTAATTGTTTACAATGGCTAGAAATTTTTTTTTTTTAGAAAGAAATTTTTTTAGCGAAGGTGGAAGAGTGGCATGCATGCTTTAAAGAATACCTTAGGTTTACTTTCAACATAATTCACACATAAGAACCTAGCTTGAGAATAATCAAACTATTTCAAACTTTTTCAGTTTTACCAAAAGAACAAGAGAGAGAGAGAAAAATGGAGAAATAATTTAATTTACCACTTATACTCTAAGATTCTATGAAAGTGATACATTGTAAGCCCTGGGTTATAGCTGAGGTTAGCCTTCTTAATTTTCCATATATTAAGAAATCAACTTTTTAAAGATGTAGATGTGAAATTGCAAAGTCCTTTATATGAAATATTTTAAATTATAGTAAAAATCCAATAATCCTAAGTTTACATAAGTAAGGGATTCTTTTGTTCTTTGTACGCTCTAAAAATTGTAGCTTTGAACAGGTTTATATTTCATCTAAGCCACTGATAAATTGTGTGGAAGTTTGTGTGTGTGTTCAAAATATATGAGGTGACTCATATTGATTAAGTGTCTAAAAGCCATAGTTTAAAAAGTATGGCTCTGAAAAGAGAGAAGAGAAAAGGCTATGAGAGCTATTTTTAAGAATAGGAGTTTTAATGTAAAACTAAGAGTAGACTCAGAGGTTCCTAGAGAAGCAGACACCAGTGGATAAAATTTATAAGATGGCAGTTTTTGACTTAATAAAAGGAAGAAGATTTTAACAATTTAAAATTCTCAACAAATGATTAAGTTGTTTTCAGTGGAGGCAAGCCTTGATCTCTTGAAGGCTGACTGACCATCTGCCCAGGACATTATAGAGGAGATACATTTATTGATGGCCAGGATAAAATGGATTCTAACTTTCCATTTAATTTAATGATATCAAGCTATATGTATGGATGTGGTCTTCACGTTTCTCCTCTTATGAAATTTTACTCCTTAACCAGGGTTAAACACATTAAATTCAATAAACAGAAAATACAAACGTGATTACATTAGTATGGGTAACAGCAAAATTTAGAGAATATCATTAAAATGTTCCTATGCCAATTAACCTTTCAGAAGTATATTTTCTGGGCCTGAATCTGGATACCTGGAATTTGTAGAAGTGATCAAAACAAGGCAATTATACTACAGTTCCTGTGCCTATTTTCCTGTTTCTCTCACTGTTGATTGATTGGAAAAGTGTTTCTCTCAAATGATCTGTTGGTAGTATTTTTATGCTGTTCATTTGAAGAACTAGTCTAGATTATATAAAAGGACCTAAGGCTTAGCCATATATACATTGCTAATCACTCAAGTATTAATAAATACCTGTGAGATGAAGATGAAACCACAGGGGAATTAATGTTAGTTTATAAAATTGATGAGCTTACTTCATGTTCCAAACAGCTTTACTTTTATCCTTATTAGTTTATGCAGTTACAAGGAATCATGATTTTTCACATTGTTTTTATTTCAATTTTTTTCCCTTTTTCCTTTTCAAGCAATCTTCTGGCAAAGATAAACATGAGAACAAATTCTATACCATATATTCATAATGGTCAACACATACAATGACTACAAATTGTACAGTAGTGGAGGGAGAGGTGTGGGAGGTTATTTTATCATGAGAGAATGTCTTCCAATTATTACGCAGAGTGATCAGTTTTTAGACCAAAGTGAAGGTAAACTACATATGTTAAACATCGTACATTTTTTATTCAAATTTAATGGGCCTTTTTTACCTTGTGAAGTTCAATTCATTGTAGCACATATTTTTCTTTGTTTTTGAGCATAGTTTTGGTAAACTTGTACAAGAAATGGGGTGTCAGTGTGGATAAGGTGGTTCCTGTCTTCTTGTAACTCAGGGTCTTATGGAGGTGAAAGTCACAGGAATAAATGTTTAAGTCATAATCAGTTAAATAAAATGTTAGAAAGGATCCAGGGGCTGTGCAGAAGATCTAGAGTAGTCATGGCTAAGCTGAGTTTTGAGGAATATATAAAAAGCATGGTGATGATTTAAAGACTATGAGTTGTAATTTTATCATGGCTATGGTATTCATGCAAATTTCTTTATTTAAAAAATTACACTTATGAAATTGTGTGCAAAACATAGCACATTATAAGGAGGAAAATCACAAATTTTCTTGCTAATAAAGTCTGTAGAGCAAACTGACATAGCAAATGGAATGTAAAAGTCCTTTGAATTCAAACAAATATAACTTAAATACATTTTTATAGTTTTTTTTTCCCTAATTATAAAAACAATTCTTGTACATTGCATAAAATTTGAAAGATGCAAACAAATCGAAGTACTGCCAAAATCAAACTTTTCACCTAGAAGTTGGGAAACAAATATCTTATTTTGTAATTTCACACTCACAATTCCTTGTTTACTAAAAGATCATCACCATCATTACTACAAATATTTAGTATGTATCAAGGTATGTTACAGCTTTTACAGGTATTTACTTATTTAAGTTTTAAAACTCCTTTATAATGTAAGTACTAAGTACTGATATTACTCTCATTTTAAAGAAAAGAAAACTGGGACATTGAATACTATGATTGTCCAATATAGTTTCAAAAATGAAGATTAGACAAATTCTGCATTCTTTTTCAGCTCTAAAAGTAACAAGAGAGTCTAAAAGATCAGAAACTGTGGAAAATACCTCATGAAAGTGGTCAAGATCAGATTGAAGGGAGAAATAGTATCCTGAGATACATGAGGTTGCTTAAAGAGAAAACTATCTTTTAATTTATTTTTCACAGAAGCAATATTGAGGAAGTTCCATGTGATAGAAGCATCTAGCAAGAATGAAATTGACTGAGGCAATTAAGCAGTATCAACCAGGGAGATCAATTTTCTATATATCCTCCCAATTCCTTTGGGTGGAAATTATTGAAAGGATTGTTCTAGTTTAAGTAGTAGGTGCTATTGAAATAAAAAGGCAGAGGGGTGGGCTTCAGATGGCTTGCTGTTGAGTGGAAAAGTGGGCGGTATATAAGCCTAGAAGATCAGCTGCCAGGGTACTAGATACACATTGGTCACTGTAACTATATAACAAATATCAGCAGGTAATTTCTCTCATACAATAAGCAGACAATGCCAATAGAGGGTACTTCCAGCATAGTCAGTGATCTATTGAGCAGATGAAATCAGAAATTGAAATTGCTAGAAATCTGTGTAATGCTAACATCATGAGAGATAACAAACTAAAGAACTTACACTTGAGGAAATAAATTTATCCAAAAATGAGAAAAGGTCTTTAAATTTAAATTTTATATCTTCAGAGAAATAAATTATTTTATTGTAGAAACAACTTGTAGAGATTTGGGAAATATGTTTCAATTGATATAAAATTTAATATAGAGTCTAAATAGCAGAACAGAGGGAGCAAAAGGATCAATCAGTATCTTGAAGATTTGTCTGCCAAATCAACCTAAAATATGGGACAAAGGGATAAAGTGAAAGTATATACAAAATGAAAAGGAAGGAAAAAATGATCAAGAGGTACATAAATATGTTTATTAAAAGCTCCAGAAGAGAAAATAGGAAGAATGGTGTTGAAGCACTATTTGAAAAAATTGGAATTACCAGGAATGATGTCATCAACATGGCAGAATAAGAGTTTTTCACCGTATTTCTGCCATAGAGCACCAGTTTAGACAACCATCCATTGATGAGAGACCCTTTCTTAAAGTCCAGGAGTCCAACAGAGGAATTCCAGTAGAATTCCCTTGGAGCAAAAACATATGAGATTAGAGGCACTGGAGAGGGTAGGAGGAACAGTTTTACTTTATCTGTATCACTTTTTCCTTTAGGTGGCACTGCTCAGTGCCAACAGACACCTTGGCCAGTAATTCTCCCTGGAGTGAGAGCTCATGAGTGCCCAACTTTCCCAGCAGTGCAGGATGTTGCCAAAGAAACTTACTTCTTTCTTGCCCCATCCAGAATACTGAAGTGCAGTGCACAACTGGGGGCTTGGAGTAGCTGGGATTACAGCAGACAGGGCTAAAAATTGAATTTGGTTGCATGTAAATAAATGAAAGACAGTAACCTGGAAAAATTAGACAGTCCTGCACTCATCCAGCAGTAACACAAAGTCCCAGATCCTGTTTGTTTCCTCTCTGTCACCCACAGATGTTCTTTCCTTATCTTGTAGACATGTTCCAGTTAGGAAAAATGAGGAAGTGTGAGGAACATAAAAGCTCCTTTCATCTGAGTCTACTCCCTTTTTATGAACCATTGGTGGTCATGTTGATTTTTGCTTATATATTACAGTTTTGCTTATAGCCTTTTAGGTGGTGAACTGAAAAGGATCAACACATTTAAGGCAGTGCCATTCACATTATAGCCATGTACTAGACTTAAGGAAATACAAACAAGTTAGTCTTTAGAATTCTCTTCAGCAACACTGGATGCAAGACCATGATGGAATATTTTTCAAGTACTAAAGGAAAATCTTTACTTCTAGAATTCTTTATCCAGAAAAACTCATTTTTTTGAGAGTTTAAAAACACATTATGTAACCAACTAAGACTCAAAAAGTTTACCACCTTCAGACTTTCTTTGAAAAAAAAAAAGTTTAACATTAAAAAATCAATTAGGATTACCCAATTATATCAACAGATTAAAAAAGAAAAAGTACATGATTATATCAATAGATGCAGAAAGAGCATCTGACAAAATCAAACAACTTATTCATGATAAAAACTCCAAGTAAAACTAAGAATAGAAGGAAACTTTCTCAACTTGATAAGGACTACCTACAGAAAATCTACAGCTGGTATCATAATGGTGAAAAACTTGAAGATTTCCCTCTAAGATTAGATATAAGGCAAGGATGTCTCCTCCCATAACTCCTTGTCAACATCATACCTGAAGTCCTTGCTAATGCAATAAGGTAAGAAAAGGAAATAAAAGATGTACAGATTAGGAAGGAAGGCATAACACTGTCTCTGTTTGCAGATGCCGTGATCAGCTATGTAGAAAATCAAAGAATTGACCAAAAAAAAAAAAACCCTCCTGAAACTAATAGATAATTATAGCAAGGTTGCAGGATATAAGAATAATATAAAAGAGTCCATCTTTTTCCTACATACCAACAATGAACAAGAGGAACTTGAAATTAAAAACAGTATCATTTACATTAGCATCAAAAAAAAAAAGCCTAGGTAAAAATCTAACTAAATACGTACAAAATCTATGTGAGGAAAACTACAAAACTCTGATGAAATCAAACAAGAACTGAATAAAAGAACTAAATAAATGGAGAGCTATTCCATAGTCATGGATAGGATTTCTTTCTTGTCATACAATCTATTGTGTGGGTGCAGACTTAAAAAATTTGACAACATGCATTTATTAAACAACAACAAATCTTGTTTTGCCAAAGGTAACAATAACAAAATTAGCATGCAAACAACAGAGGGAGAGAATATATGTAATATATATGTATTAATCCAAAATATATAATAAATATCATTAATAAATTTATATAGCTATAATAGATTTTATATATTTATACAACTCAATAGAAAAAGTGGTAGAGTGTACAATCACTTTACAGAAAAGAAAATAAGAATGATCAGTAAACATATGAAACTATATTCAACCTCACTGATAGTCAGAAATATTAAAATAGAAATAAAAATAAGATATGATATTTATAAGTTTTGAAAAAGTTATAATTATAAATTATAAATATCTACAATGTTAAAACAGTCATGGAAAAATTATTCTCTCTCTTTTTCTTTAAAGATTTTATTTATTTGACAGAGGGAGGGAGCACAAGCAGAGGGAGCAGTGGAGTGAGAGGGAGAAGCAGGCTCTCCACTGAGCAGGGAGTCCAATGTGGGGTTTGATCCCAGGATCCTGGGATCGTGACTTGAGCAGAAGGCAGACGCTTAACCAAATGATCCACCCAGGTGCTCTGGGAAAGGTTAGTCTCATAAAATGCTGATGTGTTCCAACTTTGGTGAGCAATTAGCTGGAAATCTAGTAAAATTGAAAATGCTCACAGCATTTGTATGCCAGTTTGTTTTTCTGAACACAAAGTCCTGCCATATTTAAATATGAAGTAAATCTATTAAGGAACACTTACAGAAATGTTGGAAGGGCTGAAGAGATAAACTCTAGCTGCTGTTACCGGGACAATGCCCAAAACAACACTGCAGAATTGGCCTAATAAGGAGCCACTATTACAACTGGATTATGCCATGATGCCATATTCTTGCCAGATTGGGATTCTGCCTTGGACCCCATTGGCCCCAGGAACACACTACTTTTACCACTGGCTCCTTGAGAGTAAAGTGCATGCCCTGTCCTTGTCATATTTTCTTAAATAGCTGTCTTCTGGATTCCAGGCAGCGTCTAATGGGTGGAATCTAATTCCTGAAGAAGCAGCCTATCAGAAAGGGAAGCTGGGAATTTTTTTCCTTATTCCATGTTAGAGTCAGGGTTCGCGATTTGGATGAATATTGAAATGTGTATTAAGTGTTCCAAACATTTGGACAATAATGAAGAATAGAAATCCACCACAACCTTTGAATAAGCAAAACCATTTTTGAATATGCACCTAGAGAAATTTTTTAAATTTCTCTAAAATACACAAAAATTGTTCCAAGCAGATGGATAGTTTATATATGTCATTTGTGTATAGACTCTTTAGTTTTATCTCACTACAAGAATATCCAGAATGTAGTCCTAAAAGGTACTAAACTCATTTTTAAAGATAAAGTGAAGAATGAAATCAGAAACATGTTACCTGAAGATTCAGGCAAAAGCCTTGAGGACGATACTGACTCAAAAAAACCCCTCACTTCAAAATATACCTGCAACCTTAGTTTTAGTGACATCCAGGCTGTGTTAGCTTCTCTTTGGGGACATGGTTATTTCAAAGGGATCTTCAAGCATAAAGTTTATAAAAGATAAAATAATGAATCTGTTAATTAAATGGGATGTTAATCATATTGAAGCATGGATTAATGAACAAAATATAATTAATTCACTGAGAGAGAACTATTCTGTTTAGTTTGCTAAAACGAACTAGGAAAAGACATTTTTTTTAAATGATAAACAAGAAATTGGAAATTTTCTTGTGTGTTTTAAGGTACATATTTGTGTTATGGTTTTTAGTTTAATTAATTTAACAAAATTGACTTAATAGCCACTACTGTCAAGCTTTTTAATAAAGACCAGAAATTAAAACAGTAATGACTAAGGCTTTTTAGGAAACATGATTTAACTCTCTTTTAGAATAGAAAATCTGACTCAGTCTTATCAAAATTGATTTTTATTTATCTAAATTTCTTTCTAAAGGTTAAATAATATATAAAAATTACCACTTATTTCTTACTATTCCTGCTAAATGCCACATATTTTTCTGAACACTATATTTTTTAGACCAAACTTGGAGGTGGGTCTATTAGCCCTGTTTTACGGATGGTGAGAAGAGAGAGTGCAGAGAGGTTATGGATTAAGGGAATGTCATATGTATTTGTCCAGCCAGGATTGAATCCATGTCTGTATGATTCCAGAGTGTATGCTGTAACCACTACAGACTTTCCAATATGAAGGCTGTACTATCTATAGATAATTTCTGCCCAATTCTTTATAAAATGATGGCCCCTTTTTATTTTCTCTAAGTCAGTTACTTAGATAAATTTTAGACAAAGTTTTTATGCAGTGTACAAATTCTCACCTACATCATATATTTGATTAGCAAAAAACATTATAAATGGGCCCAAACTTTGGGTATTTCCAGATTTTCCCAATATTTTAAACCACTCTTTATACTTTAATTTGTGATGAGATGAATTAGTGCCCTTACAGTTTATCCTCTTCACCTCCACTGACATATCAGGCACAAATAATATACTTTCATGTTGTTTTATAACATGTGAGATGGCATAAACTTAGAAACAGATAGAATAAAGGAAAACCTCTCACTGTGTCACAGGATTTGAAATCTGGTGCTATTTATTTTTTTCCAAAAAAAAAAAAAAGTCCTAAACATAGAAATCCAATGAAGACCAATTATCATGGCTGCATGGCTGGCATTGACTGAAACTTCTTTCCAGTGGCTCCTTTTTGTCATTCAATTTTGCCCAAACGTTATTTTTCTTCAGGAGCTAGTTGTCTATCTAAAATGTGGCCTTTAGGCGCCTGGGTGGCTCAGTTGGTTAAGCAACTGCCTTCGGCTCAGGTCATGATCCTGGAGTCCCAGAATCGAGTCCCACATCAGGCTCCCTGCTCAGTGCGGAGTCTGCTTCTCCCTCTGGCCCTCTTCCCTCTTGTGCTATCTCTCATTCTCTCTCTCTCAAATAAATAAATAAAATCTTAAAAAAAAATGTGGCCTTTCCCCAGTCATTCTTTATCACACTGCATCATATAATATCACATCACATCACTTCACTTCACGTCACTTATTTTCACGTCATTTCACATGACTGACTTCAATTTTCTTCATACCATTAATTTTTACCTGAAATTATACCTTCATTTAAGAGTGGTTTCTTTTGTAGTTTAGTTCTTTCAGGCCTGTCCCTAACTATTGTGAGGCTCACGATAAGAGTACACATGAAAACCTACATGGTACATGTCAAATATTTAAAAGCTAAAAAGGAAATAACAATATGTCAAACAAAATGTTGCACTTCCTCTGGTAAATATGCCTTCAAAATAATGAAACTAACAAAAAGATGGACACACTGTGCTATTAATATAAATAAAACTAAATAAATAAATAAACTTGGGAAAACAAAAATTTAATTCAAAACCTTGAATTTAATTTTTATTGTACTTTTCTTTTTTTTTTAAGTAGCCTCCATGCCCAGTGTGGAGCCCAACATGGGGTTTGAACTCACAACTCTGAGATCAAGACCTGAGCTGAGATCAAGAGTCATACACTTAACCAACTGAGCCACCCAAGCACCCCAGTAAATTTCTTATGTATGTCTTATTTTTCTATTGATGAGTAAGAAAATTTTGGCTGACATATTTAAATAGAAACAAATAATGCATAAAGTATTTTATTATTTATAAAGTATTTTTGTTTCAGCAAACTCATTAGTTGTGTTTTTAAAATAAAGATTTCAAATAATTTGTGTTCAATTGGTGGTTATGACCTAAAAGATTAAAAAGTGATTATGCTCAAAGTGAACAAGCTTTAAATATGTTTTTATTAAAATGAAAGTAAGGAAAATTTAAAGTTATCTTAATATATATTCAAAATTTAATTTTCTTCTAAATCATCTAAAATTGTTTAATGAAAACAAAGTCCAATTGAAATTACTAAATAAAAGTTAAGAACCAAATCATTTAAATGTAGCTAAATTTTTTAGTTAGTATTTTTAAATTGTGAAATCTTATTAAATATTTTTATAAGAAGAAACTATTAGAAATTCACATGTTCAATATCAATCTACTTGTAATGTAAAGAATCTATATCACAGTCCAAGTATGTTACATCTAGGCCTGTATAGACACAAGATTAAGAGTAATATGACTTGTTTAATATGGCTAAATATTCCTCAGCTGCTATGGGAAACTCTTGTGAATACAATACTGAGTATCTTTGGAAATGAATTGAAGCAGGTCTTCAGCAAGGAAGTGAATGCTCAGCACTTCTGGAAATGATTTGTTGTTATGTAAAAGATGATCTTACATCATGCTATCTGGAAGGAAAGATTTTACAATTCAATTTGGTCTGTTTTTCTCCTACCTAAGCTCATTGCTTTTTAAATGGCCCCCACACTCCAAAGCAATGTCTATTTCCTCTAACACCGCCAGTAGCATGAGAAGCGAGCCTTCCTTCACAGCATTTAGACATGTGGACTTTGGTATTGAAGATGAAGTATAAGATGTGAAGTATTTCTCTGGGGCCTGAATGGTGTTCAGAGTAATAGGTTGCTCTGAGTCAATGCCGAAATCAGAAGCTGAGAGCAAAAAACAGTGTCTTTTAATGCATTAATTGTTTTTGTGCTTACTATATGTATGCTTTGGAAATCTCTGGCTTAGATGATCTCAGCAGAGAATCAGAGAGGAAAGAGGAAAAATTACCTGTGCAGACACTGAGGATAGGATATAAGATGGTTCCAAAATCTGCAATGGCTAACAAGGGGGAGTAGTAATGGTAGTGAGGGAGAGAAAACAGATTAATAGGATAATTAATGACAAACAACCACTATGTTATTTCAAATGCTTACTCTATGTCAGTCACAATAATAGGTTAATAAGCATTATCAGTTCAATCCTCACAGCTGCTGTGGAAGCTACTATTATTATCTCTTGACCAAGATGGTCAATAGGTATATGAAAAAATGCCCAATATTGCTAAATCATCAGGGAAACACAAATCAAAACCAATGAGATATCATGTCATATCTGTTAGAATGACTGTCATCCAAAAGACAAGGGCTAATAAATGTTGGTAAGGATGTAGAAAAGAGGGAACACTTGAACAATGTTGGTGGAAATGCAAACTGGCATAACCATTATGGAAAACAGTATCTGGGTCCCTCAATTTTATTTAAAATAAAACTACCATATGATCCAGCAATTCCACTCCTGAGTATATACATCCAAAAGAAATGGAAATAGGATCTTGAAAAGGTATCAGCACTCCCATGTTCACTGTACCATTATTCATGGTAGCCAAGATATGGAAAAAACCTAAGTGTTGTCTATGTATGAATGGCTAAAAAATGTGATATATATATATCATTATGTGTTATATATTATTATATTATGAAATATTATTCAGGAACTTATCCTGCCACTTAGGACAACATAGATGAAACTTGAGGGCATAGTTTTCTGAGTACAGATCCTTTGCCTCTTTGGTTAGATTTATTCCTAGGTATCTTATGGTTTTGGGTGCAATTGTAAATGGGATCAACTCCTTAATTTCTCTCTCTTCTGTCTTGTTGTTGGTGTATAGGAATGCCACTGATTTTTGTGGATTGATTTTATATCCTGCCACTTTCCTGAATTCCTGTATGAGTTCTAGCAGTTTTGGGGTGGAGTCTTTTGGGTTTTCCACATAAAGTATCATATCATCTGCAAACAGTGAGAGTTTGACTTCTTCTTTGCCGATTTGGGTGCTTTTGATTTCTTTTTGTTGTCTGATTGCTGTGGCTAGGACTTCTAATACTATGTTGAATAGCAGTGGTGATAGTGGACATCCCTGCCATGTTCCTGACCTTAGGGGGAAGGCTCTTAGTCTTTCGCCATTGAGAATGGTATTTGCTGTGGGTTTTTCATAGATGGCTTTTATGATATTGAGGTATGTACCCTCTATCCTTACACTCTGAAGAGTTTTGATCAAAAAAGGATGCTGTACTTTGTCAAATGCTTTTTCTGCATCTATAAAATACTCATGAAAGAAATTGAGGAAGACACAAAGAAATGGAAAAACGTTTCATGCTTATGGATTGGAAGAACAAATATTGTGAAGATGTCAATGCTACCTAGAGCAATCTACATATTCAATGCAATCCCCATCAAAACACCATCCACTTTTTTCAAAGAAATGGAACAAATAATCCTAAAATTTGTATGGAACCAGAAAAGGCCCCGGATAGCCACAGGAATGTTGAAAAAGAAAAGCAAAGCTGGTGGCATCACAATTCCGGACTTCCAGCTCTATTACAAAGCTGTCATCATCAAGACAGTATGGTACTGGCACAAAAGCAGACACATAGATCAATGGAACAGAATCGAAAGCCCAGAAATGGACCCTCAACTCTGTGGTCAACTCATCTTTGACAAAGCAGGAAAGAATGTCCAATGAAAAGAAGACATTCTCTTCAGCAAATGGTGTTGGGAAAATTGGACAGCCACATGCAGAAGAATGAAACTGGACCATTTCCTTACACCACACACAAAAATAGACTCCAAATGGTGGAAGGCCTCAATGTGAGACAGGAGTCCATCAAAATTCTAAAGGAGAACACAGGCAGCAACCTCTTCGACCTCAGCAGCAGCAACTTCTTCCTAGAAACATTGCCAAAGGCAAGGGAAGCAAGGGCAAAAATGAACTGTTGGGATTTCAACAAGATAAAAAGCTTTTGCAGAGCAAAAGAAACAGTCCACAAAACCAAAAGACAACCAACAGAATGGGAGAAGATATTTGCAAATGACATATCAGATAAAGGGCTAGTATCCAAAATCTATAAAGAACTTATCAAACTCAACACCCAAAGAACAAATGATCCAATCTAGAAATGGGCAGAAGATATGAAGAGACATTTTTCCAAAGAAGACATCCAAATGGCCAACAGACACATGAAAAAGTGCTCAACATCACTTCACATCAGGGAAATCCAATTCAAAACCTCAATGAGATACCACCTCACACCAGTCAGAATGGCTAAAATTAACAAGTCAGGAAATGACAGATGTTGGCGGGGATGCAGAGAAAGGGGAACCCTCCTACACTGTTGGTGGGAATGCAAGCTGGTGCAACCACTCTGGAAAACAGTATGGAGGTTCCTCAAAAAGTTAAAAATAGAGCTACCATATGATCCAGTGATTGCACTACTGGGTATTTACCCCAAAGATACAAATGTAGGGATCCGAAGGGGTACATGCACCCCGATGTTTATAGCAGCAATGTCCACAATAGCCAAAATGTGGAAAGAGCCAAGATGTCCATCGACAGATGAATGGATAAAGAAGCGGTATATATATATACAATGGAATATTATGCAGCCATCAAAAGGAATGAGATCTTGCCATTTGCAACGACGGGGATGGAACTGTAGGGTGTTATGCTGAGTGAAATAAGTCAATCAGAGAGAGACATGTATCATATGATCTCACTGATATGAGGAATTCTTAATCTCAGGAAACAAACTGAGGGTGGCTGGAGTGGGGGTGGGGTGGGAGAAGGATGGGGTGGCTGGGTGATAGACATTGGGGAAGGTATGTGTTATGGTGAGCACTGTGAATTGTGCAAGACTGTTGAATCACAGATCTGTACCTCTGAAACAAATAATGCAATATATGTTAAGAAAAAATTAAAAGAAGAAGATAGCAGGAGGGGAAGAATGAAGGGGGGGTAAATCGGAGCGTGAGATGAACCATGAGAGATGATGGACTCTGAAAAAGAAACTGAGGGTTCTAGAGGGGAGGGGGGTGGGGGGATGGGTTAGCCTGGTGTTGGGTATTAAAGAGGGCACGTTCTGCGTGGAGCACTGGGTGTTATGCACAAACAATGAATCATGGAACATTACATCAAAAACTAATGATGTAATGTATGGTGATTAACATAACAATAAAAAATTTAAAGAAAAAAAGAAACTTGAGGGCATAGATGAAACTTGAGGGTGAAATAAGTCAGACCAACAAAGATAAGTGCATGATCTCACTTATGTATAGAATTTTAAAAAAGATAAACTCATAGAAACAGAGAGTAGAATGGTAATTGACAGGAAATGGGGGTAGGGAAAATTGAGAAATGTCAGTCAAAGGATACAAACTTCAAGTTATAAGATGAATGAGTTCTGGAGATGTATACATGGTGACTACAGTTAATAATACTATATTATATATTTGAAAGTTTCTAAGAGATAGAACTTAAGTGATTTTATAACAAAAAAAGAAATGATAATTATATGAGGTGATGGAGATGTTTACTAACACTAGGGTGGTAATCATTTTGCAATATGTACGTGTATCAATTCATCACATCACTCACCTTCAACTTATACAATGTTATAGGACAGTTGTATCTCAATAAAGCTAGAAAAAGCAACAATGACAAAAATACAGATGGCCTGATCATATTAACCAATCTCTCCCAGTGTCCTCCAATACTTTTCTACCAGTTCACCCCAGAACTTAACAACCCTCCTGCCTTTTGTTCCAGAGGAGTTATGTATGATCTCTCCTATTGCAATATCTTTGACCCCTATTGAAACAGTCTTGAATAAAGTCTTCATCTACTTAAACCCATTGATGTAATTTTTCTTTCACACTCTTCATTTCATGGATGTGGAGCTGAAGTTTAGGATGATTAAAAAGTTTACTGGAACTCCCATAGCTGGTAAATGATGAAGGCAAGATTCTTGCGAGGTATTGAGTCCTGGGCCTGAGTTCATAGCATTTGGTACAGATTCACATTTTAGGAGAGCCAGAGCATATGCCTGCTTGGTGAAGGTGACAGCTTTTGGTCTTTTGATTGTTCCCAGATAAATATGTCCAGGCACCAGGTATTATCAATGCTCACACTGTGATGCCCATCAGGGCTTAATATCTCTCTAAAACTGACAACATGAATTGTTACTAAACTTCCTGAACTTCCAGTAACTAGAAGCAAGAAGAACTCTAGAGTTTGGAATGGGGCTTAACTTCCAGATAATATGAAAATAGGAGTCCAAGAAATCTTGATATAGGGCTGAAAACTCTCAGAGCTAAAGAGATTGTAGTACTTTTGATCAAAAGCCTTGTATTTAGAGATGGAGACTTGGTTTGTGCATTGATTCTGTTCTGGTACCAATTATTAATATAAATTCTGTTCTGGTACCAATTATTAATATAAATTACTTAGCACATAGTAAGCGCTCAAAAATATGTAGCTAAAAAGAAATCTGCCTTGCTGCCTCTTTAATAGCCTGTGTAAGACATGTCTTGATTCTTGTTGTAACTACAGCTTCTCTTTGGTTTAAAGTGCTTGTTTGAAGAAGCATGTTTATACTATGGAATCTATTGTCTCAGATGGAAGGTTTACGTGGCATTGCTTGCACAGTAATGAGTTTGCTTAAACAACGCTGCATGATTGCCATCCTTTGGGACCCACAAGAAAATGAGCCTCTTGTGAGTCAATCTCAGCAATGAAAAAATTTACAATAAAATTGGCTTCTGCTTTGTGTGCAGTTTACATCCACTTGTACAAGGTGAGCTGATACAGGATATCAGCATGGGTTCTCACCAGGGAGGTCCTCTTGAGACTTGTAAAATAAATGATCATTTCTGTCAAGCCCCAATGGTGTCTTTTTTCATTCCTTGCTGAAGCTCTACTTTGACATTACAATGTTTTCTTATGCAAATTGTAACTGTTGGCTTTGTATTGTGCTGATCTATTCCTCTACAGATAATGGCAGTAAATTTTATAGAAATACAGGCTTGGGTGAAACTTCCTCAGAGCGCCCTTTCTATTTGGACAAGTATAAATCTCTCCTTCTAGTCTGGCCAAGGATGCCCAAGATGAAGCAGGAAGAGACAAATAACACGCATTTCAATCAGAAAAAAAGGGGGGAGGGTTGAATTAGTCACCCTCTCAACTTAAAAATGGCTCCAAACTCTGTAAGGAGTTCCACTGAATTTTTTGGTGCATAATATGACCACTGTCTGATTCGTGTAGCTGTTAACTCCTGAACGTAGCAGGCCTCGGTTCTAGTGTAGGGTAGCCTAGTGATTTGGGAGAACCAAACAGATTATACAGCATTGCGTTTCTTTTCCTCCCTTTCATATTTCTGAATTTGGGATATTAACCCTTGAGAGTAAAATCAGAGATGTAAGCAAACCTTTGCTACTGACTCATTCCATTCCATATTAGCTCAGAATTGGGCTTATGATAGACATAAGTGACTTGTATGGGAAGAAAGCAAAATTGTATTCATGAAAGTGACTGATTTCCCATGTGATTAAGAGTTTTACTTAAAATCTAACTAATAAACACCAACCTAATAACTTTTCCAACTAACAATAACAAGAAAATAAAATCATAGCTGAGCTAGCTTAGTAAAAGTTTGAGCTTTTGTTTGTTATTCTTGATCTGTGGGGTGGAAGCAGCTCATCCCTAGCTGTTCTTGTGTTATAGGTATCTGGATGTGGGTAAGGAAGCAGATGGTGGTTGACATAATAATATTAATATAGCACATTGCAAATTCCCTTTATAAATGTGAAAAGGCTAAATTCATTAGAGCTCCTTTTGATAATATGAGTGATTTTAATATTAGTATACCTTTAATATAAAATAGATAAAAAATATATTATATTTTGAGATTCATGAAGATGCTGGCCTGCACAAGCCTAAGTGGTGTCAGATTTGGCAAATTCTATAGTGATAAGCGCTTACATATTTGAGATCTGAATAGTTGGAAGTATCTAGATAAAAGAAAGACTGATACACCTTTGAAACAACGAAACTTCCATTAATTCTGAATAGTAAACTTGTGTGTTTTCATGGCATAGAATTAAATTTTGAGGGTTAACACCAGAAACCTGAATCCCTTCGGAATAACTGCTTTATGCTGCCTCATGTTTTATGCAGATTATGTTTTTGCTAAAATTGCCATTGCTAAACTACATTAAACTTTAATGCACTTAGAGAAGAATTGGATTATAAAAATTATTGTTAATATCCTCATGTCTATGTAAAAAAATTAAGAAATTTATTTGAGCATTTTAAAAAGAGACATTGAGAAGAGAAGAAAGATGAATTATAGTAGAGGAGAAAATGATTAGTTTTAGTTTAAATATAGTATAGTATCATTTGATGCTTGTTTGTCTTAAAATTAAGCCAATCCTTCAGAATCAGGTTCACAATAGGATGTACATTCAAGGGTTACTCTTTATTTCTCTTTAAAAGGAGCTTAGGTGGGGGCGCCTGGGTGGCTCAGTCGTTAAGCGTCTGCCTTCGGCTCAGGTCATGATCCCAGGGTCCTGGGATCGAGCCCCGCATCGGGCTCCCTGCTCCGCGGGAAGCCTGCTTCTCCCGGTCCCGCTCCCCCTGCTTGTGTTCCCTTTCTCGCTGTGTCTCTCTCTGTCAAATAAATAAAATCTTTAAAAAATAAATAAATAAATAAAAGGAGCTTAGGTGCTAGGTATTCTCTTTGACTTAGATTCTTCCTCAGAAATGAATGTCTAATACTTGTCATAAGTTTCTGGCAAAGTAAAATGATTATTATAATTACACAATAATATATTATATATTATACATATTTAACTATAGAGAGTGTATTCTTTAAGTTTTTATTTAAATTCTAGTTAACTTACATTATAATATTAGTTTCAGGTGTACAATATAGTGATTCATCACTTTCATAGGACACCTGTGTTCATCACAAGTGCAGTCTTTAATCTCATCACCTATTTCACCCATCTCCCCACTCACCTCCCCTCTGGTAACCATTAGTTTATTCTCTATAGTTAAGGGTCTGTTTCATGGTTTGTCTCCCTCTCTCTTTTTTTCCCTTTGCTCATTTCTTTCATTTCTTAAATTCCACATCTGAGTGAAATCAAATGGTATTTGTCTTTCTTTGATTGACTTATTTCACTTAGCATAATACTCTCTACATCCATCCACATTATTGCAAATGGCAAGATTTCATTCTTTTTTATGGGTGAGTAATATTCCTGTGTGTGTGTGTGTGTGTGTGTGTGTGTGTGTACACCACCTCTTTATGATTCATGAGTTGATGGACATTTGGGCTATTTCCATAATTTGATTATTGTTGATAATGTTGCTATAAACATTGGAGTGCATGTGCCCATTTGAATCAATATTTTTGTATGCTTTGGGTAAATAACTAGTAGTGAAATGGCAGGATCGTAGGGTGGTTCTATTTTTAATTTTTTTAGGACCTTCCAAAGTGTTTTCCAGAGTGGCTCCACCAGTTTGCATTCCCACCAACAGTGCAAGAGGGTTTCCCTTTCTCCATATCCTCACCAATATCTGTTGTTCCTTGTGTTATTGAATTTAGCCATTCTGAGAGGTGTGAGGTGATATCTCATTGTAATTTTGATTTGTATTTCCCTAATGATGAGTAATGTTGAGCATCTTTTCATGTGTCTGTTGGCCATCTGTATGTCTTTTTTGGAAAATGTTTATTCATGTCTTCTGCCTATTTTAAATTGGATTATTCATTTTTGGGGTGTTGAGTTGTATCAGTTCTTTACATATTTTGGATACCAACCCTTTATCAGATATGTCATTTGCAAATATCTTCTCTCAACCTGTAGGTTGCCTTTCAGTTTTGTTGACTGTTTCTTTTGTTGTGCAGAAGCTTTTTATTTTTATGAAGTCTCAATAGTTTATTTTTGCTTTTGTTTCTCTTGCCTCAGGAGATAATACCTAGAAAGAAGATGCTATGGCAAATATCAAAGAGGTCACTACCTGTGTTCTCCTCTAGGATTTTTATGGTTTCAGGTCTCACATTTAGACCTTTATTCCATTTTGAATCTATTTTTGTGTTTTGGTGTAAGAAGATGGTCCAGTTTCATTCATTTGCATGTTGCTGTCCAGTTTTCCCAATACCATTTTATGAAGAGACTTTTTCCCATTGGACATTCTTTCCTGTTTTGTCAAAGATAATTGACCATATAATTGTGGGTTCATTTTTGTGTTTTCTATTCTGTTTTATTGATCTGTGTGTCTATTTTTGAGCCAGTCCTACATTGTTTTGATTACTACAGCTTTGTAATATAACTTGAAGTCCAAAATTGTGATGTTTCCAGCTTTGCTTTTCTTTTTCAATGTTGCTTTGGCTATTTGGGATCTTTTGTGGTTCCATACAAGTTTTAGGATTGTTTATTCTAGCTCTGCAAAAAATGCTGTTGGTATTTTTTTTATTTATTACATTTTAATTATTTTAGAGAGCACACATGAGCAGGAAGAGGGGCAGAGGGGAAGAGGGAAGGGGAGAGAATTCCAAGCAGGCTCCATGCTGATTGTGGAGCCTGACACCAGGCTCAATATCACAACCCTGAGATCATGACGTGAGCCAAAGCCAAGTGTTGGATGCTTAACTGACTGAACCACCCAGGTGCTCCTGCTGTTGGTATTTTGATAGATATTGCATTAAATATGTAGATTGCTTTGGGTACTATAGATATTTTAACAATATTTATTCTTTTAATCCATGAGCATGGAATGTCTTTCCATTTCTTTGTGTTGTCTCCAATTACTTTCATCAGAGTTTTATAGCTTTCAGAGTAATAGCTCTTTCACCTATTTGGTTAGGTTTATTCCTAGGTATCTGTTTTCTGTGCAATTATAAATGGAATTAATTCTTAATTTTTCTTTCTGCTGCTTCATTATTGGTGTATAGAAATGCAACATATTTCTGCACCTTGATTTTGTATCCTGTTTCTTTGCTGAATTTGTTAATCAGTTCTAGCAGTTTCTTGGTGGAGTTTTTTGGATTTTCTATATAGAGTATTAGGTCATCTGTGAAGAGTGAAAAGTTTGACTTCTTCTTGACTGATTTGGATGCTTTTTATTTCTTTTTATTGTCTGATTGTTATAGCTAGGACTTCTAGAAATATGTTAAATATCAGTGGTGAGAGTGGGCATCCCTGTCTTGTTCCTGACTGTAGAGGAAAAGCTCTCAGTCCCCCATTGAAGATAATATTAGCTGTGGGTTTTTCATATATGGCCTTTATTATGTTGAGGTAGGCCCCCCTCTAACCCTACTTTGTTGAGGGTTTTTAAATGACTGGATGTTGTACTTTGTCAAATGCTTTTTCTGAGTCTATTGAAATAGTCATATGTTCTTCTCTTTTCTTTTACTAGTGTGGTGTATCACATTGATTTGCAAATATTGAACCATCCTTGCAACCCAAGAATAAATCCGAGTTGATTATGGTGAATGATTTTTTTTTTAATGTATTGTTAGATTTGGTTTGCTAGTATTTTGTTGAGGATTTTTGCATCTGTGTTCATCAGGGATATTGGCCTGTAGTTCTCTTTTTTAGTGGAGTCTTTATCTGGTTTTAGTATCAGGGTAATGCTGACCTCATAGAATGAATTTGGAAGTTTTACTTTCTTTTTTCTTTTTGGAACAGTTTGGGAAGAATAGGTATTAACTCTTCTTTAAATGTGTGGTAGAATTCGCTTGTGAAGCCATCTGGCCCTAGACTTGTTTGTTGAGAGTTTTTTGATTATTGATTCAAGTTTTTTGCTGGTTATTGGTCTCTTCAAGTTTTCTGTTTCTTCCTGTTTCAGTTTTGGTAGTTTATATTTCTAGGAATTTGTCCATTTCTTTCAGGTTGTCCAATGTGTTGGCATATAATTTTTCATAATATTCTCTTATAATTGTTTGTATATCTGTGGTGTTGGTTGTTATTTCTCCTCTCTCATTTGTGATTTTATTTATTTGGGTCCTTTCTCTTTTCTTTTTTTTTTAAATCTGGCTAGAGTTTTATCAATTTTATCGATTTTTTCAAAGAACCAGATCCTGGTTTCATCAATCTGTTCTATTTGTTTTTTAGTTTCCATATCATTCTGTATTCGTTGTTATTAGATTAAGAGGCTAATTGAAAACAAACAACATTTAATTAAAAATAATAGTGCCAAAGAATCTAGCTCTGCACTTGATGAAAATGAGTCAGTTTCTATAGGACTGACATAGAGGTACATTTACATTTTATTAAAACTCTATGATTTTTAAGTTTCCTATATCATACCCCCATTAAATGTTAAGTGTATTAAAAGTGAGGTGATATGAGTACCTTATAGCCATGTTTTAAAAAAAAGTCAGAAATAAGAATGGAAAAAAGGAAAGTTATACAGAAAATTGAAAAGAGAAAAGGAAAATAAACCTACTCAACCAGAACTCTTGCATCCAGGGTGTACATAGAGAGAAGGATGACTGATGAAATTAGCCCAAAACTCAAAGAGGGAAGGAAGTGTTGATTTGAATACATTGCAAGTGTATTATATCTGCTTTCAGCATTGATTAAGTCTTTGGAATGCACTAAGCAGGGGAATAAGAGCTATGAAGTAAATATTTAAAAAAACTACCACAGCATACTATTCTCAAGAAAATCAATATACTAAAGAAAAATGACACTAAGGTAAATGCATACACACACATTCTATTAATATAGCCTAGTGAGCTGAGAGTAGACACTATCAATCATGTTACTTTTAAATATATATTTGTATATTATATCCAAAATTATATATTTATATACACATCAATGTGGTATATTAGTGTTTTATATATATATATGTCCAGTAATTTTTTAATATAATATTCAGAATCACTTTTAAATTTGAGAAACACCACATAGACAAAATTTCAAGTATAAAAGCTAATCTGGCTTTGTTAACATGCAGCATACAAATACATTCATCTCTTGGGCATGGTCTAGAGTTGATCAAATGGTTAATTAGGCTTGTCTTCAGATAATTGTCAAGAGCAGATATTTATCAAATTATACTAAATGTGCTTATCTTCTACTGTTGAATCCAATAAGAACTGCTATTATTTCTTCTCATTTCATCTTTTCTATTTTCCTCCCATCCTCACTCATTCTGTGTGTATATCATATTGAACTATTGAAGAATCTACAAATTTTCCATAATTTTTTTAAAGATTTTATTTATTTATTTGACACAGAGAGAGAGGGGGAGAGAGAGAGCACAAGCGTGGGGAGTGGCAGGCAGGGAGAAGCAGGCTCCCTGCTGAGCAGGGAGCCCAATGCGGGGCTTGATCCTAGGACCCTGGGATCATGACCTGAGTGGAAGGCAGATGCTTAACCGACTGAGCCACCCAGTTGCCCCTCTATAATTATTTATTTTTATTTGGTAGGACTCTGATATATACATACCCCAGATCTCTTTCTTTAGGAACTCTGGTTATATGTTCCTCCACTAGGGAGCCTTCTTGAATCCCTGAGACAGAGTCAGTCACAACTATTTACATACTGTCCCATGTACTATTTATACCTTGATCACACTGAATTGCAATTATGATTTTATTTGTTTGTATCCCCAGATAAGCTTGAATCCGAAGCCGGGCTGTAGTCATATCTGTAGTGTCGAACTCAATGATTGACATCTAATTGAGAATCATCTCAATAACTATTATAAGCTAAAACTATAACAAGTTAAAAAAATGAGTGTGAATATCTTTTACATTCACCATTTTATCTGAGCAACATATTGGATATGTAAGCATCCAGAATAATTTTATTTCCAGTCACTATACCTTTATTGTAGGTACATCTGCTGTTATTCTTTGTGTTCCCTTATACATAATAATATCAACGGACTCTACATTCTATCAGAAAACAATCATTAAATTGTTGAGAAAATATACTTAATTGTATTCTATATGTTGTTTTCTTAGAACTCTGAAGATGGGCTATAATATAAATTGAAATATATAAACATATATATTTACCTAAATTTAATACAGATTTAAATTTTGTGATATAAAATATATAAATGTATAAAAATGATTAGAAAGTAGGATATATGTGTTATAATGCTAAATTATGTGGCATAAACAATAACAGTCATAAGAATTTTGAAATGCATATAATTGATTTTCACAGAAATTATGAAAGCTTAGTTTTCCCATGTGTAATACAGCAATGGTAATGAGGATGATTGGTGATGATGGATAATATTTGTGGAGTGTTCGGTATTTCCTGGTCAGTCTGCTAAGTGCTTTTTATAGATAATCTTATCTAACATCCTCAAAACCTTCTAAGTATGTGCTATTATAACAAAATTTGCCTTCACATATTTCTGAAAATTATATGAATAATGGGAAAAATCAAGACAGGAGACACTCAATAGGGAATTACTATTAGTTGCTCATGAAAATCTGTTTTAGGATTGTGATAGTATCATTGGAGAAAAACATACAAATTTGAATTACATTTTAGAAAGAGTTAGCAAAACCTGGTTGGTGACTGGATTTATGAGATAACACGTAGGATTTAATACAATGTAAAAAGACCCAGATGTATAAATAATATTAAAATACTTCTTTCAATTAGTTCCCGTCCATGCTAAGTTGTCCTAAGGACTGGTTGATCATCAATTAATAAAATAACTTGTAATGATGACCCGAACAATAAACAATTGGGTGCTAACTGTGGCACAACTCATTTACTATTATTGGCAATAATCATAGCAGTTCAAGGTTGGAACCCAGAGGTGACTCTTGTTATCAACATAAATATTCAAATATCCACTCATCACAGGCTAAAGAGCATTTCCTCTATTGAAAATATTGAATATATTAAAATGATCTTGACTCAGATGATTTGGAGATTAAAAAATGGGAAAAGCCCTATTTTCCAAATTTTTATCCGCATTGTTTTTCCCCTCCCCCAGATCAGTAATCATGTTTAAGAAAAACATCACTGCTAGATACCACACGGCCAGATGTCATGGTAAGAGATAGTCAATAGGGCTATTGTCAGACCTGCACAGCCTCTGGTGGACTAATAATTCCACAACAGTCCTGAAATTGTTTCCTTACAAGAATGATGTGCTCCTGAAAACCTAACTGCCATATAATAAAGGCAAATTAGATTCAACAACACCACCAAATTGAAATTTGTTGTGAAAAAAGAAGCTCCCACTGTAATTTAGCTGACTGTTAGTGTTCCAAAGAAAGTACTGAATTTTTCTTCTCTTAAATCACTGATAAAAAATAGTCCATTCTCAGCAGATTTTACTGAGGAGAGGTTAGTAATAATATAAAGCTAGAATTCTATGGTATTAAGTAGTAAAACTCTTTATAACATGCATGAAAAAGAAGAAAGGAGCTTTCAAATGTAAAAAATATCATTATTGAAAAATCTCAAAGTCTTTACTATTATGTTAATTTGAAATATATATTTCAAAGTGTTGTTTGAAATATCTGCTTTATTAACAATTAATCTTTTTTCTTAATATTAAGGTTATATGAAATTCTGTTGAACACGCTTTTACTAGAAGGAAACAATGAAACAATATCCTAAGTAAATTTTAAAAATCAGAAAAGAGAATTAATTTAGGGTTTGAGATGGATTAAAAGTGGCTTAAAAATGACCAAGGTGATGAAATTGCCACCACTAGTCATTAAGATTCATATCTCACAATATGAATAGAATTAAAGAATTGATAGGCGTAAAAAAAAAGTGAAAAATAATAACTTTTGGCTTTTCCACAAAACACTTTAACTTTCTATTCTCTAGAGGATTTCATTATTTCTGGATAGCAAGCGCTCCATGCTAAAGGCCTGATATTTATAATGCCTACTTAAAAGCATAGTATAAGAGTTACACATAAGTGGTTCCATTTGTAGAATAGAGCCATTCTCTTGGAATCTTATGCTTTCTCAGTAGTTCAAAACACCTTATTTCTTAGCGCTAACTAGCTTCCAAGAAATTTGGAGGCCATATTTTTGCTATTTTTTGTTTTTCTATCTTTGTATATTGGTTTCAGTTATTTTTACATATGAGGAGAATAAAAAATTACTTTTTTATTCAGAAAAACTACTTGACATGTTTTCAAAAGTAATAATGGACTAAAAAATAAGACTTACTAAATTTAAGTTTCTTTAAATTCATCTTTAACTTTGGAAGACACTTTCTTCTATAATCTATTGACATTTTAGGAACTTTTTTGGTAATTGTTGAAATAGTATGGCTTAGTCGTTGAATAATGATCTAATTTATTCTTGGTTAACTGAAATGTAAATACTGTGATATAATATCTTTTCATTTTTTTAAGATTTTATTTATTTATTTGAGAGAGATAGTGAGAGCAGGAACACAAGCAGGGAGAGTGGGAGAGGGAGAAGCAGACTTCCTGCCGAGCAGGGAGCAGGGAGCCGGATGTGGGTCTCGATCCCAGGACCCTGAGATCATGACCTGAGCTGAAGGCAGACGCTTAACAACTGAGCCACCCAGGCACCCCATATCTTTTCATTGTTAAGACAAAGTGTATGTGTAGTGAGACTTGCTGGCTAGACAGTTAAAGAGTTGCACGTTCATCTTGTATGTGGAGTATTGTGAAACTTTTAATCTATTTATTAGTGATTTGCAAGTATACACTGAAATTATACCATTCAATACCTTCTCTTAAATCCTTGAAGGTCTTCCTTACCTCTTAGTCACTAAGGATTCTATCTTGGTGGCTGTCAGAATTAAAAACACGCCCCTGTTAACCATCCACTCTGCCCTCAGATCTGTCCTCCTGGCCAGTTCTACTGTTGGACTCCCACATTGTGACTTAAAAAAGGCCTTTGCTTTTATATGTGTGAAAACCATTACAAAAACTCTAATGAAATTAAAATAGTGTAGTGCATGGAGAGAAAGATAGAGTAACAAAAAGAATTAGAGAGTTGAGATGATAAATTAGGTTTATGCTAACTAAAGATTCTTATCAATCCCTTTCCTTGTATCTCTAAGGGACTTATTATCAATATAGCTACTGGCATCTCATCTCAGAAAATGTTCCCCATTGGATGTGTCCATTTTGTAATAACATAATAAGAAAAAAGGGACCTTTTCAAATTCCCTAATTAGGCAAATACCATTGACTTATGCTAGAATGAATTGAGCGTCTTCTATACGCTAGACGTAATATTGACCCCTGGAGCAGAAAAACACAATAACAAAATAAAGTCCCAAACCACAGGGATTTCTTTCTTCCTTTAAAGAATATTCTCAACCAATATGACTCATCGTATAGACTTAGCATCTTTGTTACAGACCCAAAGCTTTTTCCCTTGTGGTATAACAGACTGTAAATAATATTTGATATTTCTGTACATCTATGTTGATTCCAGCATAATTTATAATAGCCAAGGTATGGAAACAAACTAAGTACCATTGAGGAATGAATGGATAAAGAAATTGTGACACACACACACACACAAATGGAATCTTATTCAGCCATAGAAAAGAATAAAATCTTGCCGTTTGCTACAAGATAGATGGACCTCAAGGGCATTATGTTAATTGAAATGAGTCAAACACAGAAAGACAAGTACTGTATGACCGCTCTTACATGTAAAATCTAATAATAATAACAATAATAATTAGTTAATTTAAAAAAAACCTCATAGATAGAGAGAACAGGTTGGTGGTTGCCAGAGGTGAGGGGTAGAAGATGGGAGAAATGGGTGAAGGGTTTTTGTTTTTTGTAATTTTTCTTTTTTTAGTTTAATAAATTAAATAAAATAAATAAATAAAATGTGTCCAATAGACAAATACATATTATATGTAACATATGTTATAGACACTAAATGCAAAAGCTCTACTAGAAGTTGCTGGTTTGGATTTTATATTTTGTTTCTTGTTATATTAATGGGAGTAAGATTAATATCGGTTCTTAGTTAATTTATGAGAAGATATTTGTAAAATTAAAATGTCACCTTATTGTGAACTATCTTCAAAAGAAAAGTAATTCAGAAATGTCACAGCCATTCCATCAGTCCTTTAGAAGCATGCTGTTTGCTATTGCCAAGGGCAGGATGAGTTTGTGGAAGGTGCGGTTATTCTGCTTATTTTGCTAGGAGTTGGAATGAGAACTGTTCTGGTGATCTTGCTGGGAAATTGTGATGACGTGTTGTATTTCTTTTTTGTAGAAAAGAAAATGATAAATTGATGCCTTGCCGTGCTTGGTTGTGCTTCACTGGCCCCTCAAAATCTTAAATCAACGTGCAAACCTAAGTTCCTTTTGCACCAACTGTGGACACAATTAAAGATTCTATTTGAATTTTTCTCATGCAGAGATTTCTTATTTCCTTCTAATTTTTATGGTTATGTCTGCACCCAATGTTAATATAGTAGCAACTATTTTTAGTTGCTATTAATACTAGCAACTATTTTTAAATTTACTGCAAACTTCACTTCAAATATTTATTCAAATTGTCTCATAAGAATCCTTTTCTTAAATTGCAACTGTTAGGAGAGAAAAAAATCACTGATGCATCTATGTCTTATACACTAGAGGTCATTAATGTAATCAATTCATCACATATATAAAGAGAGGTTGGTGGATACATTACAGACTAAGTTTCAATGAACTTTTATTTTTTAATGTATATTTTCTTCCCAATTCTGAGGGTAACCTCAACTCCGAGAAGATTTTTAAATATATATTTATACATATATATTTAGGATTTGAATAACTTGGCTATACCCCCAAATAGCCAATCGTCTTGGTATGTTCATCATAAATTCTCCATGGCAAAATAGGCATATGTGTACATTTTTTATAATTAATGGAAAAAATAGATATGCCATTTTATATTTTGTTTTTTCACATAAAATATCTCTATTTTTTCTGTATGTATATATTCCAAGATTTTTCTCATTATTTTTAAATATTTGTTTAATACTTTGTTAAATATATATGCCATAATTTTTAAAAGAGTACTCTAGCAATGAATATTAATGTTAACGTCAAATGTTTTAGATGGAGAGTTTTCTATTACAAACAATACTAAAAGGGACATGCCTGTTCATGTATTTCATGTGAACATATAATAGTTATTTTGTCAATTAACTCCAACAAGTGAAAGATCTAGGGAAAATGGTATGTACATTTCTGATTTTTTAGAGATATTACCAAAGGATCCTTCTAAAACATATATATAAGGATATTTTTTTCTCCACATCTTCACCATCACTGCTAATCTTTGCAAATCTGATAGGTAAAAATAATTTCCTGTTATTCTTTTAATTTAAAAGAAATTAAAACCACAAATTCAAATGGACAATCAAACTCACAAAGCACAATAACTTTGATCTAATGCTATGCTTGGTTTAGCTTTTAAAGATGGAAACTGGATGGGAAATACAGCACATGCATTGTCTTCATTTTACCACAGCTGCCATACACAGCCTCAATAGTGAAGCCCCCATAACACAGAACCTACATGCAGCTTCTTTGTCTCTCCACTCCCACGTCTCATCCATCTATGAAACACTCATCTCCTGAGAGTGAGATCAAGTAGTTCGCCTTGCCCTAGAGAAACGTAACCTTGGTTTCTACCCATGCTTTTACGTTATAATCACACAGCCCAAGACCTCCATATGTATTGTAGCTTTCTCAGCTATGATTCAAATCAGGGGCTGCCTAGTAAAATTTGACTTGTGGTACTTCACATACTCCATTCATCTTAACTCAGAAAGTTAAAAAATAGGGTTACTTGTGAAGGCAGATGTCACCGTCCCAGGCAGTTGTAGGTTTGTTCAGGGGACAATTTTAATCTTTCACTCAAACTTATGAGTTATTTTCTTATGTCGTCGTTTCTATTTCTCCTCCACAAAATGTTTTAATAGATTTGCCATTCACTTTTGAATTTGTGTATGATTTGTTGGTTGTTCTTTGTGTATTAGGAAATTGGTCTTTTGTCTTAAAAATTTTAGTATTTGGCTTTATCCTTTGGATCTAGATGATTTTTTTCCCTATAGAAATATTTTAAAATATTTCCTTTATGGGTTCTGGATATTATACCTTACACACATTAACCATCTGTTTTAGGTATTTAAATATTTGTCCATTTAGGAATTAAAAATCCTGTATTTCAGAGTTGTAGGAATTAATATCTTATGTTTTAAAACAATTAGATAAGTATTAAATCCCCGTAGTGCATTTAACATACAAAAGTAAAGCTATATGTAAGAGAGAGACTAAAAACAATAACATGAATAAACTTTGAATAATTAAAAAAATAATTAAAAAATGTAAAATGTGGTGTAAAATTTGAATTTTATTCTTTTTTTACTTATAATTGGCTACTGCATTATCCCAACATCATTTATCAAATAATTCCTCATTTCCACTCTGTTTTAAAATGCCTTCTTGGACTTACCAAACTCAACACCCAAAGAACAAATAATCCAATCTAGAAATGGGCAGAAGACATGAACAGACATTTTTCCAAAGAAGACATCCAAATGGCCAACAGACACATGAAAAAGTGCTCAACATCGCTCGGCATCAGGGAAATCCAAATCAAAACCTCAATGAGATACCACCTCACACCAGTCAGAATGGCTAAAATTAACAAGTCAGGAAACAACAGATGTTGGCGGGGGTGTGGAGAAAGGGGAACCCTCCTACACTGTTGGTGGGAATGCAAGCTGGGGCAACCACTCTGGAAAATAGTATGGAGGTTCCTCAAAAAGTTGAAAATAGAGCTACCATACGATCCAGCAATTGCACTACTGGGTATTTACCCCAAAGATACAAATGTAGGGATCCGAAGGGGTACGTGCATCCCAATGTTTATAGCAGCAATGTCCACAATAGCCAAACTATGGAAAGAGCCAAGATGTCCATCGACAGATGAAGGGATAAAGAAGATGTGGTATATATACACAATGGAATATTATGCAGCCATCAAAAGGAATGAGATCTTGCCATTTGCAATGACGTGGATGGAACCGGAGGGTGTTATTGCTGAGTGAAATAAGTCAATCAGAGAGAGCCATGTATCATATGACCTCATTGATATGAGGAATTCTTAATCTCAGGAAACAAAGTGAGGGTTGCTGGAGTGGTGGGGGGGTGGGAGGGATGGGGTGGCTGGGTGATAGACATTGGGGAGGGTATGTACTATGGTGAGTGTTGTGAATTGTGCAAGACTGTTGAATCACAGATCTGTACCTCTGAAACAAATAATGCAATATATGTTAAGAAAAAAAAAAAGAAGATAGCAGGAGGGGAAGAATGAAGAGGGGTAAATCGGAGGGGGAGACGAATCATGAGAGACGATGGACTCTGAAAAACAAACTGAGCGTTCTAGAGGAGAGGGGGTTTGGGGGATGGGTTAGCCTGGTGATGGGTATTAAAGAGGGCTTGTTCTGCGTGGAGCATTGGGTGTTATGCACAAACAATGAATCATGGAACACTACATCAAAAACTAATGATGTAATATATGGTGATTAACATAACAATAAAAAATTTTAAAGAAAAAAAAATGCCTTCTTGGAGCACCTGGGTGGCTCAGTCAGTTGAGCTTCCGCCTCTTGGTTTGGGCTCAGGTCATGGTGGTGAGAGACTGAGCCCCGTGTGGGGCTTTGCGCTCAGTAGGGAGTTTGCTTGGGACTCTCTCCCTCTCCCTCTGAGGGAGGTGTCAGGGAGAGAGAGGTGTCAACCTCTCTCTCTCTCAAATAAATAAATAAATAAAATCTTTTAAAAAATAAAATAAAATGCCCTCTTTATCATTTATCAAAATGCCAAGGCACTTGTGACTTTATTCAATTTCACTAACTTGTCTTTCTCATCTTTACCAAACTATTTTAATTACTCTGGCCTTCTGGTATGTTTTAATATTTGCAAGGTCATTACACTCAGATTATTTCTCTTTCTGAAAGTTTTACAGCCTATTTTTGCATTTTGATTATTCCACATGTATCTAAATCAGGTTTTCATATTGTAAATAAAGTTGTCACTGTTATTTTTACTGTGAGCAAGTTACATTTATAGATTAATTTGGGGGAAAATGACATTTTCACAATATTGACCCTAAGAATGTGATTTATCTTTTCACTTACTAATTTCTTCTGTGTACCTCAGAACAATTTTTAATGTACAGATAAATTTCCTTACATCTTTAGTAAGTTTGTTTTCAAAAATTGTTTCTTTCAGTGTATTTTCTCATTAATTATATTGAAATATGGAAATGTTGCTAATATTCTATTATTGCACTCAGCCATCTTACTGAATTATCTTATTATTTTTATTTTTTAATTTTTATTTAAATTCAATTAGCCAACATATAGTACATCATTAGTTTCAAATGTAGAGTTCAATAATTCATCAGTTGTGTATAACACCCAGGGCTCATCACATCATGTGCCCTCCTTAATGCCCATCACCCATTTACCCCATCCCTCCACCCACCCCCCTCCAGCAACCCTGTTTGTTTCCTATAGTTAAGAGTCTCTTGTGGTTTTTCTCCCTCTCTGATTCCTTACCATTCAGTTTTCCCTCTTTTGCCCTACGATCCTCAATGCTCTTTCTTATATTCCACATATGAGTGAAACCATTTGTTAATTGTCTTTCTCTGAGTGACTTATTTCGCTCAGCATAATACCCTCCAGTTCTATCCACGTCAATGTAGATGGTAAGTATTCACCATTTCTGATGGCTGAGTAATATTTCATTGCATATACACACCACATCTTCTTTATCTATTCATCTGTTGATAGACATCTTGGTAACTTTCCACAGTTTGGCTATTGTGGACATTGCTGCTATAAACATTGGGGTGCAGGTGCTCCTAAGGATCGATACATTTGTATCTTTGGGGTAAATACCCAGTAGTGCAATCACTGGATCGTATGGTAGCTCTATTTTCAACTTTTTGAGGAACCTCCATACTGTTTTCCAGAGTGGCTATACCAGCTTGCATTCCCAACAGTGTAAAAGGGTTTCCCTCTCTCCACATCCTCGCCAATATTTGTTGTTTCCTGACTTGTTAATTTTAGCCATTCTGACTGGTGTGAGGTGGTATCTCATTGTGGTTTGATTTGTATTTCCCTGATGCCAAGTGATGTGGAACATTTTTTCATGTGTCTGTTGGCCATTTGGATGTCTTCTTTGGAGAAATGTCTGTTCATGTCTTCTGTTCATTTCTTGACTGGATTATTTGTTTTTTTGGTGTTGAGTTTGAATGAATTATCTTATTATTTTTAATATCATTTTTGTTGTTTCTTAGAGTTTCCAGGTACCTGTAAATACCTGGAAATTTGGCAAATCATGAAATTTCTATTTTTGCAGAATTTACATGACAATCTTAAGTAATATTGAGCATCCTTGTGTTTTTCCTGATTTTAATGGAAATGCAATTTGTTTTTTTTATTAATAGTAATGCTGCTTTATTAAGGTATTTTTTTTTAAGATTTTATTTATATATTTGACAGAGAGAGAGAGAGTTAGCGAAAGAGGCACCACAAGCAGGGGGAGTGGGAGAGGGAGAAGGAGGCTCCCTGCTCAGCAGGGAGCCTGATGTGGGGCTCGATCCCAGGACACAGGGATCATGACCCAACCCAAAAGCAGATGCTTAACCAACTGAGCCACCCGGGCGCCCCTTATTAATGTATTTTTAAGAATAAATGTTGACTAATTATATATATATATATATGGAAAATCAATCATTCCATATAGGTTTTCACATCTATTTAACACAGAGAAGGAAATGATTCTTGTATTGCTCGTCTTTTCTTGGAATCTGTAATCATCTGTGTTACGCACTGAATGTTTGTGTCCCGCCCTTCTCAATTAATTCATATATTGAAATCTTATCTCTCAATGCACTGGTATTAGGAGGTGGGGACTTTGGAGGTGATTAGGATTAGGTGAGGTCGTGAGGGTAGAGCCCTCATGAATGGGATTAGTGCCCTTCTAGGAGTCACAAAAGAGCTTGCTTCTTGTCTCTGCTCTCTGGCAGGTGAGAAAACAACCAGAAGTCAGCAGTCTGCAGTCTGCACTGGAAGAAGGCTCTCTCCAGAATCCAACTTTGCTTCCAGCCCGGAGAACTGTAAGAAATATATTTCTATTACTTATAATCTACCATGTTTAGGGTATTTTATTATGGTAGCCCAAGCTAAGACAATTTGCAAACACATCATTCTAATTTTGTGTGTTTCTGCATTTCCTACTTTAAAAAAAATTATAGTAGCTAGCAGTTTTAAATTTTATTAGGTTTTCTTTTTCAGAGAGCCTGCTCTTTCATTTGTAGTTTAAGTTTTTCTCTGTTTTCTGAATCACTAATTTCTACTTTTATCTTTGTGAATTCTACTTTTCCGGCTGTCTTAGGTGTATTAATTTTTTGTTCCTTTTCAAGTTTTTTTATTTGGTATTTAATTAATTTTTCTGCATTCTTTATCATCTGAACATTTAAGTGTTGGTTTCTTCTGCTGGTATATAGTGTTCCCTTAAAATACTTTTTCTAATTGTTTTGCAGTTTCTATCTTTTTTTTTCTTTAGCAGAAGAGCTGTTTAGAGGAGAGATATTAAATTTTTAGAGAGTTTAAAATTGCACTTTGCTCAGAGAATATGGTATATATATCCTAAAGTTTAGAATGCTAGAATGATATTGAGATTTGTTTTGTTTATTATAATACTGTCAATTATACTTTTATATATAATTCCCTAAATATCAATTATACTTAAGAAATGTTCAAGATACAGTATTTATTTATTTATTTCTGTTATAGGGATATAAACTTTGATACAGATCAAGTCCTCTCAACTTTTGTACTATTGACATTTTGAGCCAGATAGTTCTTTACTGGGGGAGGTAGTAACTGTCCTGTGCATTACAGAATGTTTAGAAGCATTCCTCATCTCTACCCACTAAATGCTAGTACCGGATATTTGAGTGTGATTAATACTAATTAAATTGGATACCCTGTTTTGTTTTGTTCTATTAACCTGATGTATATTTGCCAATTTCCTTATTTCGTACTTTTAGATCATGTAGCATGCAATTGTCTTGTTTACAAGTTATATTTGACATTAAAAAATATTAGTTAAAGTCATTTAAACTTGTTATGAGGGATCTTTCTGGTATGACGGAGATGTTCTCCACCTTGATAGAAATGTAGGTTGCATGCAATTTTCAAAATTCTTGGAACTGATGTTAAATATATATGCATTTTTGTATGTAGATTATGTCCTTTGAAAAATTCTCTATAAGTGATACGTTTTTTGACTAGTCAAAAAAAAAAAAGTCCCTTGATGCTTGACACATTAGGAGACACATGGCCAGTCTCTCCTGGGCTGCTAAACACAAATGGCATTTCCCCATTTCTCTGCCATTCTTTTCCCTTTGCCATCTATGGAACAGTGACTATTTTGGCTTAGAGAAAAACATGGTTCTGGCTTAGATTTGAAATTTTACAACCATGTCTGCTTTTTTATAACACAGTTTTCTCAGTGTAGTCCTTTTCTTTAATACCTGCTTGTATAGACCTGGGTTAATTAGCCTCTTCTCATGAGTAAAAATTCATCCTTTTTATTTAATAAAGTTATTGAACCAGGATATTCCTGATAGAAAAGTTATTACAGTCATAGACACATCTGAAACCAAAGTGAAAGGAAATGTGTTTGAAACAAGAGAACAGTGATTTTTTAAAATAAAAACATCAATAGCACATTATTAAGGTGGCAGACTTTTAATGAAGAAGAAAAAAGTACAATGAGCTGTAATCGTGAGATAATGTTGAAAGCATTGAATGAATTTTTTAAAAAGGTATTACATTAGAGATATCTGTAATCTATTTTTCTTTCTCTTTAGTTTAAAAAATATATAATTTCCATACTCTAATTCTACTGGGTTGTAAAACTATTTAAAAGCCAAACCTAACAAATGAAACATTTAAAAAAATGTAATAGAACAGCCAAACACACCAGAACGCTATATTGTTAATACTGTAATATGCAGTCTGTCTAACGTCCCTTCTGATTAAAAGTTAGAGAATTTATGTCATTAATCACATAGCTTCCAATGGCATTTATCTCAGGTGTATGCTTAGATTTAAACATTCTAGCAAGATACAATTTTTTTTCTCCACAATACCTTAATACTTTTAGGATATCAAGAAATAAACTTTAATGAAGGTAAAACATTTGTACAGCAGAAGAGAATGGGCTATATATGAAGATTTTTGATGTTTTGGTTTGAGAGACATTGAATGGGCTACAAAAATTTAGAATATTTCTGCCCATGGTTATTTAAGAGTTTTGTCTCTTATAAACTTTACTTGGAGACTCTACTTGTCTTTTGTAATCTTTGTTGGAAACAGTTATTGTCCAAATTGTTAATAAGAGATGACATTGGTGATATGGAAGGAAAGAATGTGGATCAATGTACTTGATATTTGTGTTACAGAGCCCATAGATTTCTTGAAATTAAGGATTGCAATTGAAAATTGCAAATACCTAGGAGTGTTTGGAGATCAACTCTTTAAAAAGTTAACCTTATGTTTTTAGTAACTGTATACATATTGAGAAGCTTGCACAAAATTAGAATCTGTTTTATGAATCACTTTTGATGATGTTTGCACTTATATAAGAAAAAATGTTCTCTGTAAAATATATAGAATATTAGAATTCAAAGCATCCTCTTTTCTTCATATTTAAAAAAGGTTAACTTTTTTATAAAAGACTCATTTGTATTGTTTCAGTTACTGTAAATTACTGAAGTGTGTTAAGCTATAAATAGGTGGTGTTCTCTGCTGAAAAGTGCTTATGGGGAGGGTAAACATAAAGATTAAACTGCACACAAAAAATTCATTTAGTTTATATTGCTCAAGGTGGAGGATCTGGAACTGCTTTCTATTATAATGCACTGATGCATTAACCTAAATGATGAAGGTCCACAAATAGATATCCTAGAGACTTTGGTACTCATAACTAGGTTTTGGTTGGGCAGAATGTACTAGTAATAAAATCAAATATACTGCTGATGTTGAAGACGTGGTTAAGGAGTATAAAATATTCTTGTTCAATAATTTTATGAAATAAAAAGGTTAGGCTTCTACTCACTAGAAGAGGTTAGTAACGTCGTCCTACGCAAACAAATCTTAAACAAAAAAAAAAAATGACTACTTTGAAGTTTAGATGGAGTTGTGATTAACTGAGACAGGGGAGTTTCTGGGTGTCAGGTTACTGCTTAGCCTTAAAATTTCTCTGTACTTTCCAAGAATCAACTTACGCAGGAAAGTTCTGGCAATGTGTAAGCCAAATGTAAATGATAGTCGTGAGGAGGTGGAGAGTTTTAAAAAAAAGAAAGAAGAAAGGGGCACTTTTATTTTATACCTCTATTTTTTCCAATACACATTTAAGTGGCTTTCTTCTATTTGCAACTAAAAACTTGGTCTTAGTTATCTTGAGATGATCTTTTCAAGATCTCTATGTCTTTGATTGCACTATCTCTTTTGTTTGGTTCTTTCTTAGGGAAGAAAACATGATGTAAATAACTTTATATTCTCAATTCTGCACATTTCCTGGCACTAAGTTGTACTCTATAAATGATAAGTGTTGATTAATTTTATGCACTTGTGTTTCCATGCAGAAAATAAACAAAACCCCACACATGTCTCTTTCCTTACAAGAACAGAGACATTGGTAACATTTGGTGTGAGCATTGCTGGATGTCAGTATTCCTTTACCTGCCCCAAATAGTCTAAGCAAGGTCATCCTTAGCACCTTCCTTTCCCTCCTCCAGCTTTTCCTGCCAACCCCTGGCCCCGATTCATCCACATAAACTCAGGGGCAAATCGTCATTTGGTTTCTAAGTACCTCTTCTATCATTCCAAACTCCCTCGTATCCAATTCCTTTTCTGCTTTGCCACAGCTGCCAGTGTAGCTTCACCCCTCACCATTTCTCTGCACCCTCCACCTCTCACCTGGAACACCGTAATAGCATCCTTGCTGCTCTTTCTGCCTTCAGAGTCTCTTATATTCCAGTCCATCATCTACAGAGCAAGCACCATAGCATCATCATTTAAAAAATAGATTTAGTAGTTCACCTGCCATGCTTCAAACAAAATATTTATGATTCTCTGCGGCTTACAAGACAAAATCTAAATGGTGATAAAATGGAGATTTAAAAAATCTGCTTAATATTTATGTTTAAAATTCCTATTTCCACTCATAGATGCCTAAATATGTTAGCTGATTTTCATTTTTAGAATAAAATAATAGGCATCTTTTTTTTCAAAAAATACTAACCTACTTGGAATTCATCTTAAGGGCAAAGTTGTACTGGATAAACAAATATTATTTCTCTCCATTATAGTGATTTTTGCTATGTTCACATAATCTAAAATATGAGCTGAAGGATTAATGATAGGTCAGGTCCCCTTTAAATCTATTCTCAATGGCAACACAAACTGCAAAAAGAATCCACACTATTTAAGTCGAAATACATCAATCACGGAAATGAGCAGACTGCAGGTCCAGGTCAATACCTTCCAGCCCATTAAACAGAGGGAAGGAAAGCAAGTTTGCTTACGTTCAATATGCCAGAGAGCAGGGATGAATAGCAATAATGCATGTCTCTGACTACAGCTTGCCAATATTAACTTGAAAAATTATCAATCATTAATCCATCACAGTCTTAATTATTACTGAACTTCTGCATTAACAGGAAAGGAAATTTAATAAAATAAGTTAAAGAGCTCTGGTTTAAAAAACCATCTTATTAGATTATATATCTAAAGACCCATCCTGATACTAATGAACCTAGACATTCCAAAGGAATCCTGTGGCAGGTTATGGATGAAGTTATGTCATAGAAGAAATTAAACGTTCTAAGATCTACTCATTTCTTAAAAACAGAAGTCTTGTTATTCTAATACTTATTCATATTTAAGGCAATGTAAGAAGATCCAGAGCCGTTTTCTACTATTAGATATGGAGGAATGAATGCTCATTCTGCTTTCCTTAATCACATAAGACCCAATGACAATTAGGGGCAACAAAATTCTCATAATAGAGTAAGATAGTGTTTGGCCTTAACACGACCAGCAGTTCAGTTGAAGCATCAGGATGATATAATGAACACTGAGAGGGAAGCTTGAGTAGTTTAAACAGGAAGCCAGACTGTTCAGTTGCAAATGTCTATAATATTAAACCTGGTCCATCTGTCATGTTTCTCCTTTCCCCTTCTCTGGGCAGATAGAGGGATGATGCTGTGCTTTACTCCTTGAAACACGCCTGTGGAATACGGGCAGAGTAGAAGATTCGTGACGCCTCATCATTTAATTGTATAATATGTTTCATAAATCTTTAACAATCTTTATCTTATTTGTGGCTTAAATAACTATGAAATCTTTGTAGCGCATTTTTAACGTGTTCGATTAATCTCTAAAGAACAGGACCAGCTAAGGAATATTTTTTTTAATTTTTTTTTTATGTTACCCGTCTTTAGTACTGGTCATTCTTTTAAATTTCCTTTTACAAAATCTGAATGCTTCAAACATACACAATTTCATTGCTGTTGTTTTCAAAATGATAGCATTTTGATAAAAGAAAAGGAGACCCCATTTGGTTTTCCTGATTAGAGAAGGAAAAGCAGCAGGAAAAAAATGCTGCTCTTCAAGTCAATAACAGTCAACATCAGTAAAGCAAGTAATGCTTGGGAGCAATGTTTAAAGTTGAAAGCAGAGTAAAGTAATGGCCATTAGCTTCTAGTGCCTAGTTGTGCCTTCCCAGTCAATAGCACGTACAGTAGAATATTATATTTGATAATTCAACTAAAGTATAGTCATCCATTAACCTCAGGAGAATCAGGGCTCCATGGCAAGCCCGAGACGTGCCTCACACAAGGTCTCTATTACTTTCAGCGGTCAGACACTGGAACACAGTGAATATAAATATGTCCTGAAGTACTTTCGGTGATTTTTGCAGAAAGACATTTTGAATATTCAGAGACTCTTAAGATTAAGAGTTAATTAAACATGAATTAGATTATATAGAAAAAGATGATAAAAACTTCATTTAGCGGCAGTTTTTTTATAGGAATGAAAAACATTCCTATGTTATTTGGTCACTAAAAGCTCTGCCATAATTCTCTAACACTTCCCTTTTTGGTCAAAAGAATTAATGCAAGACCACACTGTATTCCCAAAGAGACTGAGATTTGGAAGAAAGGTGTTGTCTTTAAGGTGCCTTATTACTTTAACCTATTTATTTAAACTTTATTGAAAAATCAGTGTAATCAAACTCTAACCCTTAAATTTAATTATATAAGTCATCAGTTACCTTTCCTTTTAGTGTTTAACCTCAGCGTGCTGTGTTGTTAAAGCAATAATTTTTATTCACATGTGGAATGTGAACCTAACCATGCATTGTACTTGCCATAAAATTGCTTTTCTTTTCATGATTTCTTTTCATTGTTTTGGTGCTGAGTAAAATGGTAAACTCAGTGTTAAGTCGAATCACTCAGCACACGTCCCATTATGAAAATGGACCAGGAAGAGGAATTTAAAAAACGAGTGAATGGACCCTCAAGAGAAAAGTGGGAGAAAAGAATGGTTAGCAAGAAAAATACTCTTCCTAACTATGAAGAGATTCATTTACACTTTGATTGCTAAAATATTTTGCCAGATCATTTCGAGTATGTGTTTGAATAAACAATGCTCATTGCTGAATATATCAATGTGCTATTCTCCATACTTGGTAGAGTGTGTGTACTATTCTTTTTACAGTGTCCTCAGTTCTGCATTTTAATTTAATTTTTTTTTAAGTTTATGCATGCAGATAGTTTAAAAGTCAAATAATTCTTTTTTTTTTAATTTTTAAGATTTTATTTATTTGTCAGAGAGAAAGAGAGCACAAGCCGGGGGAGTGGCAGGAAGAGGGAGAAGCAGACTCCCCGCAGAACAAGAAGCCTAATGGGGGACTCGATCCCATGACTCTGGGATCATGACCTGAGCCAAAAGCAGACACTTAACCGACTGAGCCACCAGGCGTCCCAAAAGTCAAATAATTCTACTAGCTCAGGAGAATTAGAGCAAGTCCTCCCTCCCTGCAGTTCTCATACACCATAAACTCTCACTTCTTTTAGCTATTTTGGTTTTTAATTCTTTTTCTCTGGTAGTTGTCTCCATATTTCTAAGTAACAAGCTCATAATAAGTTTCTTAATTTTTCAATTTCAGAGTTATTGGATTTTTACTAGGAAAAAGGTAGTTCTATGACGATTTGCCCCTTGTAGACTCTGGTTTACTTGAGGCTTCAGTGAAACCCCCACCGTCAGCAGATTTGGGTTTCAGTTTCTCAGGTTCTCCGTCTACAGTAGTGACGCGCCACAGCTCTGTCATGCTGGGGAAGGGGTCTGAGCAGCTGAGTGCACAGACTTGCAGCCAGTCCTATTCCTAGCCCCACCCGAACTCCTTTCAGCGGAGTAACACCTCGGCCTGTCTGGGGTTTGCTGGCAGCAGTCCGCTTACCTCCTTGACTTCACCCCTTCAGACCTATGTTACCACTTTCTTAAGTCCTGCTTAATCAGGCGTCTCGTGTACATGTGCTTTCCTGCTGCCCCAAGTTTGTCATTGTCTGCTCTTATTCTGTTCTCTTTGTTCTTGTGGAATTCCATGGCCTTTTATCCTGTTCTTTCTGGGGGGGGGGGGGGGGCGGTTTGGAAGAGTGCACAGGGACAAAAATTTTCCTCCTGCCATGTTTGTATCGCTGATTTGTTTCTGTCTGTTATGAACTCATTGGATAGGCTTAATTCAAATGTAGTAATATTACAAAAGTATTACAAAAAATAGTTTTCTATAAAGCAGCTCAAATCCTTCTGATCACTTCTGCCTGTAATCACTTTTAATCAATGATCTTTATTTCAACAACGTATGTATTTTTATTACCACTACTTCAGTTCTTTCTCATTTATGTAATAGCTATTTGTACACGTGCCTGATAGTAACAATTCCACTCGCAGCATAAAGAAGTGCTCATTTGATGTTTCCAAATGTCGACAAAAATGTCCTTCCTCTAGCCCTGTGGAGTGGTTGGTGAGAGGCAACCTTCTCTCTCCATTTGCTAGCAGAACAAGGGAGCTACTGCCCGGACTGTGAAATTCCCGAGGCCACCCCCAAAATCAGTTATTTAAGATTCAAGTATTTCTGTCCTCTCTTGTTTTAATAAAATCGTGAGATATCACTCAGTTCTTTACAGTGAAATTCGTCTCAGTACAATGAAATACCTTCCAACACAATCAATCTCCACTATTTCCCAGAAGGATTTGAGGAAAATTAGGAAAATCCGTACATTACAAGCATATCTTTTGGATAGCAGAAAAATTTCCCTTGGAAAGAACCTACCCATCTGGTATATTTTTTCGTCATCAATATTTGTCAAAGATTCAAAATAATGTAATACCCTCTTGGGCAAACCAGGGACTTGGTTACCCAAGAAGGGAAAACCTATATGCATGCTGTCTTTCCACTCAACCGTATAATGCAGCACTTTACCATCTCCATTAAAAGACTGACTTTGTACCCTACCATGCATTTTATAATATTTCTATCTAAATGCAGATTTCTACATTCCATGTGTACCATGTAGTCAGGTTTTCCATAAAAATACCAGCAGGAGAGTACATTGAAATTCATTTTGCATATTAAAGAAATTTCTCTCTGAGATTCCTTCTTTTATTTGTTTTATCAACTCAAGCAATAAGCAAGAAAATTAGAGTTTCAGCAATGATGGAAAAGCTATTTATGATTTTATCAGCCTTGCTGCTTTTTTTCCCCCTGCTTAGACAAGTTGCAGACTCTTAAGAGGAAGCCAGTTAAAATGTTTCACTGGAAAATGAAATAAGTCTCTCTGTATCATTTCACCCAAGTACTGTACTACTCTATTACCTGGCGACAGCTTCACTGTGAGTAACATGCCCCCTGAATGCTTTTCTTCCCAATATCTACAGCACACATAAAATATGTCCCACAGGGATATGTTCCACTCAAAAGCATTATTACAAATGCCATAATATTTTCTAACATATATCTTACTGGCATGGCCGGGTCAGGAATGCAGTCAGAGCCTAACAGAAAATAATGTCTCCACCCTTCTTGCAAAATTTTTAACAGAGAAAGCAAATTTGGAAATGACTGTCACTGGAATTATGGCAAATTTTCAAGTAGCTTATATGCAGTTTACCTAAGCATTCCATATGCCCACAAGCAATTTTGTATGTAATGAATAAACATAATACATGGAAGAGTAAAACATACATGAAATTAAAGAAAAAAGGTTTCTAAACCTCTAAATACAAAAATGAAAGTTAAAAACACTACACTTTCCCATATTTATTTTCTACATTTATTTTCTAAAGTCCATCTTACCTTTGAAAAATATTATGTAAAAGGAAACCGAAATAGATTATCTACACATCCATGCATTCAAATACAAATGAGAGTTTATGTCTGAGGAAAAGCATTTTAGTAAACCAATAGCAGTAACTTAGAATGTTTAAACAATTTAAATGAATTTGACCTACTCCAGGTGAGTGACTATAAATGGCCTGAAAACTATTTATTATTTTATATGCATTGTTATTTTACCCTCATTTAGATGATTTATATCTCTAGCATAAAAACAGTTTTCTAGTCCATTTTTTTAATTGTCCACACAGATTTTACAACTTTTAAGGCCAAACTATTTTTAAATTTATTTAATTCCTACATGCATACCTTCTTTTCTATTTAAATATAACAATTTTTAGGTTTTCATTGTTCACTGTATCTTCAACAGTGAGAACCCATTTGGGGGAGAAACAGAGTACTGCAGTTTCTCCTTCTAAGTTTCAATGGGCCAATTTCATATCATGATGAAATATATAGATAATCACGATATGTTCACACATTTAGAAACTAATACTTTGAATACATTTTGAGTAGAGCACATAGCACACGCTTCACTTTTATTTGTTAATTTTTTAGAAACTGAAATAAAGCTGAGAATACTTTAGATATTTCTGATTTTTTAACAGCATTATGGTGGTGATTTAAATTCAGTCAAGATGGACACAGCTGGAGGAATGGAAGGCCTGATCCAAACTGCTAGATGACTACATTATGGTCCAGGTCCAGGGGCATACTGAGTTGTCAATGATCTGAAGAATGGCATGAGTCAGTATTTGACTCTGCAGATATTCTCTTCTTAGTGGTAGAATGAGTCTTCCAATGACTGTGTATATCAGCTCTAATTATGATATCATGTGTATTTTTCACCACATCACCTATAAAAACTGCTTACCTACCTTTGCTCAAATCTTTATTTCCTCCTCAGCAGAAGTCCAATAACTAAAGCACATTTGGTCTGCCTCTTTAATCATTGCATCCTAATATTTTATTCTATTCAGCCGGGAAAAAACAAAGTAAAAAATGCTCTATGTGGCCTTCTGTGGGAAAACAAGAACAGGCACTGTTATGAAGGGGAGAATCGTGTATGTCATAGACTTTTGAAAGGATTTAGCATGGAGCTCAGTAGAAAGGGAATGATTTTCACAGCTTTTAGAGGAAGAAGTTGGGAATACTAAATCGAAAAAGAGCTTACTGCAAGGCCAAAAAGACAACTATTTTTGGCAGCTTTAAAATGAAATGAAACACCTCACTTCCAGGAGAAGGTTGCACATTGTCCCTGGTGAGACAAAGAATTAAATACTTGTCACAGGTGATCTATGGCTGACATTCTGAACGATATGGCAGAGTAAGGTTGCAGACCTCTCTGGTAGTTGTTTCCTCCCAGTTGAGCAATGAAAAGCCAAGGACAAAGCTTCAGCTCGGTGGTTCTTTTCCCCTTCAAACTATCCTTTCTAATTTATCCACAGGAATAACATTTGAAAGGAAAAATGTTTAACCAAGTTACTCAAAATGGTATAATGGTGTCCACAGTTTATAGTCAAAATATTCCTTAGCTTGAATTCCCATACGGTGTTACTATTAATCCAAGTATTAGGTATTGTGACTCCTACTGTTTAGTCCCTGAGAGCAAACATTCATTAGCAGAGTGTAATACAAAGTAAACAGAATTTTACTGCATACCCCTAGCTGATCTCCTACCCGCTTTCGATGGATATAATCTAATTTGGAGCAGGCGTTGGCCCTGCATTAAATAGCAACTATCTGAGTTTATACAAACAAGGAAAGGATAGTCTGTTCAAGTGTTGTCCTCCCATTTTTACCCTTTCATTTCACATTTTTTGATCCCTCAATGATGAATGAAGATGTTTAGAAACTCAAATTCATGAGCTAGGATTTGCTTTACTGAAGAGTTAGAAATGTCTGAGTGCTAAATTGCATAATTATTTCATTATTCTCTCAGTACACAGAACTACTTACGCCAGGTAGATTCTTAGGTCATATTTCTACAAAGGTATTTCTTCAAAGTTTTCATAGATCAATGCACGGTTTTATCTTGATACCGAGTTAATGAATCTGGAGGAACAAATTGTTCATATATCTCTTAGGCCATTCCTCTAGAATATCCGGTGAGCCAGGCTAAAGCAATTTAATTTCTCATCACATTATTGACCATGTTGTAATATGAGTCTAGACTTAGTGGGTGGAAACTTTATTTAACTATGGACATACCAACTGCAGCTTGACCCTCAGCTTGTGCATGGCAAGAAACTGTATGACAAATGGCATTAAAATACTCTGAGGATATATATCTATATGCATGGATAAGTGTGTCTATATGTGAATGGTCTATACATATGCATCATATGCAAAGGCACACACTTATAGTGTTACAAATGAACTTTGATCCCCTCAACATTTCACTGTGAATGCTGTTTTCAAATCTTTAAAGTAAGGCCTTTGAACCCTCTATGATTTCTATAACCCTATCCAATTTGTGATCCAGGGAAAGCAATGATAAATGAAATGGAAATGTATTAGATCATAGTTTCTACACATAAGCATGTGGGTTTTATTTTTAGTTCAGTTAAGAATTTAGAATTAACCCCTTTATCTTATGAAAGAAAATGTGACTGTGCCTGTGCAATGAATTCACATAGTAACCCAATCCCTACTGAGATTATTTCCCAGTGATATCCTCCATAACTTTTCACAAAACCAATTCATTGCCTCTGGCCCCCTTTTCTTCAGCTCATCTTGAGTCACTTGAAGTTAGTGTGTTTGTTTCCAAGTCGCTGAACAAATGTAATTTCTCAGTGAGGTCTACTCCCAACACCCTATCTAAAATTTTAACCCAGCTGACTTACCATTTTTGATCCCTCTTATCTTGCTCCAATACTTTTTCTATAATACTATCATCTTTTAGAATAGCCTACAATTGGGGCGCCTGGGTGGCTCAGTCAGTTAAGCATCTGACTTCAGCTCAGGTCATGATTTTAGGGTCCTGGGATGGAGCCTTGTGTCTGGTTCCACACTAAGCGGGGAGTCTGCTTCTCCTTTTTCATCTCCCTCTGTCCTTCCCTCCGCTCGTGCTCTCTCTCTTTCAAATAAATATACAAAATCTTAAAAAAAAAAAGAATAGCGTATGATTTGTATGTATTATGTTTACTGTTTGTGTCTGTTTCCCACATTAAAATGAAAACTCCACAAGGCCGGTTTTATTCCTTGGGTTTATTATCTAGCGGGACCACGTCTGGCACAAAGCACATGCTCAAGAAATATTTGATGAATGAATTTCTTCTTGTACCTCTGAATACAAGATCTCAGAAATGTTTTTTGCCAAACTATCTGGATAAGTGAAGCTTTGGTGTTGTAATGAGCAACTCCCACATCTTGGTAAGTAAAACAGCAAAGATCTATTTTTCACTCATGCTACCTGTCACTCATGGATCAAGGGGGCTTTGATTTATGTTTTCATCGTCAGGTACCCAGGCTGAGGGAGACTCCATCTCAGTGCTTCCATTGTTGTCAAGGCATGAAAAGCAAACATGAAAAATGACGTGCTAACTCTAACAGTTGGAACTGACATCTGGCTTTTTTATTCATATGTCATTGGCCAAGGCAAATTGCATGATCACATTAACTTCACATAGCCAAGGAAGTCCCAACCTCCCATGTGCCCAGATTGAAAACTGGAAAACGAAGTGGAAGAATATAAGTATAGTCTGGCTACAATTGAATTATCTTCATGAAAATTTCACAATTTTATGTATGACAGGCATAACTCTGCAACCTCATTGGACAGAAATCCTTACTGCAAGTGTTCTGGGCCAAGATCAGATGGAAAGCACTCAATAAAAGGGAGACATGCAACTCCAGGAGTTGGTCTTGCCTGGTTCCTTCTCCGTGTCTTGGAGTGCTAAGACTTTTTTCTTCTATAAAGAGCTGATCTCTAAGGTAAATCAGTAGCAATAACCTGACCTCAATGTTTTTTCCCCTCCTTCTTTTCCCTCTACATCTCCTGCTTCTCTTCCCTTTTTTTTTTAACTTCTTCCACTTTTTCATATGTTAGTCTTCATTTTTTCTCTTCTGTTGAAAATGGGAGAAGCTTAATTTTTAAAATATTCTGTAAATAAAAAAACAGAAGTTAAGAGAACAACATCAGAGTTCAGAAAAGAAAAAAAAAACAAACAAGCAATTACCTGAAACCTCAGCTTAGTTTTAACCATTATGTATGTAGGTTTATCATTTCTCTCTGTCTCTCTCTGCCACACACACAGCAGCAGACACACACACATTTATCCACATACATGGAAACATACCATACACATTTATTTATTCAGATGTCACCACACTATATAACTTGATTTTTTTGGATTTCTTCTCCTACAAATGCATGGTGGACATCTTTCTTTACCAATAAATTTAGATCTACATAAACATTTTAATGTTTGCATTATGATAATCTGAATGAATTCATATTCAATCCACAGTCTTTTTTTATTGTAGTATAATGTATGTAATGAAAGTTGCCCTTCTAACTCTCTTAAGGATTTTATTTATTTATTTGACAGAGAGAGAGAGAGAACGCGAGGGAACATGTGCACAGGCAGGGGGAGGGTGAGAGGGAGAGGGAGGTTCCCAGCTGAACACGGAGCCTGGTGTCGTGCTCGATCCTGGGACCCTGGGATCATGACCGGAGCTGAAGGAAGATGCCACTGAGGAGCCTCTAACTCTTTTGAAATATACTCTTCAGTGGCATTAATTATAGTCACAATGTTGTGCAACCATCACCACTATTTCTAGAACTTCATCACTGCAAACAGAAACCCTGTACCCCTTATACAATAACCTCATTCTTCCCTACCCCAGCCTCTGGTAATCTCTAATCTTTCAGATGCTATGAATTCTAGATAATGCATCTAAGTGGAATCATACAATATTTGTTCTTTTGTGTCTGTCTTATTTCATTTAGCATAACACTTTCAAGGTTCATCCATGTTGTAGCATGTATCAAAGCTTCATTTCTTTTTATGGCTGAATAGCATTCAATTGTGTATATATATATATATATATATATATATATATACACAATTAATATATATATATAAACATTCAATTGTGTATATATATATATGTATATATATATATACATATATATATATATACACACCATGTTTTGTTTATCCAGTCATCTGTTGATGGTCCTTGGGGATGCTTCCACCTTTCGGCTACTGTGGATAATGTTGCTATGAACATCGACATGCAAGTATCTGTTTGAGTCTTTGTTTTCAATTCTTTTGGGTATATAACTAGGAATGGCATTGTTGGATCACATGCTAATTCTGTGTTTAACTTCTAGATAAATAAACTGTTTTCATGATACTGCACTGTTTTACGCTCCCACCAGCAATGCCCAAGAGTTCCAGTTTCTCCACATCCTCTTCAACACTTCTTTTCTTTTTTTTTTTTTTTAATTATAGCTTTCTGAGTGGGTGTGAAATAGTATTTTGTTATGGTTTTGATTTGCATTTCCCTAATGATTAAAGATGTTGAGCATCTTTTCATGTACTTGTTGGCCATTTGTATTTCTTTGGAGAAATGTTTATTCAAGTTCTTTGCTCATTTTCGAATTGGGTTCTTGTCCTTTTGTTGTTCAGTTCTAAGAGCTGCTTCTAAGCTCCTTCTAAGAGCTCCTATTCCAGATATTAAACCTTTATCACATATGTGATTTACAAATATTTTCTCCCCATCTGTGGAATGCATTTTCACTCTCTTCAGTGTCCTTTGATGCACAATTTTTTTCCTACTGCCTACTGAAGATGTTTAGACAGTGTCCATTTTTTTTGGTATTATTAACAATCTTTCAATAAGCATTCATGTCCTTGCATCTAAGCATGCTTTTCTGAATTATACCTTACAGAAGTAAAATTGATGGATAAGGTCTACACACTTTTAAAACTTTTGATAAATATTAACCCGTTACCTCTATTCAAGTTGTTCACCAGTACCATATAGAAATACTTAACTTTTCCCACATTGTCACATTATTTTTCTTTTTTTAAAAAGATTTTATTTATTTATTTGAGAGAGAGAGAATGAGAGATAGCACAAGAGGGAAGAGGGTCAGAGGGAGAAGCAGACTCCCTGCTGAGCAGGGAGCCTGACCTGGGACTCGATCCCGGGACTCCAGGATCATGACCTGAGCCGAAGGCAGTCGCTCAACCAACTGAGCCACCCAGGCGCCCAATCACATTATTTTTCTTTTGCATCCTTTCCCATATTAAAATAGCTTTTTAATGACTTCACATTTTTGGAGGGTAAATTACAATGTGTGTGTGTAGGGGGAAATTTTGGAAACAAATTTTTAAAATAAAGTGATATTTAAGTATAGTAGTTAAGCTTGTTAGCAAAGGAAATCCAGGAAAATATTTGAATCATAAATTTTAAATAAATATTTGATACATTAAACTAATAATCATTTATAAAGTTAATCATTTTGTAATTCATCCACTGTTCACATATGAATTTTTACCTCCTCGCTTGCACAAATGAAGGTGTAGCTAATAAGTAATTCTTGGGTGTAAGAGAAAGGCATTACCGTATGAAAAATATTCACTAAATACTACTCATATGTTAATAAATAGTCCTATGTTACAATTTGTGTTTCTCACATATTCTAAATTTCCTGTGGAAATTACTATAGCAAATAACTAACACCTAAAGATATAATCATTGTAATAAGATAAATATGTCATTTAAAACCCAATAACTGCCTGAAGAAAATATTTATAAGAGCAGAAGTGACGGAAAATATTCAGAGGTAAACTCAATGTTTCTTGCATATAAAATATGTGATTTATTTAATTTATACAAACACAATAGTTTATATTTATAAACACAGGAAATAAGTAGATGTAACCATTGTATCACATATGTTAATCTGAGATTAAGAAATACCGTAGTCTGGGCATCTGAGTGGCTCAGTTGGTTAGGCGACTGCCTTCGGCTCAGGTCATGATCCTGGAGTCCCAGGATCGAGTCCTGCATTGGGCTCCCTGCTCAGCGGGGAGTCTGCTTCTCCCTCTGACCCTCTTCCCTCTCGTGCTCTCTGTCTCTCATTCTCTCTTTCTCAAATAAATCAATAAAATCTTTAAAAAGAAAAAAAAGAAATACCATAGTCAGTGTGACTTGGAGAAGAAAATCATGAAGCTTTTTTCTCAGACGGTCCTAGGTTTCGGGCTTGCTTTAGGCTGTACTATCTGTGTGACCTTGCACAAGTTACACACATTTTCTAGATCTCATTATCTTCATGCACCCATAAAGATGATATCAGTGTCATTTGGTAATTGTAGCGATTAAGTGAGATAATATATGTATTTATCACAGGGCCTAGCAAATAATATATGGTCAGTATATATTAATCTGCCTTCATATAAATATATATGATCCATAATACATGGAAATGAAAGCTCAAGTCTTACGCATATGCTGCTCTTCCACAGAAATATGTGGGGGAAGTTGTTCTCTAGTTTGAGGTCTTTTACTCTTTGATTTTATGTGGTTATTCTGTTTTGTTAAAATGCTTAACTGCAGCCTGTGGTGTTATTTAAACAATGAAAGATTTGTCTCTGAAATTAGGAACGTCTTTATCCCTAATTCTAAGCACTGCATTAATTATCAGCGGTGTACAGAACGGTTACAATACATAGGGAGACAATGACAGCAATTACTGTCTAGCAACTAACAGGTTCTCTCAGAAAGGGAATTCCAGATGTCCCTCCTGTTGAGATGCTTTCATTCAACACTGTAGACTGCCTATACTAATTAATGTGTGTGTGTGGGGGGGGAGGTGTTTGCATAGATTATGGAATAAACATTATTTGCTTTTAGAAAAGATAATTGCAAAAAAAAAATCTTTGATTCTATTTAGAGCCAAAGGTTTATGTGATAAATAAACAGAACCTCTTAAATGTTGCATACAACCATTGTCCCTTCTCTATAAGTCCCAGATTTCTAGGCATGTGAACACAGACATGGTACATGATAGGCCTTTAATAAATGTCTTTCAAAAAGACATGAATAGATAAACATGGTAAAAATAGTAAGAAGAGAAATGATTGTAGTTTTCATCATTCTGTGAGCTTGCTGATGTGGTCCATGAATCAGTCTTCTGTTCAAAAGACAAATGCAAAGCATGCACATTTTTTCCCAAGAAACCCTGATCTATTAATTAAAAATAAAAAAGCAAGAGCCATTGCTGTATGAGGATGCCACCACCTCATGCAGAATATATACTTTCTTGACTTTGCTTATTATTGGCCAGTCCCACTGTTCTTTGTATTAACCCTGACCCCACTGATTTGCTGAGTCCGATCATCCATCACTGCCAGCCTACCACTTTAAAAAGTCATGATGAAATGTGAAACCAAATGGAAATATTGATAACTTGATTGCTCTTATTTCATATTTTTCATATTTGCTGATAGAATGGGCAATCCATTGAAAATTACAAGGTTTTAAATGGGAAATTTAATCCTCATTTGTCATTACTACCCCAAGGGTACTCTATTGATTATTACACTTTTCATTTCCTCTTCTGAGTCTAGTTACTTCTTCCCTTCAATTTCCTCTGAGAGCCATGCTCACTAGGGCTAAGAAGTAGGAATCTTGAGGGGTAAAGAATGGCTGTTTGCAGAGCTATCTCACTTGGCCCCATTTCCTACAGATCCTTAAGAAAGAGGAAAAAGTCTAAAAGCAGCATCTATGATCTTGAGGGAAAGGAAGTGCCTGCTCAGAGATGCTTAATGCTCTCCAAGCTTATTTTTAAAAAGCAGCAGTTGGGCCTCCAACCAGCTCAGCTCTGGGGCTTGCTTCTTGCTGTTTTCTTGTTAAAAAGCTTTGTCAAAGCTCTTAGGCCCTGGGGTGATAACTGCTACAGAAAAATACTAGTGATGGAAAGATATATTTTCAATAACCCCTGACTTTTATTAGTTCAGCCACTGCCAGAATAAAGGGTAAGTGGGCCCTTGATATTTTAAATGTTCCATGTCCCCCTCCATATACTTCCCAGGTCAGCATTCTTTACTGATGAAAATTCTGGTCTGGATCTTGGTTTGCTGTCATGGGGAGAACTGTTTGCAATATTATCTACCTCTGAGCTTTGGTTGTTATCCCCCAAAGCTTAAGATCAATAATGGTAGCATGAGCTTTGCAGAGGTTTCCTTATTTTCATTATATCTGAAAACGAGGCATCAGATTAATAAATCTCCAGGAGTGTTCTTGGAGGGTGGAGGTTTCCTGAAGCAGGGGAGAATAGCACAATCTTCTGTGCTAAAAATTTAAATGTAATCAAGAAGATTTTAAAAATGCCACATAAAACTTCTTGGAAGAGCTCTGTAGCTTCTGGTCAATGTTATGGATAAATTTTTTAAAATTCTATTATCCATAAAACCTTTACTAGCGCACAATTTTTGAGTATCTCTTTCTACATTACCTGGTGCTAGCATGAAATGCATTACATGACAGGAAGCATTTAACATGAAGATATATGAAGCTAATGCTATTTTTTTTAACATAACTTCAAACTTGCTCAATTAATCCAATGTAATTGTTCATGTATCCTAGGATAGCAGATCCATACTAATCTAAACACTACACTGAGAAAGTTTTTACTTATGCATTTGACAATAAATTAAAAGTTGACTTTCTAATGTATAGATGAGCTAGATTTATTGCCGTCTGATTTTCAAAGCAGATTTCTCAGGCTTTCAATCAAATGACCAGTTGATAGAGTGAAAAGAGCACTAATATGAAAGCTAGGACAAGTGGGTTCTAGCAATGACACTGGATGTGGGGCTAGTCAGTTCATGTTTCTAGACCTCCGGAAGCCCATCTATAAATGAAGGAGCTAGATTAGGTGGCCTCTGAGGACCCTTTAAATTAGAAAATTCTGTTTTTATTGAGTGGTACTATTCATAATTTTTGCAAAACTGTTGAAGCCAGTTTGAGATGAAATTAGTTGAACACTTTATAAAAAGGAAGCATATTTCATTTATATGGATTCCCAGATATGTTCTGTTGTTTGGGCACTGATATTACATCACTAGTTCATTGTAATATAATTTTAAATATTATCTTATTTGATCCCCTTCTTAAATTTGTGATGCAGTGGATTAAATTTAGAAATAAATCAATATTGCTTTTATTTTTTATAGCATCTTATATATTTTATAAAGGGCTTTCTTATATTTTATCTGGTATGATGTGCAAAATGAATCCCATGGAATATAGAGAATGGGAATTATGGTTACCATGTTAGAAGTTTGCAATAAATGAGGTTAAGTTATTTCTTCAAGTTCATATTAAAGAACACAAACTTTTATAAAGAGTAAAGCTTATATGGAATCAATCTTCACAGTATAAACATGGCAATTTTTAAAAGAAACACATGTAAGGACACAAACTGAAAATAGAAAATTACAAAATTGTAAGAACTTAATTTTCAGTATTCAGAAATTCAGTTGAAAAGAAACCAAAATATACTTCATTTAAAATAAATTTTAAAATGATGCTCAGTGACCTGTTAGAGGTACTAACTTGGAAATATCTTTAGATATCTCCCTTCTTATCCAAATATTGCCATTTGTTACTACTTAAGACTCATAGCACATTTTAGGAATTTCAGCTCGTGTTTTAAATGTCAAGGTCAAGACTTCTTTGAAATCTCTTTCCATTTAATCAGCTTGTGCATTCTTCATATCCTCTGGTGAAAGACTTGATGAAGTTTGAAAGAATTGATGAAATAAGTCTGATTTGGGGAAGAATTTGGAAGAAAGGTGGTGACAGACTTCTGGATAAAAGTAGTTATTTCAATAAGCACCATCATTAGATTAAAATGAAAACGAATACTACTTAGATTAGATTTGAATCTATTGAAAAAGGCTTTGAAATTCCAGAATCATTGAGCATGCTTTGAAAAGGCTGTCTTATCTAAATAAATATTGAGATGCCAGTTATGCTGTGTTTAAACAAATCAACTGAACCTGCCAGTTGGTGGAACCAATGGTGGAATACCACATTAAAGTTGACTTTACATTTCTATAAGATTTAACACACACACACACACACACACACACACTTTTTTTTTGCTTGTTTTAGATCCAGAGTCCATGTAACTATAAGATAATATATGATGCTTGAAATTCATATAATTAAAACGTAGTTTAATTAAGTAGTATATTTGGCATGGTCATTGATTTAAAAATATGAAGAAAGGATGGTAATTATTCAATCTATACAGTGGACCCCCCATTTAGCCCATCTTTTATATACTTTTCCAGGTTGGTAATTCATAAACAACCCTATCCCATTATTTTTTGTGCTACTAACAGAAAAGTTTTGGTGTGAGGACCAAAGGTATGTTACACTTTTTGAAAAACATGTTCTGCATTGTTTAGAATAAAACAATAAATATTCCCTCTACATCACATAGGAGGAGGACAATCTTATTTATTTCTTTATTATGGTTTGTTTACTTGAACCACTAAAAAGAAAATATGGGTAAATATATATTCCTTGAATGATAATAGAAATACTGCTAGTTTACAAATTCATCTTTCCTTTAAAAATTTTTCTTTTGGGCGCCTGGGTGGCTCAGTTGGTTATGCGACTGCCTTCGGCTCAGGTCATGATCCCGGAGTCCTGGGATCGGGTTCCGCATCGGGCTCCCTGCTTGGCGAGGAGTCTGCTTCTCCCTCTGACACTTCCCTCTCGTGCTCTCTATCTCTCATTCTCTCTCTCTCAAATAAATAAATAAAAAATCTTTAAAAAATATTATTCTTTTGACAGTTCATTTGTATGATTGCTTGAACTTAGGAGATAGATACATTGTGGTAGTCTTGTTCATTCCAGCAAAATCTTTGTAAATTTGCAAAAATGTTTTTGCTGAGAGAGGTCTAATGCTCTCTTCTCATTGTATAGATGAAGACTCAGAGGCTCTTTAGGATAGGGAAGTCTCCTAAGATACAATTACAGGCTTAAAATAGCATCCAATTATTCTAACATCTGTCAGAGGATTTTGTCCTTTCCACCATCCTCACAGAAAATATATTTAAAATGTAACTGAATTCACAAAAATTCAATTTATAGGGAAACATAATTAAAACTACAATGAAACATCAGTTTAAATGTGCCAACCTGATGAAATTTTTTACATCCCGCAAAATAAGATATGGGTAATATACAGAAACCAGAGTATTTTTATTCGCTCTTCTCCTAATACAGAATACACCCCTGATAGCAGCAGATACATTTGTGAGCCAGTGTATAGAAAACTATCTTGTATTGTCTGATAAAGAGGAAAATGTATATAATGTGAAACCTAGCAATACACTTCTGTGAATATTTGTGAATGTTCAGACCAGTGAAAAACTAAAAACAACAGAATATATAAGGACTGTGGTACATTCAAACAATGCAATACTACATAGCAGTAAAAACCAACAAACTATGAAAGTATGGACATCATTTAGGATGAATGTGAAGAAATATAGTATTAAACAAAAAAGCAAATGAAAGGAAAACACATAGAGTACAATTTCATTTTTATAAGTTCCAGAAACTACCTTTAAAACAGTAAACCTAAGGGTTCGAGTATTGGACCAGTAATGAGAAGGAAAACATAATTAATACAATATTATCAGTTACCTTCAAGGGTAGCAGATTAAGGAATTAGATTGAGGAGGGAGTTCACGAATAACCCTGATAATATTCCATCCTGATGCCTGATGGTGGGTACATGTGAAATTTTATTGCTCTTCTTTCTTTCTTTCATATATATTAAAATGTATCTATTTACTATTATATGCAAAAAAAAAGTCTCAAAATTCAACTAATATAAAATTTTCCAAAAAAAAAAAAAAAACCCACCCTTATTTCAAATAAAAAGCTGTCCAGGAAAAAATCTTTGGCAACTTTAAGATGATCAACAACCAAACACTTACTACATTAGGTCATTCAACATCTCTGACTCCATAATTCAGAAAACAGAGTAAGGTTGACAGGGATTGATGGAAAGGGGGTTTGAAACAGTCTACTTGAAAATTAACTAAAAAAAGTTAGGTTGCATCCAAACTATGACAACTACCATTGCTGGACTCACTGTTACTCAAAGTAGTGAAATGACACAAAAAGCTGTTTCAAGGAGACTGAGTGGATATAGTGTGAATGATTATTTGAATTTGGGAACAATTAGAGGTTACAAGACCAGTTTGCAGCAGCAGTTATAGGATGAGCAAAGTAAATAAGGACCTTTGTGAGGGTAGAGGCACAGTGGACATGGAATGCAAAAAAAAAAAGAAAAAAGAAATTCAAAAATAAAAAACAAAAACTACACCAATACTGTAAAGCAGAAAAGAATTTGGTTTTATTTCTTATTAAAAAAAATATTTATTTATTATTTATTGTCGAGAGAGAGAAGGAAAGAGATGAGCAGAGAGGAGCAGAGGGAGAGGGAGAATTTCAAGCAGATTCCCTACTAAGGGAGACTGACGTGGGGCACGATCCCACGACCCTGAGTTCATGACCTGAACTCTAGCCAAGAGTTGGCCACTTAACCAACTGAACCACCCAGGTGCCTCAAGAATTTGGTTTTAAAAATAGACGAGAGCACTCATGATAAAAAAAAAGTTCAATTCTGACTTCAGATAGTAAATGCAGGTTAACACAGGGTATGGTGATATAAGCAACAAAAAAATATGAAGCCAGAAAGTTTGTATCATTTCAAACTTTGAATAAGAAGAAAGTAACTTAAAAAAAATTTTAGGAACATAGCAATTTAAAATTTCTGGTTAGTAAGTGATGATACTCATTAGTCAACTGAGTATGTCTCAGATAACTGGGAATGGTGATACCTCTGTTGTTTCAGACTAATGCGTACATAAGCACAATTTTAAAAACTTGATGAGACAAATGGATACACAGCTCTGTGTCTGATGACATTAAGGAGAAAATGATCTGTACATATGGCACTATAAAAACAGAATAGTGGTGGTAAATAAGCCGAGACTCCATGACTATGTTGTAATACGTGGTCACTCCCATGTGTTTTCCACACTGTCATTCGGTTACATTTCATTCTTCTTTAAGAGTTAGTTCACACTGATCTGCAAAAAAAGAAAACATCCTTTGGTCAAATGTTAGACTTTATAAATATGAAATTTATTTGCAGCATATGAGATAATCACATCAGCAAGTACAGAGAAATATGCTTTTCTGAAAGAACTTATATACACGAAGCACTTATAATAATGCTCTTTCCTTCATTGTTCTACATCACCAACACCAAACTGAACAAAGTAAATATCACTTTGCAAATATTCATGGATATATCTTCTAACTGAATTGAAAGGTAAGGTCAGTGATCATTGTCTGTTTAAATAATAATGTTTGGATTGTGAAAATGCAAATCTTATAAGTTGATGACAGAACTTTATCATTTAATGACTTAGTGGCCAGTCACAGACCTTTCTCTAATAGGTTAAAAGAAAAAGGTAAAAAACACAATAAAACAATGGAAATCACTACATGATAGGCCCATTTGAGTTACATGGTTTTTTTACACCTCTATGTGAATTAATTGAGTAAGCTAAATAAGTATACAGATAAATAATAAATAAATAAATAAATTCCAGATACAGTATTAGATACTGGGACTGTAATACTGAGCAAAACAAAAACTTAAATACACATACATATAAATAACAAGATATATTGTAATAAAACTAATAGATAAAATGGACTGATTTCTTAAAAGACACAATGTATCAAATGTCATTCAGGGAAAAATAGATAATCTGAATAGGCCTATGTTTATTGAAGCAATTTCATTAATAATTAATGCCCTTCCAAAAAGAAAGCATCAGCACCAGATGGTTTAACTGGTGTATTCTCTCAACTTTTTAAGGAAGAAATGATACTAATTCCACAAAAACTTTTCCAGAAAATAACAGAGGGAACACTTCCTAAACCATTCCAAGAGGCCAGCATATCTTAATACCAAACGGAAATAAAGACATCACAAGGAAAGATAACTACAGACCAATATCTCTCATGAATATAAACAAAAATGAGAAATCTTTGGAATTGTGATAGCACTTATTTTAGATCATTTCTCTGATAGATAATTGGATAATTTAATTTCCTATCCTAGAGCCATAACATGCAGTTTCCAAGTATCTAATTCAATTTGAAATATCAAGATAAACTTTGATTAGAGAAATCAGCCTGTTGAGAGCAAATCAAAGGCATAGGTATATGTGATATCTCTTTTGCAGTTGAATAGCATATTTATCCCCTAGCACAACTAACCAATCCCCATACATGCATTATTGTCTTTCCATATTTTTCAGTAATCTCTTCATGCTTCTTCACCAATCTGGAATATTTAATTCTTGCACCCTTTCACTCTGTTTCTTTGAATTTATATCCCTCCAAGACCTTCTTAAGAGACTTCCTAATTTATCATAATCTATAATAATGAGAATTTTGTCTTCTTTCTCTTCACCTTAAGTTGATAAAATAGATCAAGAAAATAAGGGAACTAAAGACCCCTAAAACAGATTTGAGAACTTGTGTTCTGAATCCATGTGCTAAGACACCAGAATGTAATCAATGAAAGTCTCATTTATGTTCAACATGATTTTGTGAAAACTATAGTATTCTCCTAATGGTTAAAGGGAAAAATCAGATTTCCATATATAGAAGCAAAGTTAATGGAAAATAAAATGGAAACAGAAAATATGTCTCTGAAACATACATAAAATGAAAGAAAAATGAAAAAGAACAAGATGTGACATTAGTGTCTAAATTGAAGTCTCTTCCCTTTGATGATTGAGTATAGAGTTGAAACTTCAAAGGGGTTTCAGCTAGAACAGCAATTACTTGACTACTCCAAGAAATCTGAGGAACAAAACCAATACTATAGAGGAGGAACAAATACAGCTTGATTGAAACAGAATTGATAATTATTTTAACTGTTTGCAAGACATCACACTCCATACAGACTTTTAAAAATTATTATTGGATTATAGTTGACATACAATGTTATTTTAGTTTCTGGTATACAACATAGCAATTCAACAATTCTATGCATTACTTAATGCTCACCACAATACACAGGTAGTCACCACATGTCATTACAATAGCATTGACTCTATTCCCCCTATGCTGTACTTTTCATCTTTGTGACTTATTTATTTTATAACTGGAAGTCTGTACCTCTTAATCCCCTTCACCTGTTTCACCCATCTCCTCACCCCCCTCCCCTCTGGCAACCACCAGTTTTCTGTATTTACGAGTTTGTTTCTCTTTTCCTCTTGGTTTGTTCATATAAAATAGAATGAGATCTTGCCATTTGCAACAGACTTTACATGGAAGAATAAGCTGAGTATAGAAGAAAGAAAATCTGAAAATTTCTCATGAAAACTCTGGAAACGTAGGTTTTAATGAAACAAAATGAATTTTCCAGCTGATGAATCCCTGAAGCTTCTAATTTATCTATTCACTTAATAATTGATACAAACATTTTTTTTTTTAAGTAGGCACCACGCTGAGTGTAGAGCCCAACATGGGGCTTGAACTCATGGTCCTGAGATCAAGACCTGAGCTGGGATGAAGAGTCAGAGGCTTAATCGACTGAGCCACCCAGGGTGCCCCAATACAAGGTGTTTTATAATTAAAATGTTTATTGTTTTTTTTTGTAGTCCAGATTATCTCATTAGCGTGCAAGGACCCTGACAACTGAACACACAACTTTTTGCACATTCTAGCTTAAAACAACATTTTTACACATTTTCATACATTTTATTATTTTCTGCATATATTTTCCCTTTAAATTAAAAATTTTCAAACTTTTTGTAAATAAAATTCTCATAAATTTAAATAATATAAATATATATTTAAATTTAAATGATATTAAGAACAATTAATGATTATTCAATATGAAGCAGAGGGTTGAGATACCGTTTAGAACCTTGTACTGAAGTTATCTCTGCTAAGTTTAATGGCATCTAGCTTGAGCTATAGCTCAGATATCCTATCAGATCATGCTTATTTTTACTGTTCATTATACAAATTGAAACAGATAGCATGCAATTAATTACTGGTTGATGGGAATGACAACAAGTGTTTCATACGTCTGACAGATACTTCTAAATATTCAGATTGTCTGTGAACTGAGAAACCAAGAAGAGATTTCACACTGAAAACCACCGGAAGCTAAGTGGATAAGAATATCATGGACAAACAAGTGCAAGTTTTCATGTTTGCCTTAGGTGAGAGAAGTGAGACCCTGATCCACTCCGCTGGGGAAAGTTCTTATTGTTCTAGTCTATCACTTTTATGTGGCATTGAATATTCTCAAGAATATTCATTAATTAAGTTCTCTGATGGTTGAAAATTTCATCAAGGTTAGGAGAGAAAAATCAATATCTCAGCAATTTGCGCTGTACTGTTCTCTTAATCTCAATTTTAAAAAATCACAATTTTCTTTCATACTATTTGAGATAAAGACAATCACTTAGAAAACCAACTTGAAATTTTATGAATTATCTTTCTTGACATTATTGAGATCATAAGTCAATGTTTTAAAATCTGTTCCTTATTTTGAAAGTTCATGAAAATATCTTTCCCTTGATGGCTTGTGTTCCACACTCAGAGGAAGTAAAACCAGTATTTTCTACTATTTCTTTACATAACACTGGGCGATGATGTATTCTTGGTGACCACAATTTCATTATATTCCTAATTTTCACTTCTTTATTCCACACTTAATCAGAAAATCAGAAGTTATATTGTTGACCTGTTATTATTTTGTGTGAATATTCCATGTTAGGATTGCAATTTTTTAAATACACTTATGAGTTCCATTCCTTACTGCACTCAACTATGTTAATCTCCACATTCTTTTTTCAGTTTACATTATAAGTGGAAAAAATTATTGAAAATACTTTTTCTCCTGTAGAATAGATTTTCAGTAATAAACAGAAACAATTTTGTCATATATATATGTATGTGTGTATATATGTATATATATGTATACTGAATCAATTCCAAGAAATGATTCTGTCTGTTAGCAATCCTAAGAAGCAAACGACGTTCTAGCTTATACATGGAAGAATGGTGATTATTTTTCCCATTGTATGATGTGGATTCTGTTGTGCTATTTCACAGAAGACTTTTGCCAAAAGCTTTTTCCATTTTTTGAATATATGTCATTAGCATTATATCTAGTTTTATGAACATCTTATATATTTGCTACAGAAAGTGAAACTTTTAAAATTCTATCTTTACTGATGAAGGACTAGGGGAATGTATTACTAGGAAAATGCAATCCAGTTTTCAGAAATTAATCTTCTCATTTCCAATTTGCAATTTTGTTTTTGACTGTTGAAAAATAATCACCTTTTCAGATATTTGACCTAACATCAGTTGAATCATATTGTGTAATAAGTCTGGAGTCTTTTTGACTATTTATGTCTATAACATTACTCTGAGTTTAAACATGTACATTACTTCACTGAAATAACTTTAAGGCCTTTGAGTCATTTGGTGAAATTTGGATGTAAAACAGTACAATAGAAACACTACCAACAACAATAAATAACACATAAGTGATATTGAATTGCTGGGTGGGCAAACTGCACCCTGTTAACTGATCTTGCACAATTTGTGAAAAAATCTAATCATATATATCGGTCATTACAGTAGAGTGGGGGTTTCTGTGAAAATACAGTAGTCTTCATTATCTGTATTTTCTGCCATTTCAGTTATTCGTTTTAACTGCATTCCGGAAACAGATGATTCTTTTCTGACATGTATTCAGAATGTCCACAGTGTCATAAGGCTATGTCACAATTTCTTTCTTTCTTTTTTTTTTTTAATTTTATTTATTTGACAGAGAGAAAGAGAGAGAGAGATCACAAGTAGGCAGACAGGCAGGCAGAGGGAGAGGGAGAAGCAGGCTCCCTGCTGAGCACGGAGCCTGATGTGGGGCTTGATCCCAGGATGCTGGGATCATGACCTGAGCCGAAGGCAGCTGCTTAACCGACTGAGCCACCCAGGAGCCCCTATGTCACAATTTCTACTCAGTTACCTCACCTCATCTCATCACATGGGCTTTTTCCCATCTTACATCATCACAGGAAAAAGGGGAGTACAGTACAATAAGACATTTTAAAAGAAAGACCACATTCACATAACTTTTATTGTAGTATGTTGTTACAGTTTTTCTGTTTTATTATTACTGTTGATCTCTTACTGTGCCTAATTTATAAATTAAACTTTATCATAGGTATGTATGTATAGGAAAAAACATACGTATGTATAAGGTTTAGTACTATTTGTGATTTCAGGCACCACTGGGGGTGTTGGAATATATCCCCCATAGATAAAGGGGTGCTACTGTAGTAATTATTGGATTCCAGAAGTGTAAAACATATGTGCAGTGGGTTTTGTAGTGTGTTCCCCAAATTCATGACCATTTGGAACTTCAGAATGTGCTTTTTTTTTTAAGATTTTATTTATTGACTTGAGAGAGAGTGAGACGGAGAGAGAATCTGAAGCAGAGTCTGCACGGACCACAGAACCCAACATGGGGCTCGATCTCATGATCCTGAGATCACGACCTGAGCTGAAACCAAGAGTTGGACGCTGAACTCACTGGGCTATCCAGCTACCTCTCACAATGTGATCTTATGTGGAAATAAGATTTTTTACATGTAATTAAGTTAAAATGAGGTCATACTGGATTGGGGTGGGCATTAAATCTTTTGGGTGATGACTTTAGAAGATGGAAAGGCACAAAGAAACATAAGGAGAGGGCCATCCAGAGACAGTGGCAGGGGTGATGGAGAGACACAGGATTCAAAATATCTTTTAAAGGTGAAAGTGACAAACACTTTTGGATAAAAATAAGAGATGAAAAAGGGTGAAAGAATTAATTGATCATGAGCAGACCTACATTATAAGAAATGTGAAAAAAAGTTCTTCAAGTAGAAAAGAAATTACATTAACATTAGATTTGGAAAAATTATGTGTGTTAAAAATGTTACATATGAAGTTAAAAGGAAAAAGATTATCTTGTTATTTCCTTTAATATATTTAAATATTTTAAAATTTGTTCATTTAAAGCAAAAATAACAAAATTTTTTTTAAATAAAGCAAAAATAGCATGTAAGATTTAAGATATATGCGTAAGTAATAAATAATGAAAATAATGACATGAAAATGGAACATTAAATGAAACGAATATGTTTATACATTTTATATGTTTTATAAAGTGGAACAAGTTCTAAACATGTACAGTAATCCCCATGGTAACCACTATACAAATATACAAAGAATTATATAAACAAAATTACAAAGAATTATAGAAAACGTTCCAAGAAATGTATAAATAAATAAAATGAATACTGATTTTATCTTATTAGCCAAAAGGAAAGAAAGAAAAGAAGAACAGAGAAATAAGAAACAGATGGGACTAAAATTAAATAAAATTAAAGATCAGTACAAATAAGTAAATAATTAACTCAGGCTTTGTAGTGAATTATAGTTATTTCCAAGAAAATGTTGAGTTATTGCTGAATTGGAATGAAGTATATGATTTTTGTAGGAGACACATTTTTGATGCTTTAAGAATTCTCATAATCTCTGTATATGATCAATCTTGAAAATACCATTTAGTGATAAAATGAGATGTTCTTTCATCTTAGTTCTTCGCAAGCCTTGCTCCAGATAATCCACACAGATTTGAGAATCTGAAGTGTCATTTGAATTAAATCTCAAGGTTCAGCAACTGTGATTATAATAACACATATCAAGGGAATTACTTGCTTTATTTTATTTTAAAAACACTAAAATAACATTCATCAGTACATGCCAGAGTGCATCCTTCATATTATTTGTTTATATTTTTTTCTTCTGATGAAAACTTTTAAGGTCTACTCTCTTAGCAACTTTCGAATATATACTACTTCATGAACCATAGTTACTATGCTGTACATTTCATCCTCAGAACTTATTCCTCTTATTACTGGAAGGTTGTACCTTTTGACCACCTTCATCCATTTCCCCAACTCTGTACCTCCCACCACTGGCAACCACCAATCTGTTTTCTGTTCTCTGAGTTCAGTTTTTTTAGATTTTATATATAAGTGAGATTATACGCTATTTGTCTTTCTGTCTGACTTATTTTATTCACCATAATGTCCTCAAGGTCCTCTGTGTTGTCCCAAATGGCAAGATTTCCTTCTTTCTATGGCTGAATAATATTCCATAGTATGTACATACCATATTTTCTTTATTTATTCTTCCATAGATGAAAACATAGGTTTTTTCATGTCTTGGCTATTCTAAATAATATTTTTTTGAGATAGCGATGTTGTTTCCTTTGGATATATAAACACAAGTGGAATTGCTGGATCATATAGCAGTTCCTTTTTTAAATTTCCTGAGAAACTGTTTTCCATAGTGATTATACCAATTTACATTCACACCAACAGCGCCCAAAGGGTTTTCTTTACGATCTCTTATCTTTTTAGAAACAGTCACTCTAACAGGTGGTATGTGATATCTTATTGTGACTTTGATTTACATTTTCCTGGTGATGAGTAATGTTGAGCACATTTTCATGTGCCTGTTGGCCATTTTTAGTCCTCTTTGGAAAAATTTCTATTGAGATCCTCTGCTTATTTTTTAATTGGATTGATTTTTTGTTTATTTGTTTTTACTATTGAGTTGTATGAATTCTTCATGTACTTTGGATAGTAACCTTTTATCAGAGAGATGACTTGCAAATATTCTCTCTCATTCAGTAACTTGTCTTTTAATACTGTTGATTGTTTTCTTTGCTATGCAGAGCTTTTTAGTTTGATGTAGTCCCACTTGATTTTTTTTGTTTTTGCCTTTGCTTTTGTTGTCAAGTCCAAAAAACTATTGTTAAGACCAATGTCAAGGAGATTACCCTATGTTTTCTTCTAAATGTTTTATGGTTTCAGGTTTTCTGTTCAAGTCTTTTGTCCATTTTGAGTTAGTTTTTGTATTTGGTATCAGATAAAGTCCAGTTTCACTCCTTTGCATGTGGTTGTCCAGTTTTCCCAATACCATTTATTTAAGAGAACTATTCTGAATAGCACCAGTTTAAAAAACTGAATTTTCAAAAGATTGCAAAGGTTAATACCTATTGGCCAACCAGAAGATTTTGTGACACTTGGCTAGAATCTGATCATTCACATCAGTAAAGATCTTCCTTTAAAACCCTTCTATTGTAATCTACCTAACATAACATAAAGTCTATAAAGATTTTGTTTGTTTTCTTATTTGGTATCATAGACTTTAATCTTAGTGGCTGGTAGGTTATTAAAACTACTAGAATAAGAAATTATTGATCTAGTCTTAAAAATTGTGGCATTGGACTAGGAAACAACAGTGTAAGTGTTTGAGCATTCTCCTTCACTTTACAGCATGTTTTAAAAAATTGTGCACAGATAGTGGACTGTTCTGATATAACACCAGTAAAAAGAGGATCAGAATGTAGAGATATAAAACTTACTTAGCTCAAAATATCAGGAAATCAGCAATTACTCTTGCCAACCACCAATAGTGACTTTGTTTTGACTGCTTCAGAAACTGCCTTCCTTTTCTCGATAGTCTTTGTAACTGTTAAATAGATTTAGTCAAGATAGCAATCCTTATTTTCATCACTGTCAAATGTACACCACACTTGGATGGTTCATTTGAGATGACAGAGAATGTTTCATTGATACACTTTTTACAAAAGGCATCTCTGGTTGTGTAGCCTCCCATGTGACTACTGATTGATTATATTCCAAATCCTCAACTGTCTTCACCTTAATTTTCTACCAAATATTTTTCAAAACTCAATTTGGATAAGAAACATCCCTCAAAAAATTGTTGATGCTATTCGGTATATATACATGACTATCACCTGAGAGACAGAAAATCCCCATAAGCTTTTCATCAGTAATGAGTGCTCACACAAATAGCCTGGTTTTAGAAATAGTGATAAAACCTTTGGTTTCTTTCTTTGAATCAGTCACAAGACATTAGGATTTTCCTGACTTCTTAAAAGGAAAATATCTGTTTCCTATTTTACTTACACTCTTGGACAGGAAACCCAAACTTCCTATTGTAGAAATTTTAAGGAAAAAAAAACTGATCTGAGTTTAAATATTGATGACAATAACAGAAGCAAACAAACATATGAGCACTTTCTATATGCCAGATCCTACCTACATATATTATTAATACTCCCACAAATCCTATCAAGTATGAGCTATCTCTCTCTCCACTTTACAGATGAGAACACTGAGGCTCAGATATGTAACCACAATGATGATTCAGAAGCTTTTCCAAAGTCACACATCTACTAAGTGTCAAAGATAAATTTGAACTTCAGCAGTCTGAGACCATCCAGAATCTATATTCTTAACCATTACAATTTATAAAATGCCTAACAGAGTACCTAGGACACGGGTCATCAACAGTACAAATATTTGTTCTCTTAGTTTCTTCCACCTTTAGGAATCTATGTAATCAGTTCTTTAGGCATCTATGTAAAGGTGCTTTTATTAATCACCCTTACTTATCGTTTCCTTTGAAAGTTCTGATGAAGATGGTCACATTCCCCAGGCCTGAACAAAATCCACCCTGTGTCACTCATGAGTTTACTGCAAAATAGACAGAAACACAACAAACTATAACCTCTATTTACAAATCGTCTAGGCCATTGAAATCCTGAAGTGGTGGTATATGTGGAAGACATGGCAGGATTTTCCCCTGAGGAAAAAGAAAATTGGTGGATAGAAGAAAACATATTGAATCTTTGTTGAGACAAGAGAAATGTAGAAAACTTTTCATTTTCAGGACAAAAGTTCTATTAAATGTATTTTTTTGTGTGTGATAAGGGGTAGTTATTTCCAAATAACATCCTAATTTGGTACTTTCCTTCACAGAAAATAATTATGAAGATGTAGGAATGGGAGAGAACTTGAATTTAGCTATATAAACTTTAATAAATGCATTACTTTCATTCATTCGTTAAGCATGGATTTCTCCAGGATTGCTGGGCATTAGAGTTGGTATGGAGATAGAATAACAACAAATGAACTAGTACTACTACTCTTAAGGGACTATAGAATATTAGGGAAGACATACAAATAAATATGAACAAACAGATAATATTATAATACTGTGATAAAGGCCCTAGTAGATGCTGTGGTTGTATGAAGAATGGACATACCACCCATCGATATGCTGTCTGCAAGAGACACATTTTAGACCCAAAGACACCTCCAGATTGATAGTGAGGGGGTGAAAAACAATTTACTATGCTAATGGTCATCAAGGGAAAGCTGGGGTGGCAATACTTAGACAAATTATATTTTAAACCAAAGACTATAATAAGAGGTGAGGAAGGACACTATATCCTACTTAAAGGGTCTATCCAACAAAAAGATCTAACAATTGTAAATATCTATGCCCCTAACATGGGAGCAGCCAATTATATAGGCCAATTAATAACAAAAGCAAAGAAACACATGAACAAAATACAATAATAGTAGGGAACTTTAACACCCCCTTCACTGAAATGGACAGATCATGTAAACAAAAGATCAACAAGGAAATAAAGACTTTAAATGACACACTGGACCAGAGGGACTTCACAGACATATTCAGAACATTCCATCCCAAAGCAACAGAATACACATTCTTCTCTAGTGCCCATGAAACATTCTCCAGAATAGATGACATCCTAGGTCACAAATCAGGACTCAACCAGTACCAAAAGATTGAGATCATTCCCTGCATATTTTTGGACCACAATGCTTTGAAACTAGAACTCAATCACAAGAGGAAAGTCGGAAAGAAGTCAAATCATGGAGGTTAAAGAGCATCCTACTAAAGAATGAGTGGGTCAGCCAGGAAATTAAAGAAGAAGTAAAAAAATTCATGGAAACCAATGAAAATGAAAACCCAAGTGTTCAAAATCTTTGGGATATAGCACAGGCAGTCCTAAGAGGAAAGTATATAGCAATACAAGCCTTTCTCAAGAAACAAGAAAGGTCTCAAATACACAACCTAACCCTACAACTAAAGGAGCTAGAGAAAAAACAGCAAATAAAGTCTGAACCCAGCAGGAGAAGAGAAATAAAGATCAGAGCAGAAATCAATGAAATAGAAACCACAAGAACAGTAGAACAGATCAGCGAAACTAGGAGCTGGTTCTTTGAAATAATTCATAAGACTAATAAACCCCTGCCCAGACTTATCAAAAAGAAAAGGGAAATGACCCCCAAAAATAAAATCATGCATGAAAGAGGAGAGACCACAACCCACACCAAAGAAATACAAACAATTATAAGAACATATTATGAGCAACTCTATGCCAGCAAATTCGATAATCTGGAAGAAATGGATGCCTTCCTAGAGATGTATCAACTACCAAAATTGAACCAGGAAGAAAAAGAAAACCTGAACGGGGGGGGCGGAGCAAGATGGCGGAGGAGTAGGAGACCTGGATTTTGTCTGGTCTCAGGAATTCAGCTGAATAGGGATCAAACCATTCTGAACACCGACAAACTCAACAGGAGACTGAAGAAGAGAGTAGCAACAAATCTCTAAACATAGAAGCGACCACTTACTGGAAGGTCTTTTCTGATTTGTATAGAGTATATTTGCTGGGGACGTTGTTAACCTGTTAGCATTTTTTCTCTCATTCATCAATTGTCCTCTGGACAAAATGACAAGATGAAAAAAATCACCTCAGCAAAAAGAACAAGAGATGGTACTGTCAGCCAGGGACCTACTCAATACGGACATTAGTATGATGTCGGACCTAGAGTTCAGAATCATGACTTTAAAGATACTAGCTGGGCTTGAAAAAAGGGTGGAAGTTTTTAGAGAAACCCTTTCTGGAGAAATAAAAGAACTAAAATCTAACCAAGTCGAATCAAAAAGGCTATTAATGAGGTGCAATCAAAAATGGGGGAACTAACTGCTAGGATAAATGAGGCAGAAGAGAGAATCAGCGATATAGAAGACCAAATGATGGAAAATAAAGAGGCTGAGAAAAAGAGAGAGAAACAACTACAGGATCACGATGGCAGAATTCGAGAGATAAGCAATACGATAAGATAAAACAACATTAGAATAGTTGGGATCCCAGAAGAGGAAGAAAGAGAGAGAGGGGCAGAAGGTATATTGGAGCAAATAATAGCAGAGAACTTCCCTAATGTGAGGTAGGAAACAGGCATCAAAATCCAGGAGGCACAGAGAACCTCTCTCAGAATCAATAAAAATAAGTCAACACCCTGACATCTAATAGTAAAATTTACGAGTCTCAGAGACAAAGAGAAAATCCTGAAAGCAGCTTGGGAGAAGAGATATGTAACCTACAATGGTAGAAATATTAGATTGGCAACAGACCTATCCACAGAGACCTGGCAGGCCAGAAAGGACTGGCATGATATCTTCAGAGCACTAAACGAAAAAAATATGCAGCCAAGAATACTATATCTAGCTAGGCTGTCATTGAAAATTGAAGGAGAGATAAAAAGCTTCCAGGACAAACAAAAACTAAAGGAATTTGCCAACACAAAACCAGCCCTCCAAGAAATCTTGAAAGGGGTCCTCTAAGCAAAGAGAGAGCCTAAAAGCAGCATAGATCAGAAAGGAACACAGACAATATACAGTAAAAGTCACCTTACAGGCAATACAATGGCACTAAATTCATATCTTTCAATAGTTACCCTGAATGTAAATGGGCCAAATGCCCCAATCAAAAGACACAGGCTATCAGATTGGATTAAAAAACAAAACCCATCAATATGCTGTCTGCAAGAGACTCATTTTAGACCCAAAGACACCCCCACATTGAAAGTGAGGGGTGGAAAAAATTTACCATGCTAATGGACACCAAAAGAAGCTGGGGTGGCAATCCTTCTATCTGACAAATTTAAACCAAAGACTGTAATAAGAGATGAGGAAGGACACTATATCCTACTTAAAGGGTCTATCCAACAAGAAGATCTAACAACTGTAAATATCTATGCCCCTAACATGGGAGCAGCCAATTATATAAGCCAATTAATAACAAAAGCAAAGAAACACATTGACAACAATACAATAATAGTGGGGGACTTTAACACCCCCCTGACTGAAATGGACAGATCATCTAAGCAAAAGATCAACAAGGAAATAAAGACTTTAAATGACACACTGGACCAAATGGACTTCACAGACATATTCAGAACATTCCATCCCAAAGCAACGGAATACACATTCTTCTCTAGTGCCCATGGAACACTCTCCAGAATAGATCACATCCTAGGTCACAAATCAGGTCTCAACCAGTACCAAAAGATTAGGTTTATTCCCTGCATATTTTCGGACCACAATGCTTTGAAACTAGAACTCAATCACAAGAGGAAAGTCAGAAAGAACTCAAATACATGGAGGCTAAAGAGCATCCTACTAAAGAATGAATGGGTCAACCAGGAAATTAAAGAAGAATTAAAAAAAATTCATGGAAACCAATGAAAATGAAAACACAACTGTTCAAAATCTTTGGGACACAACAAAGGCAGTCCTGAGAGGAAAGTATTTAGCAATACAAGACTTTCTCAAGAAACAAGAAAGGTCTCAAATACACAACCTAACCCTACACCTAAAGGAGCTGGAGAAAGAACAGCAAATAAAGCCTAAACCCAGTAGGAGAAGAGAAATAATAAAGATCAGAGCAGAAATCAATGAAATAGGAACCAAAAGAACAGTAGAACAGATCAACGAAACTAGGAGCTGGTTCTTTGAAAGAATTAACAAGATTGATAAACCCCTGGCCAGACTTATCAAAAAGAAAAGAGAAAGGACCCAAATCAACAAAATCATGAATGAAAGAGGAGCGATCACAACCAACACCAAAGAAATACAAACAATTATAAGAACATATTATGAGCAACTCTATGCCAGCAAATTAGATAACCTGGAAGAAATGGGTGCATTCCTAGGGATTTATCAGCTACCAAAATTGAACCAGGAAGAAATAGAAAACCTGAACAGACCTATAACCACTAAGGAAATTGAAGCAGTCATCAAAAGTCTCCCAACAAACAAAAGCCCAGGGCCAGATGGCTTCCCAGTGGAATTCTATCAGACATTTCAAGAAGAATTAATACCTATTCTCCTGAAACTGTTCCAAAAAATAGAAATGGAAGGAAAACTTCCAAACTCATTTTATGAGGCCACCATTACCTTGATCCCCAAACCCGACAAAGACCCCATCAAAAAGGCGAATTACAGACCAATATCCTTGATGAACATGGACGCAAAAATTCTCACCAAAATACTAGCCAATAGGATCTAACAGTACATTAAAAGGATTATTCACCATGACCAAGTGGGATTTATCCCTGGGCTGCAAGGTTGGTTCAACATCCGCAAATCAATCAACGTGATACAATACATTAACAAAAGAAAGAACAAGAATCATATGATCCTCTCAATAGATGCAGAAAAAGCATTTGACAAAGTACAGCATCCTTTCTTGATCAAAACTCTTCAGAGTATAGGGATAGAGGGTACATACCTCAATATCATAAAAGCCATCTATGAAAAACCTACAGCAAATATCATTCTCAATGGGGAAAAGCTGAGAGCTTTCCCCCTAAGGTGAGGAACGCGGCAGGATGTCCACTATCACCACTGCTATTCAACATAGTATTAGAAGTCCTAGCCACAGCAATCAGACAACAAAAAGAAATAAAAGGCATCTGAAAAGACAAAGATGTCAGATTCTCACTGTTTGCAGATGATATGATACTTTATGTGGAAAACCTAAAAGGCTCCACCCCCAAACTGCTAGAACTCAATAGGAATTCAGTAAGGTGGCAGGATATAAAATTAATGCACAGAAATCGGTGGCATTTCTATACACCAACAACAAGACAGAAGAAAGAGAAATTAGGGTGTTGATCCCATTTACAAATGCACGCAAAACCATAAGATACCTAGGAATAAATCTAACTAAAGAGGCAAAGAATCTGTACTCAGAAAACCATAAAATACTCATGAAAGAAGCTGATGAAGACTCAAAGAAATGGAAAAACGTTCCATGCTCATGGTTAGGAAGAAAAAATATTGTGAAGATGTCAATTCTACCTAGAGCAATCTACATATTCATTGCAATCCCTATCAAAATATCATCCACTTTTTTCAAAGAAATGGAACAAATAATCCTAAAATTTGTATGGAACCAGAAAAGACCCCGAATAGCCAGAGGGATGTTGAAAAAGAAAGCAAAGCTGGCGGCATCACAATTCTGGACTTCCAGCTCTATTACAAAGCTGTCATCATCAAGACAGTATGGTACTGGCACAAAAACAGACACATAGATCATTGGAACAGAATCAAAAGCCCAGAAATGGATCCTCAACTCTATGGTCAACTAATCTTCGATGAAGCAGGAAAGAATGTCCAATGGAAAAAAGACTGTCTCTTTAACAAATGGTGTTGGGAAAATTGGACAGCCACATGCAGAAGAATGAAACTGGACCATTTCCTTACACCACACACAAAAATAGACTCCAAATGGTCGAAAGACCTAAACGTGAGACAGGAGTCCATCAAAATCCTCAAGGAGAACACAGGTAGCAACCTCCTCGACCTCAGCCGCAGCAACTTCTTCGTAGAAACACCGCCAAAGGCAAGGGAAGCAAGGGCAAAAATGAACTATTGGGATTTCATCAAGATAAAAAGCTTTTGCATAGCAAAGGAAACAGTCAACAAAACCAAAAGACAACTGACAGAATGGGAGAAGATATTTGTAAATGACATACCAGATAAAGGGTGAGTATCCAAAATCTATAAAGAACTTACCAAACTCAACACCCAAAGAACAAATAATCCAATCGGGAAATGGGCAGAAGACATGAAGAGACATTTTTCCAAAGAAGACATCCAAATGGCCAAGAGACACATGAAAAAGTGCTCAACATCGCTCGGAATCAGGGAAATCCAATTCAAAACCTCAGTGAGATACCACCTCACACCAGTCAGAATGGCTAAAACTAACAAGTCAGGAAACAACAGATGTTGGCAGGGATGAGGAGAAAGGGGAACCTTCCTACACTGTTGGTGGGAATGCAAGCTGGTGCAGTTACTCTGGAAAACAGTTTGGAGGTTCCTCAAAAAGTTGAAAATAGAGCTACCCTACAACCCACCAATTGCACTACTGGGTATTTACCCCAAAGATACAAATGTAGTGATCCAAAGGGGTTTGTGCACCCCAATGTTTATTCCAGCATTGTCCACAATAGCCAAATTATGGAAAGATCCAAGATGTCCATCAACACTTAATGGATAAAGAAGATGTGATATATTTATATATATATAATGGTATATTTATGTTCCATATATAAATATATATATTTATATATATATAATGGAATATATATATATATATATATAATGGAATATTATGCAGCCATCAAAAAATGAAATCTTGCCATTTGCAACAACATGGATGGAACTAGAGGGTATTATGCTAAGCGAAATAAGTCAATCAGAGAAAAACATGTATCATATGATCTCACTGATTTGAGGAATTCTTAATCTCAGGAAACAAACAGAGGGTTGCTGGAGTGGTGGGGGTGGGAGGGATGGGGTGGCTGGGTGATAGACATTGGGGACGGTATGTGCTATGCTAAGCATGTGAATTGTGTAAGACTGATGAATCCTGACCTGTACCTCTGAACCAAATAATTCATTATATGTTAAAAAAAAAAGAGAGAGAGAGAGAGAGAAGATAGTAGGAAGGGAGAAATGAAAGGGGGGAAATTGGAGTGGGAGACGAACCATGAGAGACTATGGTCTCTGAGAAACAAATTGAGGCTTCTAGAAGGGGGGTGTCAGGGGGATGGGTTAGCCTGGGGATGGGTATTAAAGAGGGCATGTATTGAATGGAGCACTGAGTATTATACACAAATAATGAATCATGGAGCAGTACATCAAAAACTAATGATGTAATGTATGGTGATTAACATAACATAATAAAATAAAATTAAAAAAATGAATGGACATCTCACTTATCACCTTTAAGATGAGTAGGAAGGAGGTAGTGAGCAGAGATGCGAAGTAAGTGTCCAGGGAGAGGGAACATACTTTGCAAAGTCCTTGAGTCTAGAAAGACGCAAAAGTATATGGTGGGTCAATTCTTTTAGCTTCTGTGTGATGAGCTTTGATTTTCTTTTCCAATGGCTTAAGCAATATGTCTCCAGTAAAACTTCATATTTAGAAAATGACTGACAAGTTATTCTCTCTCTCTGTACAAGTTCACATCCTTACAGTAGTCTTTCCATTTCCAGATGTTATCATCAGGATGGCTGTACTTGTTAACACTCAGTATTTCAACACGTTTCCCTTCTTATCTATAATTTGACATCAAGTTTGAAGCCATTATTTAACATGTTAGTGTTATAATTAACTGAAAATGATTGAAGCACATTTTTAAATGTCCTCTAAAAATAGAGTGAAACCTGCCAGGGTCACAATTCACAAAATATGCAGTGATAAAAGAGACATTTGGGCTGCACTTGGCAAGTATATGATCTTTCATTTGCTGAAAATGCGATGGATGTCTGTTATTTCTTTAGAACACAAATGCTTCATGTGCTACTTGATAGCTATTAGAAATGTAAAATCTTCTCTTTCCCACTCTTTAAGCCTGACCATAAAATACTGTGGCATTAGGACCCAAGTGTGTATTGAGTCAGATGGAATTTTACCACCTGACATTTAGGCTACAGTACTTGAATCTGGGAATACTTGAGCATGAGCCCCTGGATGATAAAAAAAAAGTTTCTGAGCACTTTAAAATGTTCATAACTTATCTGCCATAATAAAATTTTAGCTACATTTGCTTATTAAGCTACCAATTCGTTTTTTAAGGTGTATTTTTCTAGCAACATAACATTGAATCTTCATGTACCTCACTGTCTTTTTCCTGATGTAAATGTTCCTAATTTAGGAACATTTTAATAGGACTGACTCAAATCTCTACCACCCTAATCTGCTTTTCTCAATGCTTTTTATATACTCATAGTCTTCTCCTAATAGCTTCTTGTCTTTTATTTGGCTTTGTGTTTGAACCTACTGCTTGGTTAGAGGGACACCAGTACTTAGGATATTGCATAGGAAGAGGCATGGAGATGTTTATGTAAGAGAGCACTATAAAGCACTTTTAAGAAAAAAAGTTAGCTCCTTGCTAATAATTTAGAGACTTTCACTTAACATAAAGAAGATCTTAAGCATGAGAGCTTTTTGTTTCCTGGAAGTTTTATCACTGTTACTTAATATTATATTTTTACCCCATGTTTGGTTCTCTGGGACTCCAGCTGTTTGTCATACATCTCCTTGGATGCTGTGTTACTCCTACCCAAAATAACAGTATCTCAGCTATAACCTCTTTTGAGGGCAGCTCCCCAACTTTGATGTTTTCCCACTGAAAGACATGCGGCTTAGCAATTCTTTCCCATAGTATTCTGTTCTCATTCTGCCTTCTGGGAATGAGGGTATGATTACTTGAGTTGGACAGTGTTATGGAGACTACTAGTTTCTTACTTATTATTTATTTTCCTTCTATTTCTTAGTAACAGAATATTAATTTAATGGAATGATGGTAAGGCACTGGGCTCCAAAACCATTTTATCCAGCTTCCATTGTAGTTAGGGATGTCGATAAGATGTGAGAGAAGTCATTGTTTGGGGTTTCAGGGAAGTCCAAGGAGGAAGTCCAAAAGGAAAAGTTACCTCTTTTCCTTTTCCATTTTTCTGCCTGAAACACTAGACATGATAGACGGAGTTGTAGAAGAAAGATTTCATGTAACTTTGAAGAAGGAAGCAATGCACTGCAACTTCAGAAGCAATGCGCTAAGGGTAGCAGAAAAGAAAATAGGAGTCTAGTTCCCTGATGATTTTCAGAGCTTTTATATTAGCTTTGATGTCTCTATATATGGACTTTTTCTAGAATAATACCCTAAATTAAGACATGGCATTCAAGTCTCTGTTATTAGCAGCTAAACACAATTCCTAAAGGATACACAGAGGAGGTAGTTAATCAATAAACTACTTTTCTCAGCAAATCAACTCTCCTTTCCCCGTCCTCACTATCCACTTCCATGTCTTTCATCAGGTATCATAAAATTAAGGAGCCATTGGAATTTATAGCCCACAGGTTTTTGAAGTAGTAGATGAGAGTCATCTCAAGCCACACAGTATTAATATTAGGAAGATGAAGAGGAGAGAAATTGAAATGAAACAAACATTTCTTTTAAGTAATACTACAGACCAAATTGTATTGTTTACCTCATTTGCTAGAAGTACTTAACAAAATAGATACTATTATACTGACTTTCCCAGAAAAGCAAAGAGAATCAGAGAAATTAAGTAACCTCCAAGGATACACAGCATAGTACTTCTAGAGCCAGGATTCAAATTTTGATGTCACCCTTCCAAAACTCTTACTCTTTTAGCTTTAGTAAATAGCCACACAAAATCATGATGTTTTCTATTGTTTCTTCTTAATGTTTTCATCATATATTTATATGTATATACATAAATACATATGATATATATGTACATCATATATATGTACCTATTTCTAAGAGAATAGACCAAGTTCATCAGAGTTCAACAAATTAGAAAGAATAGGAATTTCCACTTTTTATTTCTCAACAAAGTGGCAGCTTCTGCATCTCATTAGACTTAGACTTAGGTATAAATCATAGCATCCCCATATGAACTGTAATAAAATTAGATGAGGAAGAATCTCACTGAAGTGGATTAACAAGGACACCAGATATGAAGCAAGTGGAGAAATGAATGAATGAACATCTTATCCTTATTAGTCACACAACTCTAGATTTGTCAAGAAATGAGTTTTAAAAACATCAAGCAGATTCTCCAACATCTTGCTCCTGAAATAACAGAAAACTGTTGATACTTGAGAAATACAAAAACCAGGTCCTATATTGTCAGTATTGGTAAGAAAAAAAAATAGCAAGGTCAGTAAGATATGCTGGCTTGTGGCTAAAAATATGAATATTTATTAACCTTTGCTATATGCAAGGGCCTGCTCCAAAATTGGGACAGACACAGCTCCAGTTAATGGTCATGCCATTAATCAGTTCCACTGCTGTTTTCTTCTTTCTTTTTTGAAAGTGTTTTGTATTTAATTTGCCTTAGATGCTGCAAAAGTGGAAAATTATTGGCTGCCCATTGGTGAGATAGGAAGCAACTTTGAACTCCTAATCATGCACCTCACAATAGAGTTATTAAAGGGCAAGGGCTTGGCGGGGGAGTCACATCTAAATTTGAATCCTGGCTCTAGAAGTACTATGCTGTACATAGGACCAAGAGGTGAAACCAGAATTAACTATAGGAATAGAATGAATATCCAAGTCACTTTGTTGTGTTCACAGTAGAGCTCAAACCTCACAATGTCAAGTAATGGAGATGCAGCCCATAAAGCTTTGGATAAAAATGAGATGGAAATGAGAATGTTCCTGAGACAAGCTTATCCCTGAAAAGTGGCTTCACAAAAAGAACATATTTTTAAATAATTCATCATTCTAACAGAGAAGGGAGACGTTAGCTGTTGAACAAGACAATTGCACTGACCCATCCCAGCCCGCACAGAAACACCTTCTAAATAGCCCAGGAGTGCCTGTGGAAAGGGAAAGAACATTTAAACAAAAGGAAAAGAAATCAGTATTAAATTCTAAACTAAAACACTGAAAGTAAAAAAGATGAAAATAAAATAAACAATACTCTAGTAGGGAAATAAAACACCCCAAGAAAAGTTGCTCATAAAGAATATGATGATTTTAATCTAACATTTATAAATTATTTATGCAAATTTTAGAAGTCATAAATACAAAAGCTTTGAAATTATTTGACTAAATAACAGAAGGATATGAATCCAGAAATAAGGGACCTAGGGATCCTTGGGTGGTTCTGTTAGTTAAGCATCTGACTCTTAATCTCGCCCAGGTCTTGATCTCACAGTCGTGAGCTCAAGCCCTGCACTGGGCTCCATTCTGGGCGTGGAGCCTAGTTAAAAAAAAAAAAATTAAAGAATTAAAAAATATACATAAACAAAAAAGAAATAAGTGACCTAAGGGAAAAATGAAAAAAAAAAAAGAAAACAAAACAAAACAAAATTTAAAAACCAACACTAAATAGTAACTTAAAGCAGACAGATACAAAATAAATCACAAGGAAGGAATGAAAAGGAAAAAAACAACAAAAAAAATAGTCAAGGATGGTTTGGAGAAAATGTAATAGACATAAAAGATATACAAAAAGATCCAATGTATGCCTGATGGAGTCCCCAAAGAGAAAGTGCAACACAATAAAGCATAAGAAATAGTTATAACTGTAATTCTGAAAGCTTTATTGCAGTAAAGAAAATCGGAATCTGAAAGTTATAAAGGTACACTCTCTACCTTGGAAATTCTAATCAAAATTATCAAAACTAAGACTGTTCTTCTAGCAATTAAACTTTAAAATATAAAGAAAATAATTTTTTGAGATCTGGGAAAAGAGTCAGTTAAAAAGAAAAATGTCAGAATGGCATCTGATAGAACTATGATATCTTATTTCACTGAAGTACAGGCTAAAGACCATGTTTTTAAGATATTCAAAAAAAGAAAATGTGAGTCAACTATTTTATATACTGTGAAAGCCACATGCATATATTAATGAATTTTTTTTAAAACTTGGGATATATTGCTTGAATGATCCTCTCCTGAGAAATCTATTAGAGAACAAATTTCTGGTAACTTAAAATGACCAATAAATGTTGACATATGTTTGGGGTAAACCGTACATATGTTTATGAGGGACTTAAGTCTAAAAGATCACAATAAGGACGAGAAGGGGCACCTAGGTAGCTCAGTCATTAAAACGTCTGCCTTCGGCTAAGGTCCTAATCCCAGGGTCCTGGGATCAAGCCCCTCATTGGGCTCCTTGATCAGCAGGAAGCCTGCTTCTCCCTTTTCCACTCCCCCTGCTTGTGTTCCCTCTCTCAATGTATCTCTCTGTCAAATAAATAAATAAATAAACAAAATCTTAAAAAAAAAAAGAATGAGGAAGAGATGGTAGACTGTGTTGTCTTTTTAAGAATAGACCAAGATAATAATAGTGATGAAATTGGAAGGTGAAGGAGAAAGTGGGAGGGGAGAAAGAATGTTGTTTATAGTAAGATGGTAATATATAGCATTCAAAAAAGAGTTGGCTAAGGATTTCATATAAGGATATTAGTATCAACTGCAACTTGGAAAAATGCAAACTACCCATCATAAAAAGTAGTCCCTCTCTAAAAATTTTTAGAAAGCACAGGAAAAAAAAAATACAAAATTTTATATAAAGATTGAATACACCATGAAACAATATGGCGAAATTAAAGACACGATTTGGATAGAATTTTACACACCCCTCCAATACCTGGACACATGATGTGGAAAATAATTGAGTAAGGATGTTGAGATCTAAATGATATAATCAATAGTGTGTCAAAATCTAGTCCCCAGTAATGGAGATCATATTTTTTCACATGCATATGAAATGTTTTATGATAATTGATTGCTAGGCCACAAGCAAAAAAATTCAGTAAGATTTTTTAAAAACTGTGAATAAGACAAACAGCATTTCTCGGATCACAATGCAATAAAACCAATACTAAAGAACTTTACACTTGCAAACTTAGGAGTGTAGTATTAAGCATATCTAGGATCAAAGGGGAAATACAAAAAAATCTGCAGTCTCTAAAAAATAATGATCAAAATATAACATATAGAATTCTTAAGATGTAGGTGAAACAAGAAAATATACTTTAAATATTTATATCAATTATAATGAGAAAAAAATAAATAAACCACAACTTTAAAAGCTGGAAAAATAATTAAAAAGTTATAGGGCACCTCAGTGACTCAGTTGGTTAAGCATCTGACTTTTGATCTCAGCTCAGATCTTGATCTCAGGATTGTGAGTTTGAGCCCCATGTTGGGCTCCATGCTGGGGTAATGGAGCTTACTGAAAAAACAAACAAAAAAATTGATACCAGAAGATGAAATGATATTAGAATAATTGGGATCCCAGAAGAAGAAGAAAAAGAGGGTCAGAAGGTATATTAGAGCGAATTATAGCAGAGAACTTCCTTAATTTGGGGAAGGAAACAGGCATCAAAATCCAGGAGGCACACAGAACCCCTCTGAAAATCAATAAAAATAGGTCAACACCCTGATATCTAATAGTAAAACTTACAAGTCTCAGAGACAAAGAGAAAATCCTGAAAGCAGCTCAGAAAAAGAGATTGGTATCCTACAATGGTAGAAATATTATAGGCAGCAGACCTATCCACAGAGATGTGGGGGACCAGAAAGGACTGGCACGATATATTCAGAGCACTAAATGAGAAAAATATGCAGCCAAGAATACTATATCCAGCTAGGCTGTCATTGAAAATTGAAGGAGAGATAAAAACTTCCAGGACAAACAAAAACTAAAGGAATTTGCAAACACCAAACCAACCCTAAAAGAAATATTGAAAGGGGTCCTTGAAGCAAAGAGAGAGCCTAAAAGTAACACAGACCATAAAGGAACTGAGACAATATACAGTAACAGTCACCATACAGACAATACAATGGCACTAAATTCATATCTTTCCATTGTTACCCTGAATGTAAATGGGCTAAATGTCCCAATCAAAAGTCACAGGTATCAGATTGGATAAAAAAACAAGACATATCAATATGCTGCCAGCAAGAGACTCATTTTAGACCCAAAGACACCTTCAGATTGAAAGTGAGGGGGTGGAAAAAAATTTACCATACTAATGGATATCAAAGAAAGCTGGGGTGGCAATCCTTATATCAGACAAATTAGATTTTTAAACCGAAGGCTATAATAAGAGATGAAGAAGGACACTATACCCTACTTAAAGGGCCTATCCAACAAGAAGATCTAACAATTGTAAATATCTATGCCCCTAACATGGAAGCAGCCAATTATATAAGCCAATTTATACAAAAAACAAAGAAACACATTGACAACAATACAATAATAGTGGGGGACTTTAAGTCACAAATCAGGACTCAACTGGTACCAAAAGATTGGGATCATTCCCTGCATATTTTTGGACCCCAATGCTTTGAAACTAGAACTCAATCACAAGAGGAAAGTTGGAAAGAACTCAAATACATGGAGGCTGAAGAGCATCCAACTGAAGAATGAATGGGTCAGCCAGGAAATTAAAGAAGAATTAAAAAAGTTCATGGAAACCAATGAAAATGAAAACACAACTGTTCAAAATCTTTGGGATGCAGCACAGGCAGTCCTAAGAGGAAAGTATATAGCAATACAAGCCTTTCTCAAGAAACAAGAAAGGTCTCAAATACACAACCTAACCCTACACCTAAAGGAGCTAGAGAAAAAACAGCAAATAAAGTCTAAACCCAGCAGGAGAAGAGAAATAATAAAGATCAGAGCAGAAATCAATGAAATAGAAACCAAAAGAACAGTAGAACAGATCAACGAAACTAGGAGCTGGATCTTTGAAAGAATTAACAAGATTGATAAACCCCTGCCCAGACTTATCAAAAAGAAAAGAGAAAGGACCCAAAACAGCAAAATCATGAATGAAAGAGGAGAGACCACAACCAACACCAAAGAAATACAAACAGTTATAAGAACATATTATGAGCAACTATATGCCAGCAAATTAGACAATCTGGAAGAAATGAATGCATTCCTAGAGATGTAGAGATGTATAAACTACCAAAATTGAACCAAGAAGAAATAGAAAACCTGAACAGCCCCATAACCACTAAGGAAATTGAAGCAGTCATCAAAAATCTCCCAACAGACAAGAGCCCAGGGCCAGATGGCTTCCCAGGGGAATTCTACCAAACATTTAAAGAAGAATTAATACCTATTCTTCTGAAACTGTTGTAAAAAATAGAAAATTTTGATCCCCAAATCAGACAAAGTCCCCATCAAAAGGGGAATTACAGACCAATATCCTTAATGAACATGGATGCAAAAATTCGCACCAAAATACTAGCCAATAGGATCCAACAGTACATTAAAAGGATTATTACCACGACCAAGGGATTTATTCCTGGGCTGCAAGATTGGTTCAACATCTGCAAATAATCAATGTGATACAATACATTAATAAAAGAAAGAACAAGAACCATATGATCCTCTCAATAGATGCAGAAAAAGCATTTGACAAAGTACAGCATCCTTTCTTGTAAAACTCTTCAGAGTATAGGGATAGAGGGTACATACCTCAAGATCATAAAAGCCATCTATGAAAAACCCACAGCAAATACCATTCTCAATGGGGAAAAACTGAGAGCCTTCCCCCTAAGGTCAGGAACATGTCAGGGATGTCCACTATCACCACTGCTATTCAACATAGTATTAGAAGTCCTAGCCACAGCAATCAGACAACAAAAAGAAAAGGCATCCGAATCGGCAAAGAAGAAGTCAAATTCTCACTCTTTGCAGGTGATATGATACTTTATGTGGAAAACACAAAAGACTCCACCCCAGAAGTGCTAAAACTCATATAGGAATTCAGTAAGGTGGCAGGATATGAAATCAATGCACAGAAGTCAGTTGTATTTCTATACACCAACAAGACAGAAGAAAGAGAAATTAAGGTGTCAATCCCATTTACAATTGCATCCAAAACCATAAGATACCTAGCAATAAATCTAACCAAAGAGGCAAAGGATCTGTACTCAGAAAACTATAAAATACTCATGAAAGAAATTGAGGAAGACACAAAGAAATGGAAAAATGTTCCATGCTCATGGATAGGAAGAACAAATATTGTAAAGATGTCAATTCTACCTAGAGCAATCTACACATTCAATGCAGTCCCTATCAAAATACCATCCACTTTTCTCAAAGAAATGGAACAAATAATCCTAAAATTTGTATGGAACAAGAAAAGACCCCGAATAGCCAGAGGAATGTTGAAAAAGAAAAGCAAAGCTGGTGGCATCACAATTCCGGACTTCCAGCTCTATTACAAGCTGTCATCATCAAGACAGTATGGTACTGGGCGCCTGGGTGGCTCAGTTGGTTAAGCAACTGCCTTTGGCTCAGGTCATGATCCTGGAGTCCTGGGATCGAGTCCCACATCGGGCTCCCTGCTCAGCAGGGAGTCTGCTTCTCCCTCTGACCCTCTTCCCTCTCGTGCTCTCTATCTCTCATTCTCTCTCTCTCAAATAAATAAATAAAATCTTAAAAAAAAAATCTTTAAAGACAGTATGGTACTGGCACAAAAACAGACACATAGATCAATGGAACAGAATAGAGAGCCCAGAAATGGACCCTCAACTCTGTGGTCAACTCATCTTTGACAAAGCAGGAAAGAATGTCCAATGGAAAAAAGACAGTCTCTTCAGCAAATGGTGTTGGGAAAATTGGACAGCCACATGCAGAAGAATGAAACTGGACCATTTCCTTACACCATACACAAAAATATACTCAAAATGGTTGAAAGACCTGAATGTGAGACAGGAGTCCATCAAAATCCTCAAGGAGAACACAGGCAGCAACCTCTTTGACCTCAGCAGCAGCAACTTCTTCCTAGAAACATCGCCAAAGGCAAGGGAAGCAAGGGCAAAAATGAACTATTGGGACTTCATCAAGACAAAAAGCTTTTGCATAGCAAAGGAAACAGTCAACAAAACCAAAAGACAACTGACAGAATGGGAGAAGATATTTGCAAATGACTTATCAGATAAAGGGCTAGTATCCAAAATCTATAAAGAACTTATCAAAGTCAACACCCAAAGAACAAATAATCCAATCGGGAAATGGGCAGAAGACATGAAGAGACATTTTTCCAAAGAAGACATCCAAATGGCCAAGAGACACATGAAAAAGTGCTCAACATCGCTCGGAATCAGGGAAATCCAATTCAAAACCTCAATGAGATACCACCTCACACCAGTCAGAATGGCTAAAATTAACAAGTCAGGAAACAACAGTTTTTGGCGAGGATGTGGAGAATGGGGAACCCTCCTACACTGTTGGTGGGAATGCAAGCTGGTACAGCCACTCTGGAAAACAGTATGGAGTTTCCTCAAAAAGTTGAAAATAGATCTACGCTATGACCCAGCAATTGTACTACTGGGTATTTAGGCCACAGATCCAAATGTAGTGATCCAAAGGGGTACATGCACCCTGATGTTTATAGTATTAATGTCCACAATAGCCAAACAATGGAAAGAGCCAAGATGTCCATCAACAGATGAATGGATAAAGAAGATGTCATATATATATATATATATATATAATGGAATATTATGCAGCCATCAAAAAAACCGAAACCTCGCCATTTGCAACAACATGGATGGAACTAGAGGGTATTATGCTAAGCGAAATAAGTCAATCAGAGAAAGACAAGTATCATATGATCTCACTGATATGAGGAATTCTTAATCTCAGGAAACAAACTGAGTGTTGCTGGAGTGGTGGGAGGTTGGAGGGTTTGGGTGGCTGGGTGATGGACATTGGAGAGGGTATATGCTATGGTGAGTGCTAGGAATTGTGTAAGACTGATGAATCACAACCTGTACCTCTGAAACAAATAATACATTATATGTTAAAAAAAAATAAAAAGATAGTAGGAAGGGAAAATGAAGGGGGAGTCTTGGAGGGGGAGATGAACCTTGAGAGACTATGGACTCTGAGAAAGAAACTGAGGGTTTTAGAGGTGACGGGTGGGGGAATGGGTTAGCCTGGTGTTGGGTAATAAGGAAGGCACATATTGAATGTAGCACGGGGTTATATGCAAACAATGAATCATGGAACTCTACATCAAAATCTAATGATGTAATGTATGATGACTAACATAATATAAAAAAAAAGAAATATGGACTGCCCCTCCAAAAAACAAACAAAAAAACACAAAGGAAAAACAAAAAAAAACACATGAGAATTAAAAAGTTACCTAAAAGACAATGAAAAAGAAAAAAATTTAGTAAGTATGAAAAAAATAATGAGTAAGAAGATGGGAAAATAGAACTTATGAAAACCTATTATTTTGAAAAATGAACAACGTAAATAAAACAATAGCATTTATGCATTTCTAGGCAAATAAATTTGAAGATACATATAAAATAATCCACCAAAAGTAATCTTAATAAACATGCAATGTTTAAATATATAAATTTCTATTTAAAAAATAAAGAAAACTTTCAGACATCCCACCACAAAAGAGAACCATGCGCAGATGTTTATAACAAACCTTTAAAGGTCCAATAGTTCCAAATGTGCTGAAATTATTCTGGAGAATATTAAAAGAAGAAAAACTTTCAACGCCAATCTGATAAAAATCGAATCAAATAATACTAATGAATATCAATGCCAAAATTTAAATGAAATATTAGATAATAAAATCCTACATGACATTTAAATATAATTTATATTGTCCAAGGAGGTTTATTCATAATGGCAAGAGAATTGATCAACATTGACCAAGATGGCCTTTATGTTCTCAGCATGACTAAATATTAGATTTCTTGTTACTGTAGGTCTCTGAGCTTCTTTTTCTTAGAGCGTTTACTTTAGAAAATCTGTAATTGCAAATCCTTTCTCTGACCTTTTGAAGTGTAGATAAATCTCCCAACCTCCTGCCAGTTTCAGGGCCCAGCAATGTTTTTTCTCAAGGACCTGGCAACAATACCTTTGAAATGTAATCATCAAGAAAGATAGGTTTCCTATCTCCTCAGAAGGTAGGGGACCAACTTCCGTAAGTACCAAAAAGCAAACACAGATGGTCTAATGACATGGAAAGCTTATCCAATGTCAATACTCCATGTTTTGTTTCAACTGAGTTGGATCGAATCTCTTCCCTATTATACTAGTCTTCAATTAAAGCCTTCCTTGACAGTTTAACTCCATCTGATGCACTTTTTCGTTAAAGAGATATGTATCATCTTAAGATATTTAAGGAGAAATATTACATAGCTATTTCCATAGATACCAATGAAAGAATTTTATAATTCAACACAGATTCCTCATAAAAGAACCAACAGATAAAAATGAATCTATCCATATGTAAATGGACACACACACACACACATATCAGGCCATTAATGTAAATTATGGAACAAAATAAGATGCTCATTGACAATGAACAAAACAAATAATCAAAATGAACAAAAAGAAAAAAAAAGAAAATAAGCAGAAATAAACAATTTAAGTCATAAGAATTGGTAACCCAAGAGAATAAACAATAAAACTAGTACAAACAATGAGATAATTTAAGGAAGCTGAGTATTAAGCTGGTATACAGAAATTAATAGCCTCATATATACAAACAATAGCTATTAAAAATTAAAATGGTAGGGGCGTCTAGGTGGCTCAGTTGGTTAAGTGTCTGACTCTTGATTTCAGCTCAGGTCATGATCTCGTGGTCCTGGGATTGAGCCCCCTATCAGTCTCTGCTCTCATCTAGGATTCTGCTTGGGGATTTCTCTCCCTTTCTTTCTGCCCCTCCCCCACTCACATGCTCTCTTTCTCTCTCTCTAAAATAAATAAATAAATTTAAAAAAAATTCAAAAAATTAAAATGGTAGAGCATTTACAATAGCAAGTATTTTGAAATGCCTAGGATAAAATTAGCAAGAAAATGCCAGACCTACCTAAGGAAAACATTAAAACATCTTTGAAAATCATAAAAGTAGACTTTAATAGAGAGGAATTTTATGTTTTTGGGCATCTCAATTTCACTAAGATCTTTATTCTCCCAAATTGATAGACAAAATCAGTATGATCCAACTGGAAAGAAGAGCAGTTCCTTTTTAAATTGAAGTTATATACATTGATTTTAAAGTTCATATAGAAAATAATCAAGGATACGGTTTGTTGTAGTCCTTATACTGTTTATTTTTGCTTTTGTTGCATGTGTTTTGAGCACTATGTAGAATAAAAGTGGTGAGCATAGACATCCTTGTCTTAGAGATATTTTGATCTTAAAGAAAAAGACTTTAGCCTTTCACCAACAAGTATGAGGTTAGTTATGAGCTTGTCACATATGACATTTATTATGTTGAATTATATTTCTTCTATACCTGTTTATTGAGTGTGTTTATTATGAAAGTATGTTAAATGTTGTCAAATGCTTTTTCTGCATCTATTGAGATAATTATATAATTTTATCTTTTATTCTGTTAATGTAGTATGTCACATTTATTGATTTTAGTATATGACACCATCTTGCATCTCAGAGATAAATTCCATTTGTTCATGGTGTATAAACCTTTAATTTGTTGTTAAATTCAATTTGCTAATATTTTGTTGAAGATTTTTGTATCTATGCTCATCAGAGATATGAGCTTGTAATTTTCTTTTCTTGTGCTTTGTCTGGTGTTGGTATTGGGATAATGCTGGCCCCTAAAATTATTTTGGAAGTATTTTTTTTCTCTTCAATTATTTCAAAGATTTGAAAAGAATTGGCATTAATTCTTCTTTAAATGTTTGGCAGAATTCACCAGTGAAGCCATCTGGTCTTTGGCTTTTCTTTCTTGGGAGACTTTTTATTACAAATTCAACCTCCTTACTCGTTACATGTCTATTCAGATTTACTATTTCTTTATGATCCAAAGAAAAAAGCTGCACAGCAAAGGAAACAATCAACAAAATGAAAAGTAACATACAGATTGGAAGAAAATATTTGCAAACCACATATCTAAAAAAAGGTTAATATCTGAATATATGAGGAACTCATATAACTCAATAGCAAAAAACCCACAAATAACCCAATTTAAAAAATAGTCAAAAGGGGCCTGGGTGGCTCAGTCAATTAAGTGTCCGACTCTTGATTTCAGCTCAAGTCATGATCTCAAGATTGTGAGATTGAGCCCTGCATCAGGTTCCATACTGGGTATGATGCCTGCTTAAGATTCTCTCCCTCTCCTTTTTCCCCTCCCCCTGCCTCCTCTCTCTCTCTCTTTAAAAAAAAAAAAATCAAAGGATCTGAATAGGCATTTTTTCAAAAAAGACATACAAATAGCCAACAGGTACATGAAAGGTGGTCAACATCATCAATCATCAGTGAAATGCAAATCAAAAACACAATGAGATATCACTTCTCACAGCCTTTAGAATGCCTATCATCAAAAAGATAAGAGATAGCAATTATTTTTTTAAAAGATTTATTTATTTATTTTGAGAGAGTGAGAATGAGAGAGAAAGAGAGTACATGAGAGGGGGGAGGGTTAGCGGGAGAAGCAGGCTCCTCGCCGAGCAGGAAACCTGATGCAGGACTCGATCCTGGGACTCCAGGATCATGACCTGAGCCAAAGGCAATCGCTTAACTAACTGAGCCACCCAGGCACCCAAGAGATAGCAAGTATTGACAAAGATACGGAGAAAAGGGAATCCTTGTACAATGTTGGTGAATGTAAATTGGTACAGCTGTTATGGAAAACAGTAGAAGGGACCCCAAAACTAAAAATAGAACTACCATATGATTCAGCAATCCCACTTTTGAATATATATCTGAAGAAAACAAAATCACTACTCTGAAGGGGTATCTGCACCCCCATGTTCATTGCAGCACTATTTACCATAGCTAAGTTTCAGAAACAACTGGTGTTTACTGATGCATAAAATGGATAAGGAAAATGTGGTCTACACACACACACACACACACAATGGAGTATTATCCATAAAAAGGAAGGAAATTCTGGCATTTGCAACAATATGGATGAAATTGGAGGACATTATGCTGTGTCAAATAAACCAGACAGGGAAAGACAAATACTGTGTGATCTCACTTACATGTGGAATCCAAAAAAAAAAAAAACCAAAGTGAAATTCATAGAAGCAGAGAGTAGAGTGGTGATTGTCAGAGGCTGGAGGTGGGGGAAATGGGAGGTGTTGGTTAAAGGGTACAAACTTTCAATTATTAGAAGAATAAAGCCTGAGAATCTAATGTAGAACATGATGACCATAGGTAATAACACTGTATGATATTCTTGAAATTCGCTAAGACAGTAGGTCTTAAGTATTCTTATCACACACACATACAAGACAGCTATGTAAGATGATGGATGGGTTATTTAATTTGATTGTGGTATATGTATATGAATTTATCACCTTGTGAATATGTATATGAAATTATCACCTTGTACACTTTAAATATATACAATTTTATTTGTCAATTATATCTCAATAAAGCTGGAAAAATTAGACAAGTATGTATAATTAAGGAATTTATCTTTTTTTTTAAAGATTTTATTTATTTATTTGACAGAGAGAGACACAACGAGAGCAGGAACACAAGCAGGGGGAGTGGGAGAGGAAGAAGCAGGTCTCCCGCTGAGCAGGGAGCCAGGTGAGGACTCGATCCCAGGACCCTGGGATCATGACCTGAGCCAAAGGCAGACGCTTAACGACTGAGCCACCCAGGCACCCTAAGAAATTTATCTTAAGTCAGTTAAGTATCTGCCTTCAACTCAGGTCATGATCCCCAGGTCCTGGGATGGAGCCCCACATCAGGCTCCCTGCTCAGCAGGAAGCCTGCTTCTCCTTCTCTCTCTGCCTGCTATTCCCTCTGTTTGTGTGTGCTCTCTCTCTGTCAAATAAATAAATTAAAAAAAAGAAATTTATTTTTAAAAAGAGCAAAGATATTAATAAAATATATATATGATAAGGCCTTTAAGGCCAAAATAGGGAAGGAACAGATGGACAAATGAAAGTTAAGGAAAATCTCAGAAATAAATCTAAGTGAATTTGATAATTTATGAAGAGCTGACATGGAAAATCAGTGAGGATTAATCTTTTAAATCATTAGATTAGTTATACAAGCACTAGAAGGAAGCATGGGTGAACTATTTTATGCCTGGCTATGATAAAAACCTTAATTATGATTCAAAATTGATAAGAAATGATAAAAAAGAATAATATATTCAATTAAATAAACATACAAATTTAAATTAACAAATGTCAAAAGACAAATGGGAAGCTAAGGAATTGCAATTTATATCACAAAGAACTAATATCTCTAAAATGTAAACAACTTATGAAATGAAAAGAAAATATAACTAAGCAACTTAATATGAAATTTGCAAATAACATGGATAACTTAGAGAAAATAATACACAAATATCCATTAAAAACATGGAAGAATGTTTAAGTTCACTCATAAAAAGAGTAGCAAATAGAACAAAACTGAGATACCATTTCTTACCACACAGATTGGTACAAAAACAAAACAAAACAAAACAAAAAGTCTTAGAATATATCATGTTGGTGAGTATGTAGTGAAATAGTCACTCATATATTGCTAACAAGAATGCAATGTGTTACAACTCTTACAGAGGAGATTTTGGCAAAATTTAGCCAAGTTATATCAAACACTGGACCACACAATTCCACTTCTAGATATCCATCCCAAAGGTATATTAGCAAACCACAAAGTAGTTTATATATAATATTATTTGTTAAATAGAATAGTAAAAGGTTAAGAATAAGCCATCTGTCTATTAGTAGGAAATGGCTTGAATAAATAATTATACATGCAACAGTGAACTGTGAAGCTGTAAAAAAATTTAGAAAGATGTCTGCCCACTGATATGGAGTGATGTTCAGTGTATATGTGCACAGCAGTGTACATAGTTTGGTATACTTTGTGTAAGAAATGGACGGGGATCAAAATATGCATACTTCATTTGCTTAAATTTGGAAAAGGAAACAATGAAAAAAATAAAACATAAAGCTCATGAGAAGATTAACCAGAGGAGAAGAAAAGGGAGAAGGATAAGGCTGAGATCAGAAGCTTGTCAAATTTATAGTTTATCTTTGAAATCATGTGAAGGTTTTACAAAATAAAATAACAAAACCAAATAAAAATTTTAAAATCTCTAAAAATTAAAAGTGAGGCAAAACAAATCTAAATGTTTATCAGTTTCATGACATAACTACTCACAGCAAAGAGTTGCTCCTGCTAAATTTAGAACATAGTATTTTTACTGTGAATAATAGCAGGCTTTTACTCTAAAGATAAAATTAGCTATAAAGAAAACGTAGCTTCATGCAATCATCTTACTATTAGTGATAATACTGATATAGTTATTAAGACACAATTACATGTGTATTGTAAGAGAGATTTAAAAAGTCATTTTCAGGAGCAAAGATTTTCAGCATAAGAGAAAAAGTGTTAAGTGAAAGCTCTCTAATCTTAAGGTTAAATTTGATATATCAGTATGAACATTATTACTCTCTTTTAAAAACTATTTCTTATCTTTAGTCATTGGAAGAAAATGTTAATTACTATGAAAGAGCAACCCACTCCTAACAGACTGACCTCTAAATACCATTCTGAACCTCAAAAAAATATAGATAAATGTATGCCTTGCATAAACGGTTGTTTATAATTATGGATTAAGAACTATATCAGATGAACCTAGAATGCAAAATAAAAAAGAAAGATGTCATAAAGGCTAAGGCAGTGTGTCAAAAGAACAGATGGATAAACTTGAAGTCCTCTAGCCAATATGGTGCAACTTGAAAACTAAAAAGGAATAACTATATTGATGAAAATAATAAACATTTAAAAATAATGATAAGAAGAAAGTAGAAATAAAACTTCTTGGACACCACTGGAGATTACTAGAGCACCAACTCAGTACGATAGCCATCAATAATAACAAGAAAAAACTCCAGCATTCAATTTGATACCCAGTATGAACTGTATTGAGGGTAATCAAGTAGCTTGAATGAATTAGGGAAAGTTCTATACACAATAATTCCATCTAAAAAAATGCAGAAGAAATGATAACACCACTTTCACCCTTAATGAAAAATTGATCTAAGTGAGTCATCAATGGATAGTAAAATTATTAGGTGAAAGGTCAATTGGAAACTTTAGACTGATGTAGTCTTGCTGTCATTCTGAATACATTAACCAATGTTAACATCACTACACATCACTAACATGCAGTGAGAAAACCAAAAGGTATGTGTCTACTGATAGGATGTAATATCAAATACACTACATACCTACACAGTATTATTGTGCCAACAAAACAAAGTAAAAAGAACATGAATCAAATCCAAATGACAGGAAATTCATGAACTAAAGGGACAACTCAGATGACATACTAAAGGAGCAATCAGTCAAATACAAAATGTGGGGCATTCACTAGATCTCTAATGTGGTTTCCAAAATAATACTGCATACAAAAATTACAACAGATAAGCAAAAGAGAAAAAGAAAAAAAAAACTGTTTTTACTTGATAGTCACTTAAAATACTAAAATGAGCATAAGAATCAAATATAGTGACTGTATAACTTGTCTAGATCCTAGTTTGAATGAATTGACTATACAAGGAGAATTTTTGTCACTTGGGGTAATTTGAAAATAGGCTAAGAATTAGACAATATTAAGGCATGTTATTGATTTTAAGTGCGATCATGATATTGGATTATTTAAGAAAATTCTGTGTTTTTGAGATGCATACTGAAGTATTTATAGATGAGTTGATATGGTGCATGCATTTTGTTTTGAAATACACCAGGAATACAATTTTGAAAATATTTCTAAAAATATGAGTGGAGGATAGATAAAGCAAGAATGGAAAATGCACCTTTCATCTAACTTCAAAAACTGTCAACATTTGTGAGAGTAAAGGAAGGTGGCAGAGTAGAAGGACCCTAAACCAACATCCTACACACACATCAGCGGAAATAACCCAGAAAATGACTCAAAAACTGGGAGAACAAATTCTACAACTAAATGTAGAGAAGAAGCCATATCAAAGAGGATAGGGAGGACAGAGACGCAGTTGGGTGACAAATGGATCGAGGGACTGTCCACTGGTGGGAGGGACCTGCTGGCACAGGGAGGGGGAGAAAAAGACTATACGCCAGGGACCCCGCTCTGGAAAGATGAATCCTCATAAAGTTTGGCTTTGAAAACCTGGGAGGCCGAATGGTGTGAGTTCTTATAGCCAGCAGGAATTAAAGCCTGGAGTTTTAAAAATCAGTGGGCATGGTTCTGGAAGAGCCTCATGGGTGAGGGGAAACAATCCTCACACTTAAAGAGACAGCACAACAGCCAGAGGAGACACAGCGTAGAAGCAGCAGTTTGAAAAATGCCAGTGGCATATGGGAGGGAGAAATATTTACTAATCTTAGAGCTTGTACCAGAGGGACAGAGATCTCTGGAAGACTCCTCCAGGAACAAAGGAGCTGGGGCAGGCGCCATTTCCTGCCCCTTCTGCCCTGGCGTAAACACACTGGCTACCTATAAGAAACAGCATGGTGACGGACATTCACTACCTAACTTGCTTACACTGTACCTCCCTGCCCCCCTGGCTTCAGGGTCTGCCTCTTCCAGCCAGGCTTGCCTCAGTCCCAGCACTGCAGGTTCCCTCCCCGAGAAGGCCAGTGCAAGCCTTGCCAACACTTTGTCTCCTGAAGGTGCACTTTGGGGGCGGTTCTTAGTTCCTCGGTGGTGGCCACAGATCCCCTCTTGGGGAAGACCCACATGTACCTCAGTAAAATTGTGTTCCCCACCCCAAACACTGCAAACCAGCCCCAACCAGCATGGTCCGAGAGGCAGTGGCACATCCCCTCTGATGGGCACTGCACACCTGCCCATGCATGCTTTGCAGATTGGCCTAGGCCGCCCTGGTATGGAAGCAGCTTGCCCCCTCTCCCAGAAGACTGACTGTGCACCCTGCCCCACCCCCAGGCAGGTTGGGAATCTGCCCCCTCCAGTACATTGGTGGCTAGGGCCTGTTCAAATCAGGCCCACAAGCCCAGCAGGGTGCAAGCAGTCCCAACAGGGGCCAGCACCACACCAAAAGTACTCCTACCCTGGGGTGAGGGAAAGAAAACCACACAGACCAGCCTGACTCTAGCCCCAGGAGTGGGCTGGGGACAGAGGGCTGGTCTGTTTCAGTCCCTGCCCACAGTGAAAGCTTCTCAGGGGACAATACAAGGAAAGTACCCTGCAGTTTGGTGCACAGTATCTCTGGAAAATGCTCCGTCTTACTCAACTCAAGCCCAAGGCAGCCCCAGGATGGCCCACTAATACCATAGGGATCAAACACTGCTCACACAGGCAAAGAGAGCCACTGCAGATGACTGTACTGAAGGGAAAAGGGGCTTAGCCCAGAAGCAGGGTGCACACAGCACATAGGAGACACCCCCGAAGTTCCAGGATCTAGTAAACAGGGGACATTACACTGCAGGGCACTATAGGCCCTAATGAAATAGAAACTAAAAAACAATAGAACGGATTGCTGAAACCAGGAGCTGGTTCTTTGAAAAGATCTACAAAATTCATAAAACGTTAGCCAAACTCATCGAGAGAGAGAGAGAGAACTCAAATAAAATCAGAAATGAAAGGAATAACAATTGACACCACAGAAATACAAAGGATTGTAAGAGAATACTATGAAATATTATAGCATATCATACATATACATCATATACATACATCATACATATATCATAACAAATTAGACAGCCTAGAAGAAATGGATAAATTCCTAGAAACATATAACCCCAAAACCAAAGCAGGAGGAAATAGACAATTTGAATACATCAATTAGCAGCAAGGAAATTGAGTTAGTAGTCAAAAAACTCCCAACAAACAAAAGTCCAGGACCAGATGGCTTCACGGGTGAATTCTACCAAATATTTAAAGAAGAATTAATACCTATGCTCAACCTATTCCAAAAAATAGAAGAGGAAGGAAAACTTCCAAATTCACTCTATGAGGCCAGCATTACCCTGATATCAAAACCAGATAAAGACACCACCAAAAAAAAGAGAGAGAGAGAGAGAAAACAATACAGGTGGATATCTCTAATGATGAACATAGATGTAAAATCCTCAACAAAATCTTAGCAAACCAAATCCAACAAAACATTAAAAAAAATCATTCACCATGATCAAGTGGGATTTATTCCCAGGATGAAAAGGTGGTTTAATATTCACAAATCAATCAACATGATACATCACATCAGTAAGAGAAAGGACAAAAACCATATGATCATTTTGATAGATGCAAAAAAAAAAACATTTGACAAAGTACAACATTAATTCATGATAGGAAACTCTCAACAAAGTAGGTTTAGAGGGAATGTATTTCAACATAATAAAGGCCATATATGAAAAATCCACAGCAAACCTCATACTCAATGGTGAAAATCTGAGAGCTTTTCCCCTAAGATAAGGAATAAGACAAGGATGTCTACTCTCACAACTTCTATTCAACATAGTACTGGAAAACCTAGCCACAGCATTCAGACAAGTAAAAGGAATAGAAGGAAACCAAATTGGTAAGGAAGAAGTAAAACTTTCACTATTTGCAGATGACATGATACTATATATAAAAAACCCTTAAAGACTCCACCAAAAAACTACTAGGACTGATGAATGAATTTAGTAAGGTCTCAAGATACAAAATCAACATACAGAAATCCATCGCATTTCTATACCCTAATAATGAAGCAGCAGAAAGAGAAATTAAGAAAACAATCCCATATACAGTTGTCCCCCCAAAATAAAATACCTACGAACAAACCCAACCAAAAAGGTAAAAGACCTATACTCTGAAAACCTGAAACATTGATGAAAGAAATTGAAGACCACACAAAGAAATGGAAAGACATTTCATGCTCATGGACTGGAAGAACAAATATTGTTAAAACGTCCATACTACCCAAAGAATCTACAGATTTAATGCAATCAGTAACAAAATACCAACAGCATTTTTCAACAGAACTAGAACAAACAATCCTAAAGTTTGTAAGAAACCACAAAAGACTCTGAATAGCCAAAGCAGTCATAAAAAAGAAAAGCGAAACTGGAGTTATCACAATTCTAGATTTCAAGCTATGTTACAAAGCTGAAATAATCAAAACAATATGGTACTGGCACAAAGTAGGATCATTCGGACAGACTAGAAAGGGAACAGAATAGAAAACCCTGAAATAAACTCATGATTATACAGTCAATTTATCTTTGACAAAGAAAGCAAGAATATGAAATGGAAAAAAAGATAGTCTCTTCAACAAATGGTGCTGGGAAAAAATGAATGAAATGGACAGCTACATGTAAATGAATGAAACTGTGCCACTTTGTAATGCCATACAAAAAATAAACTGAAAATGGATTAAAGACCTAAATGTGAGCCCTGAACCCATAAGAATCATAAAAGAGAGCACAGGCACTCATTTCTCTGACATTGGCTGCAACATCTTTCTAGATATGTCTCCTGAAGCAAGAGAAACATAAGCAAAAATGAACTATTGGGACTGCATGAAAATAAAAAGCTTCTGCACAGCAAGGAGACAATCAACAAAATTAAAAGGCAATCTACTGAATAGAAGATATTTGAAAATGACATATCCAATAAAGAGTTAGTATCCAAAGTATATAAAGAACTTGTACAACTTAACACCCAAAAGAAAAATAATCCAATTTTTAAATATGGGCAGAAAACCTGAACAGAAATTGCTCCAAAGAAGACATACAGATGGCCACTGGACACATACAAAGCTGCTCAACATCACTTATCATCAGGAAAATGCATACCAAAACTACAATGAGATATCACCTCACCTGTCAGAATGGCTAAAATAAAAAGCACAAGAAACAACAAGTGTTGATGCAGATGTGATTGTGGAGAAAAGGAACCCTCATGCACTGTTAGTGGGAATGCAAACAGGTGTAGCCACTGTGGAAGACAATATGTGTGAAATAGGTGATGGGAAATTATTCATGTTGATAAACATGAATAAGACATGGACTTGTTGAATCATTATATTGTACACCTGAAACAAATATAATACTGTATGTTAACTACACTGTAATTAAAATAAGATAAAAATAACACAGAAAAAAACTATCAACATTTTGCTATGCTTATTTTCGCTATTACCAACTTTTTTTTAAACAACACTAAGAAAAATTTAAAACATACAAAAAAGTTACAACTAATATTTTAATCATGCTTTTGTGTATGTTTAGATATTTTGCTTAACAATTTTAATTCCTTCGGGGTGCTTGGGTGGCTCAGTCATTAAGCGTCTGCAGGTCATGATCCCAGTGTTCTGGGATCAAGCCCCACATTGGGCTTCCGGCTCAGCAGGAAGCCTGCTTCTCCCTCTCCCACTCCCCCTGCTTGTGTTCCTGCTCTCGCTGTGTCTCTCTGTCAAATAAATAAATAAAATCTTTAAAAAATAATAATAATTTTAATTCCTTCATAGGCATATGATCTAGCTAATTTTAAGTTTATTTTGAAATATTTAATTATTTCTGGATTATCTTTTAAATATATTAGAATAGATTAAGCAAGGCTATTCCAGAAACATTTTTCTCTCAGGTGTACTTACTAGGCTGAGGAAGGCTTCTCAATCACTTGTTCATGAATCATTTAAAATGAGACCATCTGAAACATATGAAATAAAATGTGGAGAACAAATCACTATGGGGAAAGTAGTATGTTGTGAAAAGGGAATTATCTAGCACTAAACCTCCATGATTTTATTATGCTTAGAAAATTTGTCCTGTGTTCTTACTTTGCTACATTGAAATGCCAGAAGGTTTGCTTCTCAGCATGCAGGCTCATGGAAACACAGTAATGTGTTTCTTGGTAAGGTCTCCTGAAAATGCACACTTTGCTGAGGCACCAAATGTCCAGAGGGGTTCATTAATCACATTTGAGCTTTGTGAGTTAGGAAAAACATTCTCTTCCTTCCATCTTCCTTATCAAATCTCTATCTTATGGGCTGTCAACACATTGAATAGGTGAAATTTCATAATTTAGTGTTTAAAGATGACAAAATGATGTTAAATTTGGATTGTCTTGGGGCATTTTTGTGTGTAATTTAACAATTTAACATTTTGACATCATTTAAACAACATATCTGGAGGAGTACTTTGTTCATGTAATTAGTACACCATCAGGCTGTTTCAGTGTTTGAATCATATGGAGACATCTAACATTGTTTTTAAGAGAAGCTCACTGATAGCACAATATAGCAAGTAGCTTGAGGGGAAAATATGCCTTATACTTTTCATCCTTTACAAGAATAAAGTTTAGGAGTGGAGTTTTAGTAGTAGTAGGACTAGTAGCTAAAACTTATTACAGGTCCCATTTCAGGTCCCAAATTTCAGGTCCCATTTCAGGTCCCAAATATCAGACTCTGATGTAATAGTCACAAAAACCCTATAAACTTAGTACTGTTACTGCCCTTTGCAGTTTGTATAGTATCCAGAACATCACTGTTGGTTAAAGTTTGTGAATAAATAAATGAATACATTGATGTGTAGGGGAAAATCATATTTAGAATGTTTCTGAAAAATATTTATCTTTTCTAAACAACTTTTATCAATTGGATACATTAGAAGCATATGCTCCTAGGATAAGAATAAAGCATGTTGCAGTTTTTTTAATTTCATGTTTCTAAGTGTAAAATAATAATTGAATTGAATGATAGATAATAATCTCTATTTTGGTAACTTATGAGAAAATGATATGGTAAAATAATCAACCTTGGCCTTGTTTTTGTAATATTATTCTTAAAACCATGATATTCTGGTTACATAGGGTGATGACAAGATTTATGCTTTTGTGTTTTCTTCCATACTCTCTTTTCCTTTCTCTATGGACATCGGGTTTTGGATTCAAATCACCAATTATTCTGCAATAGATAAGCCTAAATCTCTGAGGTACAAACCATATAACCTGGATCTGAAATTGAATCTCCTTTGGATTTTGTGATAACATTGACCCAGCCCAATTAACTTAGGTAGATAATGCCTGTTTACTATCTGCCTCTGAGGCCTCTGTTCAGGTTTATTATTTCTGTCAGTGTTATTCCAGCTTTGATTCTTTGTGCAACTGATTCTTTGTGTGGCACCTGTTAGGCTTAAATTCTTTTCCAAATGCTGCTGAACAAACATCCATATATATGTTGCATTACTTTTTTTCTAGTTACAAAAGTAATATCTTCTTATTACAAAATATCATATTACTTAAAATTGCTACCATATTTGTATGTATGTATGTGTGTGTGATTGCATTTATATGTGATCAGACTGTAGATATTATTGTTAAGTTTTTTCTGTTTAACATCATGAACATTTTCTGTTGCCATTGATAATATTCTCCAGCATAAACTTAATGGTTGTATAGTATTATGGAATTAAATTATTTGGATATATAATCCAATCTCATACTGTTGGATACTTAGTTTTTTTTTACCAGTTTACTTGTTGAAACAAAAGTCTGATGAACAGCCTTGTATACAAATTTCCATACTGAAAATATTTCTTTATTAGAAGTAATTTTCTAGGTCAAAACACATTCAGGCTTTTGTACAACCACCTTTAAATGTAGAAGAAGTTTTTCCAATAGAGAATAATATTAAACTTCTTCGCAAACATTTTGTATACATGAAGAGCTTCGGGTGTTTGCATTAATTTATGGGTTAGCTCCTTGAATGTCACCTTTTATAAGAAATTTTTCATTCTTGTTTTTCGCGTATACCTTTGACTCCATTATTTACAGAGTGATTCTCCCTGGAGATAGCCACGACAGGTTTCCAGGTTATCTCGTGACTTGATGAAAATTGCAATTCTACTGTCTTACTCCATTTATCTAGCAGAACTTTTCTGGCAAATAGGATATCTAACATTTTTCCAAGCAAATTACTATCAGATATTTCCTGTGATAAGCTTAAAATAAGACCTGAACTTGCCAATATAAACATCTTTCTGTAATATGCATCTCTTGCTTTGTAATCAGAATTAAATTTTCTTGTTTTACCTTTTTCTAGGAAAAATGAAGACTGTGCAGCAAGAGTCACTGGTTCTGTACACTTCATAGCGAACAATACTTCTGGCAAACACACTCATAGTTAACAACCTGATTGGTTGCTAAGTCTCAAGCTGTGAATGCGACAAATGTATATTAACGATTTATATCACCAGCTTGAGTAGGATAATTAATTATTTGATCAACATTCTCTAGGCCAAGTGACCCCAGCAACAAATTTCACAAGTTGGTTCCCCATGACTTAACAGATTTAGCCAGTGTTTTGCTGAGGTCTTTTTATAGATTGGGCACTAGACTCAGCATTTTCCCTGAGGATATCTCACAACATTCTAATAAGTCGTGGCAGGCAATTTTATTATATTAATTTTATTATATTAATATAAAATTACTGATGAGGAAACTGATCTCAGTGAGGTTAATTAATTTGTTGAAGTCACGATCTATAAAGGTGAGCACTGGGAATGGAGCACAGATCTTTTAACTCTACAGTTACTGCTTTTCCCATTACCCTCTGTACAAAGTATTTTGTTTACATGTGTTTCATTCTTAGAAAATATGTACTGAATTTTAACTTACTGCAGGCTTTGGGCTTAATACTAGGAAATGAAAAAGGGTAAAATTAATTAATGAGATGATAATAAGTAAAGTATATGGATCTTAGTTTCTTAGAGTGAACTGTCTGGAAGGGAGACAAATATTAATCAAATTCCTCAAAGAATGTAAATGACAAGTATTCCTTAGATCTACATAAAGAAAGGAAGATTACCATAAAAGGAATAATTGAAGGTAAAATTAAAAAAAAACTTATTTTTCTTATTTTTAATTGATCTAACAAACAGTAATATGTTCAAAGTAATAACAACAATGTATTTGAGTATGTATGCTTAATTGAATGCCAGTAATGATACAGGGATGGGAGGGGGGGATTAGCAATAGTTGGTTATAAAGTAATTGCACTACCTGTGAAGTGGTACAGTGTTATTCAAAGGTGAACTTGGGTTAATTGCAAATGCATATTGCAAATTCAAGGGCAACCCCTAAAAAAAAGGTAAAAAGTGAAATATAATTGATATGCAGAGAAAAGAAGAAAAATTAGAATCATAAAATGCTCATTTAGAACTATAAAAGGGGGGCTCCTTGGTTAAGGGTGGCTCAGTTGGTTAAGCGTCTGCCTCAGGCTCGGGTCATGATCCCGGGGTCCTGGGATCAAGCCCCGCATCAGGTGGGGAGGTAGGGAGTCTGCTTCTCCCTCTCCCTCTGCCCCCCCAAGTGCTCTGTCTCTTTCTCAAATAAATAAATAAAATCTTTAAAAAATTAAAATAAAACTACAAAAGGCACAAAAAGAGTGGAAGACAAAAATAGGAACAAAGAAGAAGGACAACAAATAGAAAACAGTAACAAATATGGTAACTATTAATCCAACTATATCAATAATTCAAACTTCAATAGTCTAAATAAATGAATTAAAAGACTGAGACTGTCAGAGTAGATAAAAAAAGACTCAACTATATGTTGTTTAGAAGAAACCCACTTTAAATAAGAAGACACACATAGAAATGGTTTGGGGAAAACTGGACAGTTACAGGGAAATGAATGAAACTGGACCACTTTCTTACACCTAAAAATAAACTCAAAATGTATTACAGACCTAAATGTGAGACCTAAAATCATAAAATCCTGGGAAAGAACCTAGTCAGTCATTTCTCTGAATCGGCTATAGCAACACATTTTTAGATAAAAATCTTTTTTTAAAATTTTTTTTAAAGATTTTATTTATTTAATTGACAGAGAGAGAGAGAGAGAGACAGAGAGAGAGGGAACACAAGCAGGGGGAGTGGGAGAGGGAGAAGCAGGCTTCCCGCCGAGGAGGGAGCCCGATGCGGGGCTCGATCCCAGGACCCTGGGATCATGACCTGAGCTGAAGGCAGTCGCTTAACCAACTGAGCCACCCAGGTGCCTCTTTAGATAAAAATCTTAAGGCAAAGGAAACAAAAGCAAAAAATAAATTATTGGGACTACATCAAAATAAAAAGATTCTATATAGCAAAGGAAACAATCAGCAAAACAAAAAAACAACCTACTGAATGAGAGAAGATATTTGCAAATGACATATCCAATAAAGGGTTACTATCTAAAATATATAAAGAACTTATACAATGCAACACCAAAAAACCAAATAATCCAGTTAAAAATGGGCAGAGGGTGCCTGGGTGGCTCCGTCCATTAAATATCTGACTCTTGATTTTGGCTTGGGTCATGATCTTGGGGTTGTGGGATTGAGCTCTGTATTACACTCCATGCTGGGCATGGAGCCTGAGTGGGATTTTCTCTCTTCCTTTCCCTCTGACCCTCCCCTCCTCACTTAAAAAAAAAAAATGGGCAGAAGACATGAACAGACATTTCTCCAAAAAAGACATACATATACATGAAAAGATGCTCAACATAGAGCCAACAGACCCATGAAAAGATGTTCAACATCACTCATCATCAGGGAAATGCAAATCAGAGCTAGAAGACTATAGATCAATGCTAACAAAATTCTGATGGAAAACAATTTCCAACCAAATCCTACATCTAGCTGAATTTCCACTTAAGAATAAAAGAAAAGAGATATTTGAAAGCATGGAATGTTTTTAAAAATTTACTTCTTGTGTACTCTTTCTTAGCAAACTGGTGAAGAATTTGTTCTGTTATTATGAAGGTATAAAGCAAATGTGAAGAAAACATGGCATCTACAAAACAGGGAATTCAATACAAAAGACAATTCAACACAAGAGAGGTAAAATAATTCTAAGTATGATAGTGAAGTGAGTTCCAAGCAGAACAGCTGTGTAGCTGACTGAGAGGACAATCATTGGCAGATGTTTTCAAAAGGACTTTTATCCCCTCAAAGTTTATGCATTCAAATGATTTGAAGAAATGAGAATTTTTATTTTGAATTATTGGTATCACCATTAAATCCCTGAAAATTACATGATTGTTTGCATTATTTAACATCTATATAGTGCTTATTAAATGTTTGCCACTGTTTTAAGCTGTTTTTTATTTTTTTACATGTATTGATTCATTAAACTCACGTTAGTCCTCTGTTATAGATGTTATTTTTTACCCTGAGAATTTAGATTGCTGTTTAGTGGCAGAGTTAGGATTTGAACTTAGGAAGTCTACTCCAGATTCTGTGCTGTGAACCACCACCTATCTCCTTCTCATCCAGTCACAGCTTGAATTGAAATCTACCCTATTCTAAGAATGTAGTCAACAGTTTTTTTTTTCCCCTTTCTAATTTTGGACTGCTCAGTGGATCTGAGAGTTAAGATTGTGACTTTTGCTGCTTTATAGAAATGTAGAAATTGAGTCTTATTGTTGAGTTTTAGCAGAAATGTTATATATATTTTGCCTTCAATGTTAAAGAGAAGGAAATTAGTAAGTGCAGCCAACCTCCAGGGGTGGTTTTATAAAACAGCAGAATGTTTTATTGCTTCCTAACATTACATTTCAATTTTAAGCATTTAACAATCTTTATTATAGATGAAAGTGATTAGAACAAAGACATCATATATTTTGCTGTTGGGATTCATGGTAGAATTATTTTATATTGGAGTTGCAAAAGTCAGTGTTACAATGGAGTCCTAGTATAATAAATGTCTACAACTGCAGTTAAATTAGTTGAGAGAGCACCTTTTGTCTATTAAAAAAGCCTAACTAGGAGTTTGCATCTGACACTAACTAGCTCTGTCAACTTATGAGCCAAACCAGTTGTTTGATTTGTACTCCATGGTTAACCAAAATTTCTCTGCACCTATGGAGTATAATTGGGGGTAATAATATTCTCTTCAAGGGTTGTTTTATGGTTTTGAACCAGCTGAACACACATTGATGGATTATGAAATATTCAACAGAGCATATGAATAAGTGCATACTATTTTTTTCTGGACCAAAAATGCTGAAAAGTGATGTAGCAGACAGGCTGCTAACAAGGATTATTCTTGCTCTGGAAGAATTCACACTTTCATGAGGAAAAAACAAACAGAACACAACTGCAAAGCAATATGAAAATTGTTAAAATAGGGGTAAGTGCAAACATCTATTGAACACAGAGACAAGAATCCCCAACTCAATATATCCCTAGTCTACTGATTTTCCCACTCTCCTAAACAAATGTCATCACCTTAAATTCCCAATACCTGTTAACATTCCCACTCTGTCAGCTGATAAGCTTGCTTTTTTCATTAACTCTAAAACAAAGACAATGCCAAGGCCACCATTGCCATATGAAGTCAATCCAGGTGCTCTGCCAATGTGTCTGTTTTCATAATTGAGCTATGCATGGTCATATCTGAATCCAGTTCTCTCTGTGGGCATTATGATCCCATTCCTTCTTGAATCAAAGAAAACACAACTCCAGTAACATAAAATATATGTCATGTTTTCATTCCTCCTCTCAGAAACAAAACCTTTTCTTGAAGCCACCCTACCAAATGGCTACTGCTTGATTTTTTCCCTTTGTAACAATAGTCCTCGAAAGAGTTACCTACCTTCACTCTCTCTAATCCCTCTTCTCACGTTGTCTCTTCAACAAGCTCCAACACACTAAACTCCAATCACTCCACTGAAACTTCACTCCTTACTAGTGACTTTGTTTTGCTAAATCCTATGCACAAATATCAGTTCTCCTCTTGCTTAACCTGTCAACAGCATTTGACACAATATGTCCTTCTTAAAATAACCTTCACTTGACTCACAGCTTATTTTTCACACATTCTCATCGTTTTTTCCTTCTCATGCCTCTTGGCCCATTCCTCGTCATCTTTGTTACCTCTTAACTTTGGAGCCCTCTCCTCTCCCCCTGGTCTTAGTTCCCGTTCCTTTTCAATTCTCTCTCTCCAAACTCATATCCACACTCTTATCACCTCATTTCAACTCATTGTTATGTATACCACCTGTATATCTCCAATCCCACATTTATATTTCCACTCAGGACCTCTCACTTGACTGCCAAGCCCAAAGGCACATTATTTTAAAACTAAGGTTAAACTTTGACTCCTTACTTGCAGGAGTCACTTTCAGGGTTCTGGGTAGTAGTCTAGCAATGTGATCATATGGGCAACCAGTTTTGTAAAATGTGCATTCACAAGAAAAAAACTGAAAAGACAATTTCAGTAACATATTATGAAGGGACTGTAGTTTAAGGCAAATGGAAAATAATAGGATAGAAATGTGTCAAAAATTAGTAATTTGCTACAAGCTGGACATTTGTATCAGTGCTATATGAATGGAGAGGCCTTTGTATTTCTGACATGTAACTATCCTTCCATGACAGCCGAATATCTGGGAACACTTAAAATTTAAGATGATTCAAAAGACATATTTTTACATACAAATGATCAGTAAATAATGGGAACATACAGTATGTTCAACATATTCCTTGAAGTATTTACGAATTCATTCAATTGATCATTTAATAACTATTAATTCAGTGCATACTATATTCAAAGCACCATGCCTATGAAGGAATGTCCATACATGTCTCTCGGGGAGTTTTATAAATCTGTTGAGGTAATAAAATATAGATACATAAGCCTCTCACTAGGCATCCTCATGAGAGTAACGTTGTTAAACCCTGTGTGGCAATCCCTGATGCACTGCTGTGATATCCAGGGAAGACATGGAGATCTGGAAATCCAACTACTTCCTTAAAATCATTCAACTTTTTTTATTTTAAGATTTATTTATGAGAGAGAGAGAGCATGCACGTGAGTGGGGGGAGGGGCAGAGGGAGAGAATCTTCAAGCAGATTCCACACTGAGTGGGAAGCCGGACTCAGGGCTCTGTCTCACTACCCATGAGATCATGACCTGAGCCAAAACCAAGAGTTGGACGCTTAACCAATGAGTCACCCAGGTGTCCCCAGATCATCTAACTTTTCAATGATTATCCAAGATGCTTCATTGTGGGAGTAGACAACAGGGCTCCAAGCAGATGTCCCTTCTTGGGAAAGCTGTGGTGCTACAGGCAAGAACATCATGATTTCCAAGGCCATCTGAGGGCATCTGTAGACCATCTCAGCTCTGGAGAGACTGTCACCTCATATCCAGGGGGATGTGGGCTTTGTGTTCACCAAGAAGGACCTCACTGAGATTGGGGTCATGCTGCTGGACAATAAGGTGCCAGCAGCTGCCCATGCTGGTGTCATAACCCCACAGGAAGTCAATGTACCAGCCCAGAACACTCATATGGTGCTAAAGAAGTCCTCCTCCTTCCAGGTCTTACAAATCATCATTCCTAAATCTCCAGGGGAACCACTGAAATACTGAGTGATGTGCAATTGATTATTGGAGACAAAGTGGGAGCCAGCAAAGCCATACTACTGAACATCTCCCCCTTCTCCTTTGGGCTGATCATCCAGCAGGCGTTTGATAACGGCCCCATGTACAACCCTGAAGTGCTTGGCATCATCACAGAAGAAACTGCATTCTTAGTTCCTGGAGGGTTCTTGCCATGTTGCTAGTGTATATTTGCAGACTGATTGTCCCATTGTTGCATTAGTACCCTGTTCTATTACCAGTGGATACAAATGGGTTCTGCCTTTGTGGAAGCTGATTATACATGCTCACCTGCTGAAAAGGTCAAGGCCTTCTTGGCTGCTACTCTGGTGGCAGCTATTCCTGTGGCGACTGCCACCACAGCTGCTCCGGCTATTGCTCTGCAGCTGCTGCCCCAGGCAAGGTTGAAACAAAACGAGAGTTAGAGGAATCCCGCGAGGCTATGGGATTTGGTCTCTTTGACTGATCACCAAAAAAGCAACCAACTCATCCAACTTATTTATGAGACAAGGAAATAAAGGCTTACTTCTCTTTAAGAAAATAAAGTATGGATGTATAAGTAGTACAAGGCAATATATGAGAATAATTAGATCACACATTTAGGAACTGATACAACAATAAAGCAAAGATCCTCTGAGGAAAAGTAGTTTAAAGTAGAGAGTTGAAGAAAGAGTTGTGGAAGATTTTATTAACCATTCAGGTAGGGCAAGAGCACACAGGACCTTGGCAAAGTGGTTAAAAGGGATTTTTCTCGGGGCGCCGGGGTCACTCAGTCAGTTAAGCATCTGACTTTTCATTTTGGCTCAGTTCATGATCTCAGGGTTGTGAGATAGAGCCCCACGTTGGGCTGTGTGCTGGGTGTGGAGCCAGCTTAAGATTCTCTCTCTCTCCTTCTCCCTCTGCCCCTCCCCCACCACTTTAATTTTTAAAAAAATTTTTTTTTAATTTAAAAAAAATTTAAATTAAAAAAAAATTTTCTTGGAGAAATAAACCTTCCTTAATAGTTGTGTAAAAAGCTGTAATTTTTTTTCATTAAAATAGAAATATTTTCAAAAGTTAGATAACCAGAAAAATTAGCTTTCTAAAACAAGGTTCTTATTTCTGGGAGAATTCACTTTAAATACCAAAAATATTAAGAATATAATTATATCTGTTTAAAGGATAAGTAAAAGCTGTAATTGAAAGTCACATGCTGTGGAGAGAGGTTTTTTCTTTACTCTTTATAAGAAAAAAAGATATAAGAATGTTTCCAAGATGATAAGAAAAGTTTCCCATTGGGAAAAGAGAGGGGGCTTTGTTGTTTCTTCTACAGAAAATTGAAAGAGCAGAAGTTGAGTTGATATTGAATTCTTTCACTAAAATTTGACTGTAACTCATACCACTGTCCTGGCCCTGGGTAAAGAATTAAAGATCAGATAGAATCCTCATAGTCTGTTAATTGAGGTCCAGAAATCATTCAAATAAAAATTCAAGTAAACGATGAAATTGTGTTTGTGTTTTGTGGAAGATTGCTCTGTCAAAGGGAGCCAGGTCAAGACTGGAGGCAAGGATAGCAGTAAAATTTTGACCTAATTCATCAGGAAAATAGTAAGAATTTAAAATAAGGACATGATCGCTTGAATAAAAACATTTAACATTTATTAGAATCTTATTATATGCAAGGATAGTCTAAGTGAATTACAGATAATTTGGTCAAGGTTGAACACATTTAACAAAGCTGAGATTGGAACCCCTGCAGTCTGGTTCCAGACATGTACCACTAACCATTGAACTGAACTGTTTCTAAACATAGAATGGAATGAAAGGGCTTTTTTTTTTTTTTTAAGAAATGCCATTTAAAAAATAAAATAAACAAAATTTTATTATTAGAAATTTAAACTAAAAAAACCTAGTGGCTTTGGCACAATTATTGCCTTATGAGTATGAGACATTTGTTTAAATTGTGATAATCTACTGTTTGATATTCCAGCAGGCTTCTCTCAACTATTTAACTTTTAAATTTCTCTAATTCTCAGTCATATCATTGGTAAAACTGGTATAATAATACCTATTTTGTAGAGATTTGTGCGTGTGTGTGTGTGTGTGTGTGTGTGTGTGTGTTAAGTATTAGCTCATAGTATGTATGTATGTGGCACCTGATGCGGCTGCTGATTGATGATTCTAAGCCTGGATAGCAGAATAAATTATGGCATTATTGTAGAATATACAAGATTAAGAAAGATAATGTATTGGAGAAGTTGTTGAGACTTTCACAGATGTAATAAATTATTTATTATTTCATTTGTTTAAATTGTGAGCAAATCTCTCTGTGAAAGAGAAAAAAAAACAAGGAAAGACATAAAATAAAAGTAGAGAAGTTAATGAAAGTAGAATTCAAACAATCATTTTAAAGCACACGCCAGTTTCTCTTTTAACTTTAAAAACTAGGGCCTGGGAAGGATGGGAGATATTGTAAGATAGAGTTTGTTGATATTGGGACTGGTGTAAAGAATAAATCTTATAAAGTAAAAACAAGAAATAGTATCCTTTGTGAAATAGATAATATCCAATTCTGATTTACTCTTAGGGATGAGTGAATTCTGTGGAGGTCCGCGTATCTCTCACCCCCAGAGATTACTTGTTAAATTGAATGACACTGTCAAACCATGTAACCAGTTTTCGTACATTTGCATTTATGGTACCCATAGATGTTAAATGCTGTACGGATGACTAATAAAAAGGTGAGAGACAAAAGAAGTCATCAGTGGACATACTAATAATAGAAAAATTGGTTTATGAGGGAGGATAAAAGGAAGAATAAGGAATAACACTCCTGGTACAATTCCCTTGAAAAACAGGAAATAACAGTTTAAAAAAATGAGGAAAAAGGCCATGTTGTGAGATAGGAAAGCAGAAAAAAAATGTCATTTTGTCAAGGCCAGTAATATAAGTGGGAATCCTAGTTTGAAAAAGAATATTCCAGAGTGGAAGGGATAGGGATGGTATCCTTTAGACTTTCCTTAAAGTATCTCGTATTTTAGATCTGACTTTGAAAACGTGGAAATATTTTGCATAATTAGGAAACAACATCAAAGCAAAATGAGACAAAGAAAACAACCTCTAAAAATTGTAAGCAAATGAGGCAAATAAACCTAACTGTATGACATCAGTGCCTTAAATAGAGGAAATTGAAATAGAAATTTAAAATAAGGAATTGACTTATACATCCTCATGAGATTTATATCTTACGGTCAAACAAACTGCAAAAAACAAACAAAAACCCCCTAAAGCCAACCAAAAAAAAAAAAAAAAACCTTAAACTGATTTTTGTAATCATGTAGTTATTAATATTAGAACATTGGCATGTTGATTCTGAAAGTATGTGTATGCACATACATATGTACACATATGGGTAAGGAATCACCTCAATAGGAGTTTCTTATTACTGTTACAACAAATTTACCACAAATTTAGAGGTTTGAAACTACACAAATTTGTTATCTTGTAGTTCTGGAGGTCAGAAGTCTAAAATAGTTTCACAAGGCTGTTTCCTTCTGGAAGCCCTAGGAGAGATTCTGTGTCCTTGCCTTTTCCAGTTCTAGAGGTCACCCAAATCCCTTGTTTATGAATGATTCTTCCATATTCAAAACAAAGACAACAGCATGACAACTTCTAATGTCCCTTTCTCCATCTGTCCCTCTGCTTCCAGCATCACGTTGTGTTCTGTGTGTGTAAGACTTTTTTGCCTCTTTCTTATAAGGATCCTTGGGGTTATAATGGACTCACCTGGATAATCTAGGATAATCTTCCCATTTTAAGATTCTTAATCACATCTGAAAAGTCCCTTTTGCTGGATATGGTAATTTATTCACAGGTTCCAGGATTAAGACAAACATTATTGAGGGAACATTATTCAGTCTACTACAAGAGGGGACTAAGAGTTTTAGTATATATGTGATGTATGTAAATAAATAAATAAAGTTAGATTTATTGTGCTTGCTACATGAAGGGAAAAGCTCTTCAGAGGATCTATGAAATTTCTTTCTTTTTCTTTCTTTCCTTCCTTCTTTCTTTCTTTCTTTCTTTCTTTCTTTCTTTCTTTCTTTCTTTCTTTCTTTCTTTCTTTCTTTCTTTCTTTCTTTCTTTCTTAGGATCTATGAAGTATCTTAAAATGAGAGAAGTTATGGAAGGATATATATACTGGTTGGGAGCCTTAAGGAATTATTGATAATTTGTAAACTAATCAGGTTGCTGGTACAATCATATTATATGAAGTTACTGTTAGATCAATTTATCTGTGATCTTAGTCTTAGAGAGAAGACTGAGCAAATACTACATCTATTTGAGTTTAGATATTCTGTGCTATACACCATGGTTGGGTTTCTTAAATATATCTCTGTTATTAGCCATAGTACAGTCCATTTTGCATATGTGGCTTCTGCTTTAATTATCAGCACACTGCCTCCAGGAATTCTTCAGCCTAAGAAAACTGATAAATTTTTATCTTCTTAGGATGTGATCAGTTCAAATTTATACCACTGTTTGATGGGTCTTGATTATTTGTTGAGTTTTTAAATGCAAGCCAAAAGACAGTGAAGCAACATCTTTAAAATACTGCAAGAAAGAAACTGTCAACCTAGAATTCTGAACACACGGAAAATATCTTTCAAAAATGAAGAGGAAATAAAGACATTTAAAGACATAAAAGTAAAACAAATTAAATAATACCAGACTAGCTCTGTAAGAATGTAAAAGGAAATCTTTCAGAAACAAGAAAAATGACAACAAATAGAAATTTGAATCTATGCAAAGAAATGGTATATAAAGTATAAAAATAAATAATTTAAAATATCTTTTCCTTGCTTTATAAATATCTTTAAAAGATAAATTGGGATAAAAAAATAGACTGGGACTGCTGATTTCTGGTCATTCAAGGAACTTAGAAGTTGCAGCTCTATCCTAACAAGTTGAACAAACTGAAAAATCAAGATTTTTAGATCTATCAAGGATCTAAACCTCTGGTCCCAAAGTTGGAGAGACAGGCAGACAGGTAATAACCATTTATTAGAATAGAAACCCACCTTTTTGGGAACCACTACTGGGGTGGGAAAACCTGAAGTATAATCAACAAGTTGCTGGAATCTCAGAGTGGTCAAGCCTGAGAGATCAAATTTCCAGGAGGATTCCAGTTTGGGGAGGTTCTTACATTTTTGTGAGTTTAATCTCCACTTTAGATTCCATGGACGTTAAAAGAATAAAAAGAGAGTAATACTAACTACTCTATGCCCACAAATTTGATAGCCTAAATGTAATGCACCAATTCCTCAAAAGACACAATCTGCTAAAATTCAAATGAAAAGAAATAGACAATCTGAATAGACCTATATCCATTAAAGAAATTGAATCAATGCTAACAACTTTCCCAAACAGAAGACTACGGGCTTAGATGGGCTCACTGGTGAATTCTATCAAACATTTAAGAAATTATACCAGTTCTCTACAATCTCTTCCCAGAAGATGGAAGTAGAAGGATTACTTCCTAACTCATTCTATGAGGCTACCGTTACCCTAATACCAGAGCCACACAAAAATGTTAAAAGAAATGAAATCTACAGATCCATATGTCTCATGAACATATATGCAAACATCCTTAACAAAGTCTTAGCAGATATATAAAGAGATATATACAATATATAAAAAGAATGATATACTACAAATAAGTGGGATTTATTCTAGGTATGCAAGGTTGGTTCAACACTTGAAAATCAGTTAGATAATCTATTACTTCCACAGAAGAAAAATCATACCAATAAATGCAGAAAAGACACTGGATAAAATAGAACACCCACCTATGATAAGAACTTTCAGTAAATTTGGAATAGAGGACAACTTCCTCAATTTGATAATGAATATCAACAAAAAATCACACCTAGTATCATACTTAATATTTTGAAATTGAAAGTTCTCCTGTTAACATTAGGAAAAAGGCAAAGATGTTTTTGCTTCACTGTGCTTTTCAACATTGTACTGGATACCTTAGCTAATGTAATAAGATAAGAAAAGGGAAAAAGAGAGGCAGCTGGGTGGCTCAGTTGGTTAAATGTCTGCCTTTGGCTCAGGTCATGACTGAGCCCCTCATCAGGCTTCCTGCTCAGCAAGGGGTCTGCTTCTCTGTCTTTCTCTCCCTCTGCCCCTCCCTACCTCTCATTCTCTCTTTCAAATAAATAAACAAAATCTTAAAAAAAAAGAGTTAAAAAAAAGAGAAAAAGAAAAGATATATATATACTGTGAAGGCAGAACTAAAACTGTGTTTGTTGGCAGAGGACATGATCATCTATAAGAAAATCTGAAAGAATCACATAAAAAACTCTACTGGACCTAACAAGCAATCATAGGAAGGTTGCAGGACATAAGGTTAATATACAAAAGTCAATTGCTTATCTGTATACCATCAGTGAACAAGTGTAACTTGAAATTAAAACACAATATTATTTACATTAGTACTCCCCCCAAATAAAATACTTAAGTATAAATCTAACCAAACACGCACAAGATCTTCTATGAGGATAACTATAAAACTGGTAAATAATGGGAAAGGGTCAAACATTTATCCTTCCTTTTCAGTATAAATATAAATTAGGATAACCAGAAGTCAATAAGAATTCTTTCTGGCTGTAAGATTTGCAATAAAGAAGGAATAACAGAATTAAATGTTATTATTATACTGTTTTTAATGAACAAATAATATAATTAGGATAATTCTCTCTCTCTTCTTAAGCAAGTTTGAATTTGGTTTCTGTTACTTGCTATGTACTATGCACTTTGATGGATGATACACAAATACATTTTTAGGGATCATAGTGGGTGTCTGGCAACATTTATTTTTCAAAACAAGTCTCTGTGATAGGAGAGCCCAGTCATCCATACAAAACCTGGCTTAGGCTCAAAAAGACATTTTTGATAAATTGCCATTACTCCATTAAATACACTATTAAGAACACTGTGGAAATCAGTGAGAGGGAACTTATATCCTTGGTAGCTGTATCAAAGAGAAAACAGAAAAAAAATTAGACTGAAACAAAGTCTAAACTTTGACGCAGAAGAGTAATATTCTATGCTCTATTCTGGAAAACAGTCACCCAAATGCCACTTCAATGTTTGATTATGGAATACCCAGTACTTTTTAAGGTTTTTAGCACATAGAAAAAAAAGGGAATAAAATACCTACAGGCAGTTCTATGTTCCTCATACTTTTCTACTCTTCAATTCTATCATTCTTTAGTGATGTTGTTTCTATATATTTTATCCCTCTGTTTACATATTTTTGAGCACATCACTCCATATTATGGCTCTTAGAATAGAACCAGATGCTCCAAATGTAATCTGATCAGTGATATTCTTTTGGGACTATTACATGGTTTCAAGCATCCTACATAGAATTTTCTAGTGTTGGTATCTGGTCACAGAAATTCAAGATCTGGGCAGGTGTGGGAAATGAGATCATGCAGTTCTATTAAACCAGAAATACAAGCTACTAAATTTTGGCTATTTTTCTATTAGATTAATTTTTTTATTGAATATGTTAAATTTGTCAAATGCTTGGTAAATATTTTCCGAAATTATGATTTAATCTTTGATGTGGTTTGTGATATACAAATTACTTATATTATTATAAGTAATATAAAATTACCTTATATTAAAATTACTTATAAGTAAGGAATCATGGTGCTCTTTCATTTTTTAGCTTCCAAATTTCCAACCCTGATTAAGAAGAGCTGACCGACCCCTGGATTATACATTTATTCTCCTAAATCTTCCTTAATATTTTATTATTTTGCTTTTATATTTTATAAGAAAAATTCTTATAAGCCTAAAATGTATTTTGTTCATGGTATGTAAAAAAAGGTCCAAAGGTATATCCTGATTTCATGAATAGCAACTTGAACCAGCATTGTTTAATTTTTTTTTTTTTGCTTTTGAATTGAGATAATAACTTTTTCATATGTTAAATTTGCATATACCCTGGGCTTTATTTCTGGACTCTATCTTTGCTTATATATTTTTCTTTTTCTATGTTATTTCCAGAATATTTTTGTTATGTGAAATTATAGTATATGTTAAGCAATGACCCCTTCTCAAAATAGTTGCCTTAGTTATTATCAGAGAATTAAGTTTTCCTATACTTAAGATAATTTTAAAATTTAAAAACCAAGTTAGAATTTTATTTGGGATTATGATAAATTTATAAATTAATTTTGTGAATATTAACATTTTTATGATATTCAGTCTTTTTATTTAAGAAAAAGAAATACTCTTCCATTTACAGAGATCTTATTTCATATCCTTCACTAAAATTCCATGGTTTTCTTCCTATGTATTCTAGGGTTTACTTATTCATTTTGAGCATTTTAAAACTTTTATTGGTATTGTGAATTGAGTATTTCCTTTTCTATTTTCTAAATCTGTTTTACTGGTATATTTTTTATAAACTTACATTTTCAAGTTTTCTCATTAATAATAAATATATAACGTAATACAATTATGTATATATGACATGGCTTAAGATGCCACAAATTTATTATCTTAGAGTTCTGGGGGTCAGAAGTCTGCAATCCATTTTGCTAGTCTAAAATCAATAGATTGGCAGGACTGTGTTCCTTCTGGAGGCTCTAGGATGAAAACCCATTTCCTTGCCTTTTCTAGTATCTAGAAGCTACCCCACTCCTTGGCCTGTGGGATCCCATCACTCTGACTTCTGTTGTCACATCTTGTTTGACTCTGACGTTCCTGCCTCACTCTTATGAGGACCTTCGTGACTACACTGGGCTCACCAGCTAATCCAGGGTAATTTCCTCATTTCAATGCCCATTACCTTAATCACATCTGGAGTCCCTCCTGGATGTAAGGTAGCACACTCATAGATTCTGGGGATTAGGAGGAGGACCTCTGTTGGCGGCCATTTTTCAGCCTACCACATACCTGTGTACATTACTTTCAGGACTCACCTTTTTGAACTCAGTCACTGCTGCTAGCTCAGGCTCCGGGTACACCTGACAGGTATCTGAGTGCTGGGATCCTCACTCTGGACCAAGTTTTAGCATCTGACCAGTGCCTCTGTTGCAGGAATGGATGGGCAGAAGAGAACACTGCTCACAGAGAGGTCAGATTCCTGGATCTTGTTCTCTCCTCGATCCTCATGGTGCCTGATTACTTGAGTCTCTCCAGCTTGTGCTCATCTGGTTTTCACACAATTCTTTCTCCTAGGGCCTGCCAGCACTCCTGTCCCCTTGGCTAGGCTCCCACTGACTTGGAACAAGCCCTCCTTCCTTTTCCCTTCTTTCATACTGCCTGGCTTCAGAGCACTCCACACCCCTCATTTCCAGGATGAATTCCTGGCCGTGTTCCTCCAAGCTATCTTGTTCTCCAAAGTGTAAATAGGGGAGCCCTGCTCCCCGTCACAGGTTTGCTTTGTCTCCCTGAACTGAAATGTGCCTAAAAGTCATCCTTCTTTTGCTTTTTCCAAGCTCTGAGCATCTCTGCCCAGCTCCAAATGTTCTACCAGCCCCAGGAGACTCTCTACTGCTTTGAGGGGCCACAGGTCCTAGGATCTGAGGCTCAGTCAGGGCACCGTGGCATTCACACCATAGCTGGACCACCAGAGGTGGGCACTCTGAAAGCAGGTGTATAAGAGTCCCAAACATGAAGTTGGTGTAGTTGACTGGCAAGATGCTTTGGGCCTGTGGGTGGTGTAGCCCTTTCCTTGGCATCTCCCTGCTACAAATCTTCTTAGGCAACCTTCTGGGATGTAACTTTTGGTGAATGGGACTATTCCAGGGCTTGAATGGGGCCTGTTCAAGCCCTTCTTTCCAGTTCTCTCAGTTCCTACCCCTCCTCAGCAGAAAGCCAGTTCTCATCTTGTTTTTCTCCCGCCACAATGAACTTCAAGGCCCCATTAGAGTAGAGGGAATTACCCTTTAAATTAGAGCCTCAAATATTTAGTAACATAAAGTTGTCTTTCCCAAGCAGGGCCTGCTTGGTTGCTTAGAAGCATGATGCTCTGTTTTTTTAAGCAACAAGTGAGCAAGTGGCCTTTGGGTATAAAAAAGCATTTATTTTTTATCCTTCTATATAGATCCTACTTTCTCACCCTTACGCAAACAAGAATGACTGTCTATTCTCCACCACTTCTACACATTCTTAAGTCTGTTTTTCATTTTAGTTTTTTAAAATTTGCTCAAGCATTACAGAATCATTGGCTGAATATAAAGAGAGAAAATATTCACCCATGATATCACTGCCATCCCTGACAAATTAAACTATTTTTTTGTTGCATGTTCCCTTCCAGTTTTTGTCCCCATGAACATATAATTCAAATAGTTGTAATCATAGTGTAGCTCTCATTTTGTGTTCTACATTTTCCACTTAGTATTAATTAAAAGCATTCTTTCCATGTTGCTGCAAAGTCATCGTAATTATCATTTTTAATGACTATAGGAGTTCATCAAGAGGGAAGTAGATTACCTAACACTTGCTCTGTTGTAGGGACTTTTGTGACCCTTTCAGAGTTCTATTTCTCCTTCAAGGTTGCCCTTGATGTCATGTCTCTCTTCTGTCCTCTGGGAGAGGGAGGGGAGGCAAGCCAGGAGATAGGGAATGGGAAGAGGAGAAAAATAGCACCGGGAGAAGCAAGCAGAGGAACTTGGATGACACACATTCATAGTTAAGACTCCTGAAGGTGAGAGCTGGAAGGAAACAGGCCTTTACCTGTTAAGTTCCTTCACTAATGGATATTTTTGAGAATGACTTTTTCACTTACATTTGGAAATGACTTTCAGTGCCTAGAGAAAAGATGGCTATAGGGAACTGATTGAGAAAACAAATTTAACCTATCAGTTTTAACTTCTCCAGCCATCAAAATTAACTCCCAAATGCTGTTCGAAATTCTAAAAATATATATAATTTTTGTCAGTCAAATATTTAGTGCTGATTAGAGTTAACACAGTAACTTGAGAGTATTTCAACTATAAGTGCTTCTTAAGTTTCACAAGCTCTAAGCCTATAAGATGCTCCATAAGAGAAGGGTACCTTGACAAAAAATTTTGGGAAACAGTGATGCTGCATGTTAGATCCTTTTTTGGGGTATCACAATACCCATTAATATATACAATGTCCTTAAAAGTCCTGCAGGAAGGAAAACTGCTTGACTTTGGTTGACTTGGTGTTTCCTAAGGCCACGGGGCCCTTTTGTCATATGGTACCTCCACTAGTCAGAATTTAATCAAGAAAATGAAAATAAGCTAGATAATTCAGAAAGAATTGACCACAGAGGCATATGTTAGGAAGTGTCAGAAAAGTTGAAGGAGACAAAAAGGTGTTGAAACCCAGAGATCTACAGCTACAGGAAGTACCTGCAACTCCAAAGGGTAGACATGGTGTTCCCAGAAGTTTCTTGTCAGCGATCCTGGGAGTACACAGACACAGAACATGGTGGGATGCAGCAGGTAGTGGGACCACTGGGGAGATGCTAAGCTTTGGTGCTAGATGATGGAAGTGGCGTGAGCTAAGTTCTGGATCTGTGGAAGGATCCTGGAGCCCACAGCTATTTCCTGGAGGGGTGTTACCCTCTGTGATAAGCAGATGTCTTGTCCACATAATCTCTGTCCCCTGGTGTCATACTCATGAATACGTCATGTTAAGTGGTGACTTTGCGGATGTCACCAAAGTTACTAATCAGTAGACCTTATGACAGGGAGCTTATCCTGGATTGCCTGGCATGGTTCCATATAACCTCATCAACCCCTAAAAGCAGAGAAGGAAGTCAGAATTGGAGTCAAAGAAATTCAAAACATGAGAGGAGTCAATGTGCCATTGCTAGCTTTGAAGATGGAGGGGACCATGAGCCAAGGAATGTAAACAGTCTCCAAAAGCTGAGAAACCACTGGCTGATAGCCAGCAAGAAAACCTCAGGGATCTCAACCACACAACTTCATGAAACTGAATTCTTTTCTTTTTTTTTTTTGTTTTATTGAGAAATAATTGAAATACATCACTGTATAAGTTTAAGGCATGCAGTGTGATGGTTTGATTTACATATATTATGAAATAATTACCACAATAGGTTCAACTAACATCCATCTTTTCATACAGATAAAAGAAAAGGAAAAAAAAGAAAAAAATTCTCTTTGTGATGAGAACTCTTGGGCTTTATTCTTTTAATAACTTTCCTATATATGATACAGCAGTGTTAACTGTAAACATTATGTTGAACTTTATATCCCTAGTACTTATTTATCTTATAACTGGTAGTTTGTAGCTTTTGACCATCTTTTTCTAATTCTTCTGTCCCCACCCTCTGTCTCTGATAACCAGAAATCTGATCTCTTTTTCTGTAAGTTTTTTGGTGTTTTTGTTTGTTTAGATTCCACATATAAGTGATCATACAGTGTTTGTCTTTCTCTGTCTGACTTGTTTCACTTAGTGTAATGCTTTTTAGGTCCATCCATGTTGTCACAAATGGTAAAATATCTTTCCTTTTCTTAATGGCTGAATAATAGTCCAGTGTGTGTGTGTGTGTGTGTGTGTGTGTGTGTGTGTGTGTGTGTGTGTGTGACTACTTCTTTATCCATTCATCCATACATGGACACAGGTTTTTTTTCCATGTTTTCGTTATTGTAAATGATGCTTCTATGAACATGGATGTGAAGATATCTTTTTGAGTTATTGTTTATGTTTCCTTTGGAAACACACTCAGAAGTAGAATTACTGGATGATATGGAAATTCTATTTTTAATTTTTGAGGAGCCTCCATACTGTTTTCCATAGTGGCTTTACAAATTTACAATCCCACCGACAGTGGATGAGTGTTCCCTTTTCTCCACCTCCACATCCACATTTGCTATCTCTTGCTTTTTTATAATGACCACAGGCCTTAGGTGATATCTCATTGTGGTTTTAATTTGCATTTCCCTAATGACTAGTGATGTTGAGCATCTTTTTGTGTAGCCTTTGGATTTTCTTATATATTTTTTGGAGAAATGTCTATTTAGGTCCTTTGCACATTTTTAATTTTTTTTTTTTTTTTTGCTTTTGAATGAGTTCTTTATACATCTTTGATATTAACCCCTTATCAGATAAATGGTTTGCAAATATTTTTTTCCCATTCCATAGGTTGTCTTTTCACCTTGTTGATGGTTTTATTTTTCTGTGCAGAAAGTTTTTAGTTTGTTTAGCTTATTTTTGATTTTGTGGCTTGTGCATTAGGTGTCATATTAAAAAAATCATTACCAAGATCCATGTTAAGGAGCTTTATTCCTATGTTTTCTTCTAGGATTTCCATGATTTCAGGTCTACATGAAAAGTCTTTAATCCATTTTGAGTTAATTTTTGTGAGTGGCATAAGATATAGTTTCATTCTTTTACATGTGAATATCTGATTATTCCAACACTATTTATTGAAAGGACTGTCTTTTCTTCATTGGGTAATCTTGGATTCCTGGTCAAATATTATTTGACCATACATGCTTGGATTTATTTCTGGGTTCTTGATTCTGTTCCACTGGTCTATTTGTCTGTTTTTATACCAGTACTGTACTGTTTTGATGACTATAGCTTTATAATATAGCTTGAAATCAGAAAGTGTGATGCCTCTTCTTTCTCAGGATTTCTTTGGCTATTTGGAGCCTTTTGTGGTTCCATACAAATTTTAGGAATGTTCTTTCTACTTCTATTAAAAAATGTTATTGGAATATTGGAGGGGATTGTATTGAATATATAGATGGCTTTTGGTAGTACTGACATTTTAACAATATTAATTCCTCTAATCCATGAACAGGATATTTTTACATTTATTTATGTCTTTTTCAATTTCTTTCATCAACATGTTGTTGAAAGACAGGTCTTTTACCTCCTTGGTTAAATATATTCCCAAGTATTTTATTGTTTTTGATGCCATTGCAAGTGGGATTGTTTCTTTTTCTTCAGAAAATTCATTGTTAGTGTATAGAGAAACTACTGATTTTTGTATGTTAATTTTATATATTTTTTGTATATCTTGCATATTCTGTATATGGCTTTTAGGTTCTTTTGATCTATAACGTTGTTTAAGTACACTGTTTCTTTATTGATATTCTGTCTGAATGTTCTACCCATTGTTTAGAGTGGGTATAAAAATCTCAAACTATTATTGTATTATTGTTTATTTTTACTATAGGCTCTGTTAGTTTGGGTTTTATATATTTAGGTGCTCCAATTTTGGGTGCATAAATTTTTAGACTTGTATCTTCTTGATGTATTGGATTCTGGATCATTATATAATAATAATCATCTTTGTCTCTTTTTCCCATTTTTAGTTTAAGTCTAATTTGTCTAAGTATACGGGCCATGCTTTCTTTGTGGTTATCATTACCATTGCTTGAAATGTCTTTTCCATTCCTTCACTCTTAGTCTATGTGTGTATTTAAGGCTAAAGTTAATCTCTTTTTGGGTTGTTGGATCTTATTTTTTACCTAGTCAGACATTCTATATCTTTGAATTAAATAATTTAATCCATTTACATTTAAAATAATTATTGATAGGTAGACTTATTATTGCCATTTTAATTGTTTTCTGGTTGTTTGTGTTTTGTTGCTTTTTTAAAAAATTTTATTATGTTAATCACCATACATTACAACATTAGTTTTGGATGTAGTGTTCCATGATTCATTGTTTGTGCATAACACCCAGTGCTCCATGCAGAACGTACCCTCTATAATACCCATCACCAGGCTAACCCATCCCCCCCACTCCCCTCCACTCTAGAACCCTCAGTTTGTTTTTCAGAGTCCATCATCTCTCATGGCTCATCTTCCCCTCCGATTTCCCCCACACTCATTCTTCCCCTCCTGCTATCTTCTTCTTCTTCTTCTTTTTTTTTCTTAACATATATTGCATTATTTGTTTCAGAGGTACAGAACTGTGATTCACCAGTCTTGCACAATTCACAGCACTCACCATAGCACATACCCTCCCCAATGTCTATCACCCAGCCACCCCCTCCCTCCCAACCCCCACCACTCCAGCAACCCTCAGTTTGTTTCCTGAGATTAAGAATTCCTCATATCAGTGAGGTCATATGATAAATGTCTTTCTCTGATTTATTTACTTCTCTCAGCATAACAACCCCCAGTTCCATCATGTCATTGAAAATGGCAAGATCTCATTCCTTTGATGGCTGCATAATATTCCATTGTGTGTGTGTGTGTGTGTGTGTGTGTGTGTGTGTGTGTTTGTATACCACATCTTCTTTATCCATTCATATGTCGATGGACATCTTGGCTCTTTCCACAGTTTGGCTATTATGGATATTGCTGTTATAAACATTGGGGTCGACATACGCATTCGGATCCTTACATTTGAATCATTGGGGTAAATACCAAGTAGTACAATTGCTGGATCATATGGTAGCTCTATTTTCAGCTTTTTCAGGAACCTCCATACTATTTTCTAGAGTGGCTGCACCAGCTTGCATTGCTACCAACAGTGTAGGAGGGTTCCCCTTGCCCTGCATCCCTGCCACCAGCTGTCGTTTTCTGACTTGTTAATTTTGGCCATTCTGACTAGTATGAGGTGATATCTCATTGAGGTTTTGATTTGGATTTCCCTGATGCCGAGCGATGTTGAGCACTTTTTCATGTGTCTGTTGGCCATTTGGGTGTCTTCTTTGGAAAAATGTCTGTTCATGTCTTCCGCCTGTTTCTTGATTGGATTATTTGTTCTTTGGGTATTGAGTTTGATAAGTTCTTTATAGATTTTGGAGACTAGCCCTTTATCTGATATGTCATTTGCAAATATCTCCTCCCATTCTGTCCTTTGTCTTTTGGTTTTGTGGACTGTTTCTTTTGCTGTGCAAGAGCTTTTTATCTTGATGAAGTCCCAATAGCTCATTTTTGCCCTTGCTTCCCCTGCCTTTGGCAAAGTTTCTAGGAGGAAGTTGCTGCCGCTGAGGTCGAAGAGGTTGCTGCCTGTGTTCTCCTTTAGGATTTTGATGGACTCCTGTCTCAGATTGAGGTCTTCCAACCATTTTGAGTCTATTTTTTGTGTGTGGTGTAAGGAAATGGTCCAGTTTCATTCTTCTGCATGTGGCTGTCCAATTTTCCCAACACCATTTGTTGAAGAGACTGTGTTTTTTCCACTGGACATTCTTTCCTGCTTTGTCAAAGATGAGTTGACCACAGAGTTGAGGATCCATTTCTGGGCTCTCTATTCTGTTCCATTGATCTATGTGTTTGTTTTTGTGCCAGCTGGAAGTCTGGAATTGTGATACCATCAGCTTTGCTTTTCTTTTTCAACATTCCTCTGGCTATTCAGGGTCTTTTCTGGTTCCATAAAAATTTTAGGATTATTTATTCCATTTCTTTGAAAAAAGTGGATGGTATTTTGATGGGGATTGCATTGAATGTGTGGATTGCTCTAGGTAGCATTCACATCTTCACAATATTTGTTCTTCCAATCCATGAGCATGGAACGTTTCTCCATTTCTTTGAGTCTTCCTCAATCTCTTTCATGAGTATTTTATAGTTTTCTGAGTACAGATTCTTTGCCTCTTTGGTTAGATTTATTCCTAGGTATCTTATGGCTTTGGGTGCAATTGTAAATGGGATCGATGCCTTAATTTCTCTTTCTTCTGCCTTGTTGTTGATGTATAGGAATGCCATTGATTTCTATGCATTGATTTTATATCCTGCCACTTTACTGAATTCCTATATGAGTTCTAGGAGTTTTGGGGTGGAGTCTTCTGGATTTTCCACATAAAGTATCATATCATCTGCAAACAGTGAGAGTTTGACTTCTTTGCCAATTTGGATGCCTTTTATTTCTTTTTGTTGTCTGATTGCTGTGGCTAGGACTTCTAGTACTATGTTGAATAGCAGTGTTGATAGTGGAAATCCTGCCGTGTTCCTGACCTTAGGGGAAAAGCTCTCAGTTTTTCTCCATTGAGAATGATATTCGCTGTGGGTTTTTCATAGATAGCTTTTATGATGTTGAGGTACGTACCCTCTATCCCTACACTCTGAAGAGTTTTGATCAAGAAAGGATGCTGTACTTTGTCAAATGCTTTTTCTGCATCTATTGAGAGGATCATATGATTCTTGTTCTTTCTTTTGTTAAGGTATTGTATCACGTTGATTGATTTGCAGATGTTGAACCAACCTTGTAACCCAGGAATAAATCCCCCTTGTTTGTGGTGAATAATCCTTTTAATGTACTGTTAGATCCTGTTGGCTAGAATTTTGGTGAGAATTTTTGCATCCATGTTCACCAAGGATATTGGTCTGTAATTCTCCTTTTGATGGGGTCTTTGTCTGGTTTGGGGATCAAGGTAATGGTGGCCTCATAAAATGTGTTTGGAAGTTTTCCTTCCATTTCTATTTTTTGGCAAAGTAGGTATTAATTCTTCTTTAAATGTTTGGTAGAATTCCCCTGGGAAACCATCTGGCCCTGGGCTTTTGTTTGTTGGGAGATTTTTATGACTGCTTCAATTTCCTTAGTGGTTATGGGTCTGTTCAGGTTTTCTATTTCTTCCTGGTTCAGTTTTGGTAATTGATACATCTCTAGGAATTAATCCATTTCTTCCAGATTATCTAATTTGCTGGCATAGAGTTGCTCATAATATGTTCTTATAATTGTTTGTATTTCTTTGGTGTGGGTTGTGGTCTCTCCTCTTTCATTCATGATTTTGTTGATTTGGGTCCTTTCTCTTTTCTTTTTGATAAGTCTGGCCAGGGGTTTATCAATCTTGTTAATTCTTTCAAAGAACCAGCTCCTAGTTTCGTTGATCTGTTCTACTGTTCTTTTGGTTCCTATTTCATTGATTTCTGCTCTGATCTTTATTATTTCTCTTCTCCTGCTGGGTTTAGGCCTTATTTGCTGTTTTTTTCTCTAGCTCCTTTAGGTGTAGGGTTAGGTTGTGTATTTGAGACCTTTCTTGTTTCTTGAGAAAGGCTTGTATTGCTATATACTTTCCTCTTAGGACTGCCTGTGCTGAATCCCAAAGATTTTGAACAGTTGTGTTTTCATTTTCATTGGTTTCCATGAATTTTTTTACTTCTTCTTTAATTTCCTGGTTGACCCATTCATTCTTTAGTAGGATGCTCTTTAGCCTCCAGGTATTTGAGTTCTTTCTGACTTTCCTCTTGTGATTGAGTTCTAGTTTCAAAGCATTGTGGTCTGAAAATATGCAGGGAATGATCCCAATCTTTTGGTACCTGTTGAGACCTGATTTGTGACCTAGGATTGATCTCTTCTGGAGAATGTTCCATGGGCACTAGAGAAGAATGTGTATTCTGTTGCTTTGGGATGGAATGTTCTGAATATGTCTGTGAAGTCCCTCTGGTCCAGTGTGTCATTTAAAGTCTTTATTTCCTTGTTGATCTTTTGCTTAGATGATCTGTCCATTTCAGTGAAGGGAGTGTTAAAGTCCCCCACTATTGTATTGTTGTCAATGTGTTTCTTTGCTTTTGTTATTAATTTCCTTATGTAATTGGCTGCTCCCATGTTATGGGCATAGATATTTACAATTGTTATATCTTCTTGTTGGATAGACCCTTTAAGTAGGGTATAGTGTCCTTCCTCATCTCTTATTAAAGTCTTTGGTTTAAAATCTAATTTGTCTGATATAAGGATTATCACCCCAGCTTTCTTTTGGTGTCCACTAGAATGGTAAATGGTTTTCCACCCCCTCACTTTCAATGTGGGGGTGTCTTTGCGTCTAAAATGAGTCTTTTGCAGACAGCATATCGATGGGTCTTTTTTTTTTTAATCCAATCTGATAGCCTGTGTCTTTTGATTGGGGCATTTAGCCCATTTACATTCAGGGTAACTATTGAAAGATATGAATTTAGTGCCATTGTATTGCCTGTAAGGTGACTGTTACTGTATATTGTCTGTGTTCCTTTCTGGTCTATGCTGCTTTTAAGCTCTCTCTTTGCTTAGAGGACCCTTTTCAAGATTTCTTGGAGGGCTGGTTTCATGTTTGCAAATCCCTTTAGTTTTTGTTTGTCCTGGAAGCTTTTTATCTCTCCTATTTTCAATGACAGCTTAGCTGGATATAGTATTCTTGGCTGCATATTTTTCTCATTTAGCACTCTGAATATATCATGCCAGTGCTTTCTGGCCTGTCAGGTCTTTCTGGATAGGTCTCTGGCCAATCTAATGTTTGTACCATTGTAGGTTACATATCTCTTCTCCCCAGCTGCTTTCAGGATTTTCTCATTGTCTCTGAGACTCGTAAGTTATACTATTAGATGTTGGGGTATTGACCTACATTTATTGATTTTGAGAGGGGTTCTCTGTGCCTCCTGGATTTTGATGCCTGTTTCCTTCCCCAAATTAGGGAAGTTCTCTGCTATAATTTGCTCCAGTATACCTTCTGCCCCTCTCTCTCTTTCTTCTTCTTCTGGGATCCCAATTATTCTAATATTGTTTTGTCTTATGGTATCACTTCTCTCTCGAATTCTGCCCTCGTGATCCAGTAGTTGTTTATCTCTCTTTTTCTCAGCCTCTTTATTTTCCATCATTTGGTCTTCTATATCACTGATTCTCTCTTCTGCCTCATTTATCCTAGCAGTTAGTGCCCCCATTTTTTATTGCACCTCATTAATAGCCTTTTTGATTTTGACTTGGGTAGATTTTAGTTCTTTTATTTCTCCAGAAAGGGTTTCTCTAATAACTTCCATGCTTTTTTCAAGCCCAGCTAGTATCTTTAAAATCATGATTTTGAACACTAGTTCCAACATCATACTAATGTCTGTATTGAGTAGGTCCCTGGCAGTCAATACTACCTCTTGTTCTTTTTGTTGAGGTGATTTTTTTCCATCTTGTCATTTTGTCCAGAGGAGAATAGGTGAATGAGTGAACAAAATGCTAACAGGGTAACAACGTCCCCAGAAAATATACTCTAAACAAATCAGAAAAGACCTTCCAGAAAATGGTCACTTTTCTGTCAGAGAGTTGTTGCTATTCTTTCTTTGATCTCCTGTTGAGTTTGTAGGTGTTCAGAACTGTTTGAAGCTTATCCAGCTGAATTCCTGAGTCCAGACGAAATCCAGGTTTCCTACTCCTCCACCATCTTGCTCCTCCTCCCCCCTTGTTGTTTGTTTTTTACCCTGTTGTCTGTTTTCAAGTTTTGATTTCTTTTGGTATCAGTATATTTTGACTTCTTAGCATTTTTTTTGTGTAATTAATACACGGTTTTCCACTGTGGTTAGCATAAGGCTAACATAAAATATCTTAAACTTATTGTAGACTTTTTCAAACTGATAATAACTTAATTTTAATAGAATTCATAAACTTTACACTTTTATTTCTCCTCTGTCTCACATTTTAGGTTATTGCTGTTACAGTTTAAATGTTTTTATACTATTTAACTAAAACAGATTATTATAACCATTGTTATTTTTATTACTGTTTTTTTTAACTTTTAAACCTGAGTTGTAAGTGAATAATGCACCACTATTTCCATATTGCAGACTATGACTACATATTTACTATTGCTGATGAGATTTACACTAACTTTTTATGTTATTATAATGTTAATTAGCATTATTTACCTCCACTCAAAGAGTTTCCTTGGCATTTTTTGTAATGCAGTTATGGTGGTAATGAATTCCCTCAAATTTTCTTTGTTTAGGACAGTTTATCTCTCCTTCATTTCTGAAGGAAGCTTCACAAGGTATAGAATTCTTGGTTGACAGTTATTTTCTTTCAATATTTTGATTATGTTGTCACTTTCGCTCCTGTCCTGAAAAGTTCTGTTGAGAAATCTGCTGATAATCTTATCAGGGTTACTTGTATGTAACTTTCCTTTTCTTTTGCTGCTCTTACAATTCTTTTGCTGTCTTCGGCTTTTGACAATTTAATTATAGTACGTGTTGGTGTAGTTCTATTCATGTTCAACATATTTGGGGTCCTTAGGGCAAATTCTAATAATTTTAATAGGATCTGTTGAATTTTCTCTTACTTTTCAAGGAAAAGATAAAATATTCTCTTCAATTTTCATTAATTGTTTAAATTTCTTACTGATACCCATATATGTTAAATGCATTATTCTGACTGAATGAGAAATGAAAAAAATATTTTGGGAAAGTTGGCTCAGGAGATAACTGGTTGGGTTGCTGCTGAGTTTTGACCACCACTTTCCTTCTCCAGTCTTGTTCTACTTCAGGCCCTGTGTCATGTCTCCTACAAACTTACCTTTACCAGATCCTGACTGTATTCTAAACCTTGGCAGCATCCTATAACCATATACTCACAAGTAGGTGGTGTTAACAACTAACTTCATGCCTTCAGTATGAATCCAGTTTATGTGCCTGGACTTCTGTCTTGGTGTCCTCTTTCCTTGTTTCTACTGGATATGATGGGACCCTGAAGACCTTACTTGGCTGCTACAACCTAACCACAGAATAGGTCCACTGCGCTTCTCAGCAACAACTATTTTCTCCACACCCAGCTCTAAATATAAAAAACAAACAAGCAAATGATCCTTGCTTGGCCCTATCCATCATCACTACTAATATACTCATATATATAGTCAATATAGTCATGGTATAAGTTGATCCTGGGTTTGCCAAATTCCAGTAGAGATAGTAAGTTGAAATATTGTCATTCAATCTCTTCCACTCTCTGGGGACTCTCTCCTAATCCCCATCCTACTAATTTTCCCATTCCCACTGGGCCGCCACTGAACCACTAAACATCCTGTGATGAATCCATGTCAAATATGGGTAGTTTTGGGGATTTACAGAGTAAATATATGAGATAATCATAATTAGAATCAAATGAATATTAATCTTACTGAATGCTTATTATATATCAGATTTTTTCTAAATGTTTTACATTAACTAATTCATTTTATTCTCATAACAACCATATGAAATATCCTAATTTTACAAATGAGGAATTAACTGACATATAGAATAGTTTTCTGCTTTTGAAAACCAGGTTTCCCTCTTCAGTTTGTCACCTGTCATACATTTTAAGATAGCAAAGAGTGTTTCCAAAGTCAACATCGTATCTGTATATCCTTTCTGCTCCCTCCAATCATGGATTACTCTGCACTTTTATTTTATTTTTAGCACTTTTTTTTATTAAGCCTTATCTAAATTGTGCCAACATTTTTTGATATTCTTAACATTTTGTAATATTCCTTTCATGTATTCTATTTATGGCATTTCTTGTTTGTACAGCTTGTTTCCCTTTATAACTCAAACTCATCTGTAAACTTATTATGCATTCATACTGGTTTCTCTAATTTGATTTCCTTTCTTTTTTTATAATGAATTTCATAAGAAAAAATTTAGTATGTTCTACCATCTCAAGCCATTTTATTTATTTATTTATTTATTTATTTATTTATTTATTTATTTATTAAGATTGTATTTATTTATTTGACAGAGAGAGAGAGAGAGAGAGACCACAAGTAGGCAGACAGGCAGGCAGAGGGAGAGGGAGAAGCAGGCTCCCCGCTCAGCATGGAGCCCGATGTGGGGCTTGATCCCAGGACCCTGGGATCATGACCTGAGCCGAAGGCAGACACTTAACGACTGAGCCATCCAGGTGCCCCATGAGACATATTTTTTAAATGGCTCTTGGTACAGTATAATTTATATATTTTGAAATCAAATTTGAGATAAATGATTTACAATGCCCACAATTATATACTGCCTTTCTTTCTGGAAGCTTCTACCATCTTCTCTCTAGGGCAGGTATATCAATATTTCAATAAGATGTGATTATTTGTGGGTTATTTTTTGTTTATTGTACACGACTTTCAGTAATTTCATTCAGGAAACTTCAGTCCTTCAGGCTGGGGAAAATTGTCTTTTCTTAGTAATACTATCACACCCAATCTCTTTTGCTCTCTTTTTCTGAAATTCTTATTAGCCAAATGCTTGCTATCTTGAATAAAGACTTTTACTTCTATCTTTTTTTTTTTTCTTTCTCTTGCTTTTGTTATACTTCCTGGGAGTTTGGAAACTCTCTGGTTTACATTTCTTTTCAAATATACACTTGGAGAGAAGTCACTTGTCTAGTGAGTGGTGGGGAGGTAACTGGATGTTTAAATGATCCTTATACAGGTATTCATACATAAGTCTCACTTTCAATTACTCTATTGCTAGATTTCTGGCATATCTGGGAGGGCTCCCCAGGATTAATCATCTGGCAGCTCATTCAGTTCTTCCTTTAGGGACACTGAAGTTTGCCTTCCCATTTTTTTCTGATGAGTTGTTTTATTCAATTTTCCTTCATTATATATTGTGTTTTGAATTTACAAATGTTTCCTCATTTTGTTGATGATGGGATTAATATTCTTATTTCTCAATTTCTTTGAATTTTTTGAGTGATTTTTAAGTCAAAATTGTCAAAATTAGTAAAGATGCACCACTTTCAGTTGACATTTTATTTTTCTCTTTTTACCCCCAGACTTGGTACATGCTATTTTTTCTTCAGGAAAAGACTTATCTTACAGTGCCCTTTACTTTTCTGTCATAACAAGAATCACTCTCAATGGTTATTGTCTAAATGCTTGTCTGAACACAAGCCTGTAGACCCCATGAGAACAAAACCATGTTATGTTTATGGTTGTCTCCACTAACATAACACAGGTTCACTGAATAAATATGTTGAAAGAATAAATGTGTTTTTTTTTTTTTTTGACCCTCTCCTTCATCCTTACATGGACCAGTGGAAGTAGAGAGGAGCAAGGTTGATGATTATGGGCAGGCTTTCTGTCATGTCTTGGATTCACACTCCAGAAAGACAGCATAAGAGCCAATTAGCCATGCCATCTATGCATATGGCTGTCACCGTATGCCTCAGTAGAAAGTCACCAGACACAAATACACCATCATTTCTTCCTGGAATTACAGCAGTGTTCATGCATCTGTTATTGCTCATGTATTAAATTATTGTTTATTGCTGTTTTGTAGAATGCCATAATTAACCCTCTAGAAGATCCTCATACACATCATGTATTTTGGAAATTGTGTCTATTTTCATTTATCCACTCTTTCATTATCTTATTTTAGTTGTCAACCTCTTAATGTTTTTTGTTTATTTGTTTAAATTCTCCCTTGCTTCCTTGGAAACTTTCTCCCCCTTACCCACCTTCCTGGAATATTTCTCCTATCTTACATAAGAATTCTTCATTTTCTTCAATAAATCAGAAGATAGAGATGTTTCCTAAATGTTTTCCCCTTTTTACTTAGTCAGGCCAGGCTCCATGTCTAGTATTTGGAATAATAAATAGCCTTAGCATGAAGATAAATATAATACATCTTCTAGTTTCCAGGAACAGTTCCACCTGTGCCCATATGAGACTTGTTGCCTCTAACTATCCATAGGGGCTATATGGCCATGTGGGTACTAAGGTGTTAAGCTTTTCAGGCTTTCTCTCCCTGTCTCCCCACCCTCTCTTAAAGTATTAATGAGTGTATGTCTATGTTGCAAGTCTTGCTTTCATCAAAAAATACATTAGCATGCACAAACTTGCAGATCTGTACCAGAAAATTTGAAAAATCTTCTCTCACCTCTAACAGTCCTATTTGGTTGTGCTTACTCACCAGGGGATTCTAGCAGGTCACCACCTTTTCCTTCTACAAAATAAGTCTCTCAAAACTGTAAAAGCACTCACCCTGCCACCTCTCTCATTTGAACTCAAACAGCTTTAAATTATCTGATGATTTTCACCCTTTGAAAGCTGAGTCTAAAAAATAGAAGGATTTACAATGGCCGTCTGTTGCTATTTCTTTGTCCTGTACCATTAAAAATGAGGCCATAACTCACAAGGATGCATGAATTTCCCCTTTGGCACATTCATCCACTAAAAGTCATCACTGAGTGAGGGTATGGGCAAGTGCTCTCCTCAACAATTTTCAACCTGCTGTTAGAGGGCTCACAAGTTGGCTTCTAAATAGACCCAGAGATGATTAAAGATTTATTCTTTATAACATTTTTTCTCATTTATCCCAGCCAAACTGAAAATGAGTTGACAGAAAGAAAAAGCTGGATTAGTAAAATAAACAAGTCGTGTGTGTGTGTGTGTGTGTGTGTGTGTGTGTAAATCACTCTCTTTGCCCCAAATGATAATCCATTTGTTATCTAAGGAATGCAAAGGATGTATTTATTTATTCTCACACGTTTTAGAAGTGAAAGACCCGATCAACAAGGAGAATAAACTCTCTGCATCTTGCATAACACCTTCAGATTAGGAAGCTGGTATTTGTCCTTCTTCTTTTGGGCCTTTGACCTTCATGGCCATTAGCCAAACTGATGCTGATGCATCAAAAGGATGCAAAGAAGCCCCAAGTGCCACCTTCTTTGCTTTGAGCCAATTGTCAAGTGGAAAAGGGTTACAAAGGAAAAAATATCTTCCTGACCCCTATGGTGTTGAGCTTATTTCTGAAGCATGAGATTTGATTACTCTGATTTCTTCAAGTAGAATCACCTAGAGTTTGTCAAAAAAAGAGTTGAGCTTTTTTTATGGTTAAGGAGCCACACAAGATTTTTAAAGCTATAAATTTCACAAGGCAATTCTTTGCTGGGTGGTACAGAATTTATTTTTTCTACCTACTCTGCTTGCTGTTACCTATGTTGACTTAACTTTGCTCTTACAGTATTGATCACTTAAGCTTGCTGTTCTAAGCATTATCATAGGGGCCAGTTTATAAAGTGTGTATGTACAAGAAATGTGGAACAACATTTTAGACAACAAACTTTCTACTTCTACTTCTCCTATTATCAGCCATATTATATTGGGGATAGGAGAAATAGCTCTTAGAAAGATATTCTCCTCTTTCTCATGAAAAGTATATATATAAATGGCTTTGAAAATTGTAAAAGAACATACAAATAGTCTGGGCTCACTGGAATATGATCGGTGACTCATAAGTGCATCCAATCAGTGTTGTTATAATTGGTATCAAATGTACAATTGTCCTTAAATGAGTTATTCAGAAATGCATATTGGGATTCTAACTAAACTTCATCATATTGGCAAACTCTTTCACCAGGAAAGGTATTTACAGGCCATACAATAAATTCTTTCGCAACCATCCCATCCAGGTTTTTATCTAGCTTCTCCCTGAATTCTTCCTAAGAGAGGAAGGCCTATTACTTTTTTGAGGCAACCAGCAATATTATTGATACATTATCGGTCATTATTAGGTTCTTTCATTCATTAAGCCAAATCTGCTTCATTTTCACTTATTACTCCTGCTTCAAACCCAGTGAAATTATAAGTAACAAACTTCTCCTTCTCACACAGTATGTTATTACATGCTCAGGACTGGATCAACTATTTTTCATATTATATTTGCCTAGCATGTTACAACTTACATAATGGATTAATGTAAATGATTTACTTTGACCTGCTCAACAACTTTAGGAAGGGGATGGTATTATTATACCAGTTTCATAGGTAAGGAAACTGGACCTTAAAGGAACAAAAAGACTAGCCCAAAACTGTTCAACTCTCATCAAGCAAAAAATGTTTGAACTTAATCTTCACTTCTGGAGCTCTAGTTAGTCTGTAACACTGAAGAGTTTCTGGATTCTTCACTAGTTTTGTCCTGGGTGAAATCTACCACTCTCACCTTCTAATTACATAGCTTACAAAATCACTTAGGTGAGTGGTATTTAGTGTAGAACTTAGTGAGTTGATCACTACCTTGCCTGAATTGAGAATGACATTGTTAGCCAGTCCAAGGTCACATTGCCTTCCTTAGACTCCCTTTACATTGTTGACTCATACTGAACTTATAAGTAACTTAGAGCTTGTAGTCATGAAATCACTAATAATTCATGACTCCTTTTAGCAGAAAATGTACCATTAATTTTGAAATATAAATTGTCTTCAAATAGTTTTCATTTATTCTCCCAGTATTTCTAGATTTTTGAGTTCATGGTACAACTGAAATAACAAGCTTTTTGTGTGGTATCTAACAGAGCATTTTCCAGAGGATTACAAATTTATCTTCCCTTCTCATATTTAGTGTTCTTTCTCAACCAGGGCTCAGTGAGCAAGGGCAAATGACATATTTAATTTTATCAAAAGCTTTCAGTACCTTAGGTTGAAAAAAAATTTGGAAATTTTAGTTACTGTAAGTACCCAGTGATAGAGATGTATTTGGTTGGCAGCAGCTTCGATGTATTCTGCTTATACACAGAATGGCCCTATAGATAAAATAAGTGAGATAGCTATGAACAAATATAAATTATAATTAAGGCTGTATCAAGTTATAGTGTATAAAAATAAATGTCTTATACTCAAAAGAACTTATTATTGGATTCACATCCTGAAAGGCAATCTGAATTATTTGGAAGGAGCTCAGTACTTGTTTTGAAAGCTAATAAGTAATATTAGATAGCTATGGCAAAAAATAAACATGTTTTTCATTAACTGGACTGTTTTTATGCTATTTTTTCTATTTAATTTTTTTCTCCTATTTCTTATTAAAGTTATTTTTCAAAAATCAAGTTTTAGCTCTGCTAAGGGAAAATGGCTAAGGGAAATATGGGCTGAGTTGGATGAGCACCCTTCCAGGGTCTGGCCTAGGACAGGTTGTGGGAAATAGAAGTGAGCAAGTAATAGGGGAACTGAAACTCAAAGGAGAGTTGAGGTCATTTGGACAATGACCTGTTTCCTCTTGAACAATCCCCTCTCAGATTTCTTGAAAACCTTGGAAGTCATGGGTTTAGCTTCATGAAGGAAGGGCATTTTCTATGTGAAATTAAATCACAGAGATACACCTTTGAGAAATTAGTATCATTCTTGAATCATAGCTGTGTTTTAGAATCTAGTCTGTGCTCATTTTTTTTACCATTTTATTTTATGTATTTTTTTAAGATTTTATTTATTTATTTGTTGGAGAGAGAGAGAGAACACAAGCAAGGGGAGCAGCAGACAGAGGGAGAGGGAGAAGCAGGCTCCCCGAAGAGCAAGAAGCCCCATGTGGGACTTGATCCCAGGGTGCTGGGATCATGACCTGAGCTGAAGGCAGAGGCTTAACCGACTGAGACACCCAGGCATCCCATTTTTTACCCCATTTTATAGTTCCTTAGTTTGATTTTCTAGGGCTGGCTATGGTGAGTCCCTAATAATAATAGATTCTGAGCCTAATTTTCCTTCTGAGCAGTCGTCATCACTTGCTACTTTGGTTTTAGTGTCAAGGGTCTTTTGTGTAGATGTGTCTTCTCTAAGTAGAGAGGTAAATTCTAAAGTGTGCAGACTTCTTCTCTTTTTATTAACTTCTCTTAAAAAGCTCAATGAACAGTCAGCACACAAGAAGAACAAAGTATCCTGTGTAAAGTGTGACTCGTAAATAGGGGATTAACCCTGACAAATATTGACTGGGACTGCACATGAGTTTTGCTAACACCCAAAAGTTTGTTGATCAATAAGACTCCCCTAATGGTTTCACTAATTATCAGAGTGGAAAGGCTCTCTTTGCCAGCAGGGGAACACTGACTGGGTATATGGAACATACCAAGATGTTTGAAAACAGCATTTGCCCAAAATTCAGAAGATTTTGTCCAATAAGTGGCCAATGCTTTTACTTTGCCACCCCAGAGTGACAGGTAGACTCTAGCCCAGCTCCAGATGCACCAGTGATATCTCCATTATATTTCTTGCAACAACTAACATCTCAAAGGAAAACTTGACATATCAACCATGTGATGAATCATCCTAAACCTGAAATGTCGTATCTCTCCAGAAAAGCTAAATACCATTTAATTCTCTACTGGACCGTTCATCAATTCTTAGTCATTGTCATTGAGAGATTAGGTTCTACAGAATAGAAGATATGAAATCATTTTAAAACATATAAAGTAACTTCTATATCAGAAAAACTATTGTTATAAAGGAGATCATTCAGCTGGAACAGTCAGTTTTCTTTCAAGGTTGTGTCATGAAACTCATGCAAATGTACATGTTGAATTGCTTACCCTGGCAAATTGTGATAGCTGAAAACTTTATGAATTGTTATCTTTTTTGTTTGTTTATTTGTTGATCTATTTTGTAGAATTTTCAGTTGCAACAATAGCTTGTTTTCATACATTTTACATATATACATTTCTCAACCAAAGATATTGTAGTCAGAATAAATTGTAATTTAAAAATGAGCTGGTAAACTTCAGAGTAACCATCCATTAGATCAAGCGTGAATTTTAGATGTCATGACCTTTAACTCCTTACTTTTCTCAGTAAGTAAATCACCACAAAGTTTTGAAATGACTATTCAGACTTAAGGAATCCATGAGTAGAAAAACTAGAACTTAAAGAAAGTTCTCTTAATTGTTCATGTGTAGAGTTGAAACCTCAAGAGGAGATGTCAGATACTGTGGTGGCATTTATATAGCAAATTGGTTTAAGAACATGGGCTTTGGAGCCAGGCGGACTTGCTTTTGAATACCGTCCTTGCCACTTACTAGATAGATTATCTGGTAAATTCCTTAAACTCTCTGAGCCACAGTTTCTTCACATCTATATATTTAATAGATATAGAAATAATAATACCATCCTAGGGTGCTGTTTCAAGAAGTAAAGGAGACTGACTCAATAGTACTTAGCTTTAGTTAATTTCTTTTGGTTTACTTCTTTTTCTATTCCCAAGTCAAATATATTTTATAAATAAACACAATCCACATCCCAAGTTAACAATGTCTTTCAGAAGTAAGTTTAATGTTTATTTAATTACTCATCCAACAATTATTTAATGTTCATAAAGATTGTGATCTGAGATGGAAAAGGAAAAAGTCTTCTGCAAAAATAATTAGCTCTCAAAGAAACAGGCTCCAAATGTGGCACAGAAATTTTCCACCATGACAACATATAGTATAAAGTCAGAGTTAAAAGCATTCCTGAATGCATGTGAAGCATGGCTCAGCTATTCACCAGCTGTGTAATCTCAAGTAATCACTCAGCTGCTCTGGACCTTAGGTGTGTTGACATCAAGACTGTAAATAGTGCCCACAAGGTTGTGAGGCCATAATCATTGTTATATGAACTTGCATGTAATAAGCACAAATGCTTACTATACATACTTGTATACTTACCATGCATACTTTACTATATATTACAGGTATATTTACCGTGCAAAACAAGTATACAAGTACAATAAAAGTGTATTTTCTAAGCAATACTGACTAAACAATAAATGCTCACTATTAATAATGTTATTTACATGGAAATTAAAGTGTGACTATGTGTGTATAAGAGAGTGTATATGAGTGTGTGATATGTATAGGTAGATTATCGCAGCCATCTGAGTGCTGAGAATAGGCATCTTTTGCAATTTACTCCATAGTATATAGGTAACTTCAAAACATCCCAAAGAAAACATACTTTAGTAAGCAGTAGCACAAGATCAGAAGTAGATATAACAAGTGGGAGAGAGGTATGGAGAAGAGACTCATAATCAGGACTGGGGAATAAGGGTGGAAAGGTAATTTTGACAAAAATAAATAAAAGTAAATAAACAAAAAAATTGTGCTTTGAAAATATGATTTATTTAAAATTGTTTTTATTAATTTAAACTGTGTAGAGGTAGGCTTACGCCACTTGTCATTCATTTGGCTAGTCTCGCATTGAACAGATATTTATTGAGGGCAGGATTATGAAGATGATATATAAAAGGCAGATGTGGCTCCTGCTTTTATGAAGCTTATAGTCTAGTGGGAGTGGTACTTCTTAACTCTCACCCTTAAATCATCCATTTTTCTTTTTTTTTTTAAAGATTTTATTTATTTATTTGAGAGAGAGAGAATGAGAGATAGAAAGCACGAGAGAGAAGAGGGTCAGAGGGAGAAGCAGAATCCCTGCTGAGCAGGGAGCCCGATGCGGGACTCGATCCCGGGACTCCAGGATCATGACCTGAGCCGAAGGCAGTCGCTTAACCAACTGAGCCACCCAGGCGCCCTAAATCATCCATTTTTCACCTCAGACCCTTTGCTCTATGTTCATATGCTTTTCAAAAAAGAGAGAAAGGAAAAGAGAAATTTCTTACACATGTCTAGGAGTAACTTTTATGATTAGGTTAAATTTTCCTAAATTCGGTGTCTAATATCAATCATTAATTTTATGCTATTGAATACAATTCCATATGCATTTAAAATTAGAGAAATAGAAACATTCAAAATGAAATGTACTTACTCATAGTTTAGTTTAATGCCTAAATGTAAAGTTTTCTTTTGGCAGTGTTGGTCAAAATGCTTTCATATTGTCTCTGAGAAAGTTCTATATGAAGATTTTACAAATGAGTTTTAATATGCTTTATTATGAAGGTAACATAAGGATTTTCATGGATATGAATTTACTTAAGAAAAAAGTATTTTCTATTAATAAAATGAGATATTAGCGTAAATTTACTGTCCCATATAGGACAATTACACAGTTGTAGTTTGTGGTTGTTGGTATTTATGGAAGTCATTAATGTAAATTTTGGGGGAAAAATAACTTTAAATAAGGCATTATAATGAGAATCATGATCAATATGTGCCAAAAAAACCACATTTTCTTCTGGAAAGTTTTATTGGAGCCAGAAATTTTGATTATCACAGTTATACAATTACAAAGTAAGTTGAGTATAAAATTCAGAGAATAAAAAGTGTTTTATACATATATATTTCCTTTTATTTCAAATATTCCCCACCCTTTATATTCCCAAGATAGTGACAAAATCACAAGTCATGTTAAAATATATCTTTAATACAGGAAAATTTAATCTCAAATTTTCAATGCACCTGTGTTTCACAAGGGAACCAAAGACTATTTTTGTGTTTTATGTCTGAAAACCTTTCTATTGCTATTTCCTAGCAAAAATTAAAATTATTTCTTTTAAATATATTCTAATTAAATTGCACTATACAATGTTATTTATCAATTCTGTCCTAAAAGCTTACACACACATATACATACACAAAATTCATTTTGGTCAATAAAAATAATCACTTTGGAGTTAAATAGATTTAGTTTCAAATTCCTGCTTCTTCAAGTACTACTGCTGTGACCTTGAGAACATTACTAAATCTCTCTGAGCATTATTTTCCTCAATTTAAAATGGGTTGGTATTTAATAATAGTATTTGATGTTTAAACCATCAGATGTTTGATTTAAAGCTTAGTAAAGTGTCTTTTACACAAAACAAGTTTAAGCAAATAGCAGTCATTAGCTCTTAAGTTTATTGTCAATAACATATTTATAGGTCTACAAGTCCATTTTTCTACAAAAACTGTGAGTAAAGGAAGATTCTGAGTATATAATATTCAGTTAACATGAGTTTCTTGTTCAATGTAGTGTTTGGTTAGTGAAATCTGATAAAGCTTATCATTCATAATCTTCAACTGAAAAATGATCTGTGAACATGAAAAAGGAAGGGAAAATGCAGGACACTTAACCAAGAAAATATAATAGTATAATATAGGAAGATAGAATTGGAAGAGGGTTATTCACTGATGATAAAATCAATGGAGCTTCATTAAGAATTGCAATCTATGCTTTGCCACATGTGTTAATTGAGAGCAGTAAGTGGAATGTTTCATTCTTTTTCAATTTCCTGTTTATCTTGGAGACCCACTGTCTGTACCTGTCAAAAAACCAGACAGTGTCTCTTCTCTTGTTTTGGTACTAATATTGTAGACAGTCAGAATATGTTTTTCATGGGCACCTCCTTTCTTTTTCATCATGTTTCTTTCTTTACCACTTCTAGTAACAAAATGCCTGGAAAATAAATGGCAATGAATAGATAGTTACAATTTGGGGAGACTATTTGGGTCACACAGCCATGCATGGCACTCCAGGATGATGGTTTATTTTCAACTAACAAAAACAGAAAATTAATAAAAATTAGTAATTTATGCAAAACTCTATCACTGCCAGTAATGCACATTTTGCTTAAAGTTGTGGTCAAGATAATAGAACACAAAGAGAAATGAGAAGAATCACAAGTATTAGAAAGAAGAAAAATTTAACATTATGCACAGATAATAGGGTTATATAATTAGAAAGTCCTCCTGCAGCACTAATAGAACTTTCTGCAATGACAGAAAAATCCAGCAAATGCTTGTCCAAAGCAGTAGCTATTAACCACATGTTGTTACTAAGCATTTGAAATATGGCAAGTGTGACCAAGGAACTGAATATTTATTTTGATTTAATATTAATTAATTTAAATTTAAATAATCAAACGTGGCAAGTGGCTACTATGTTGAACAGAGCAGCCTGAGGAAATCACTTATAATTCCGAATTAAAAGGAACATCCAACCAAATGGCAGATACCTTTAAATGACTTTTTCCATACACTATCACTAAGCAATTGAAGTTATAATTGGAAAATTCTTTCAATTCATTATTGCATTAAAATATCCAAAATCTATCTATTATAAACAGAATAAAATGAATAATTCTCTTAGAACTATCAAAAATTTAGAAACTTAGCTGAGAGTTTTGAGGATGAGATTTGAATAAATGAAGAGAAATGTGTATCTAGATAAGAAAACCGGATATTGTAAAAATGCCAGTTCCTGCTAAATTATTTATGGGTTTAGGATAATGTCAGTTAAAAGTGCAATGGGATCTTTCTTGAACTTAATTATTTAAAGTTGATTTAGTATAGACTTGTACCTTGTGCTACATCATGCCTTTCTCTGCAGGAAGGTAATAGGATTCCATCCTTTTGAGTTCAGGCCTTGCCTTGTGACTGGTTTTGGCCAATGAAGTACAGGAACAGAGGGCATTTTAAGAGCCACCTATGCGTTTTTTCCTTCAGCCCATGAACCTGCAGTGTTCCAGAGTGAAAACATCCAGAACTGCAGCCAACCCAGACAGACATGACACATGAGCCAGAGGTAAAGTGTGGCTGGTAAGTCTCTGAGATAAAGACATATCTATCAATGTCTCTGAGATAAAGACATATCTATCAATATTTCCTTTGTGTTTCATCCATTTTAGTTCATATTAAAATGCATTCTAAAGCAAAAAATATTATACCAACCTGGTATTGGTATAAGATGCAAAAGACTGGTTATAGGAGCAGAATGTAGACCTTAAGTAGATCACAGAATGAATAGAAAAAGAATACTTTATCAGGTACATAGTATTTAATATTAGGAATTTGGGAAAATATATCGATATCAATATAGCAACACAAAAGAAAAGCTTTCAAAATAAGGCTACTTAAAAATACTTTACCTAATAAAACTAAAATAGCTAAAATCAAGAAAAACATGACACTTTAGGAAAATGTTTCCTGTAAATAATAGGCTAGGCTTGATTTCCTTTGTGTCTAAGTAGATAGATGGCTAAATTAGATAAACAGGTGAATAATTTATTTCACTTATGTCAGTAAGAGAGAACATTTTAAATAAAAACATGAAGGTGATATGAGCAAATGATTTATAGAAATTAAGTATATAGAATTTATAATATCTTATTAATAATGAGAATTATAAACAAGTATCTCTTTTTAATATTTCAAAAGGGGCAAGATTTTATTTTGAAGGCAATACTCAAGGCTGAAGATGGTTTATTGAACATAGCATGCCCATACAGTCATGGTAGAAGTGTGAATTGGTACAAACTTTCTAAAGAGCAATTTTTCATTATATATTAAGAATCATAAATGTATTGATATTATTTGCAACACTAATTCCACTTTTAGAAATCTACCTCAAGAAAATACTCATAGAAAAAATGTATATACAGGATTTTGACAGAATCTTTTTTACAGCAAAGAGTAAATAAGAAATAACTGAAATATATAATAATGGAGTGTGCATATGGTATCATCACCATTTCAGATAATATAAGTCATTCATTAAAACCAAGGTTTTAAAAAAATCTTAAAATCTTAGGAAATTGTTTGTCATGAAATATATGAAAAAAACATTAATAATAATTCTCTGTATCTCTGTGTCTCAAATGAATAAAACCTTTAAAAAAATAATAATAATTCTCTATAATCTGAACTTGGGAGAAACATACATATATGGAAAAAGAAAATCAACTGGATTAAAATATAAAAAATGTTTATTCCTAAGTTTTCATTTACTTGAAACTATTTGCCTTTCATAATCACAATTGCTTATCCAAAAGTGAAAATGAATTTGTGAGAAGAAACAGGATATTTAACAGATATTTCAATGATAAAACTAGCATTAACTTATTTACTTATTAGAACAGGCAGAATAGATCTTGTGCAAAATGCCTTGTTTTTTCAGTACCTTTTGAACTTAAACTTTGATGAGTGAGTAAAATCTCTTTTACTGTAAATTTTTATATGGTTGCTTCTAAGATGGTTGTTCAAATGTGGTTACATTGAATAGTGTGTTTATCTTTGGGTTGCTTATTATTATAATTATTGTAATGAAATTTGACCTATACATTAATATATTATGCCTCTTTTGAGATTCTAACTAGAAATGGCCAAACCAACTAGAGACAGACAATAATAAGCATTTATCCTTCTGGTTCTGAGTTGACTGAAAATTGATCTATAAAGTTCTGTAGGTTTTACGTCCAGCATCTCAGGAAATTATCGGTCTACAAAGGGAGTAGAATTCTTTGTTTTCATGGAAGTAATGTTTGAAGGATAACACATTTGAATACAGGAGAAAGATAGAACAAATTTTACAATGTGTTGTTTTACGGTTAAAGAATTTAAATGTAGGGTAGGAGAAGTCAAGTGAATGCACACCTAGCTTGGTGTTTCCATCTTAAAGTTTGAGCTATTCCTTTAGGTCTCATCTGGAGAGAGCAGGCTGTTAGATGCCTGCTACTGAGTATGTGTGTTGTGCTGCCACTACAGAAGACAGACATTTTTCCTGGAAAAGCTATTAGACTTAGGAGACTGTGTTCTCCAGAGCTTCCAGGTCAGTGGTTGTTTAAATGTCATTACATTAACTCAGAAAATAGAAACTTTGCCATTGACCCTAGAGAATTCATGAGCTGGGAGCTGGGAATGGATGTTGGGGGGAAAGTTGAACTATGCACTTTTAGGGGTTTTTTTTGGTAAGATCTGCCAGCAAGTTAAGTTTTTTTTCTTAGCTTTAAAAATGAGATATCAACAATTATTGCTAGATCATTTTTGTTCTATATCTATTATCCTTTCATCTATATAATAGTCAATGGTTATATTTTACTGGAAAACACAATTTTGCTTAGGCTTTCCAAACTAGAACGTATTTCTCCTAATTTCTTAGTGGTTGCGTAAAGGATTTCATTTTAATAAGATACTTCTGTTAGGCTGGAGAGACAGACACTGGCAGCAGAAGCATGAGCCTTGCAACTGGGGTTACAAAAGATAAGGCCAAAAGAGTAGATTGATTAACCAGCTATGATGACTGGTGTTTACAATGGCAGCCAGATAATCTGGAACACAACAGCAAATTTAGGTGTGGTTTAGCTGGTGTTGTTATCCACAAAGATGTAATGTGGTAAGAAAAAAAAAAAAGAAAAGAAAAGAAAAAAGAAAGGAAAAGTACACATAACATTCAAGACTTTAAATTCAATGGAGGGCAGAAATGAATTTCCAGGCCACCCATCCATTCAAAATAAGACCAGTATTTAGGCTGGAAACAGTAGGATCTACCTCCCAAAAACAAAGGAATAGAAAGAGCTAGCCATGGTTCTGGTCATGTCAGGTGTTGCTGCTCCAATGGCAAAAGGAAATTGGAGTAATAAACAAAGTAATGTATGATAGTTAGAGTTAACCTGGCAGAAAGACCCTGAAGACCAAATGGTCAACCCCATAGACTTCCTATTGTCTGGAGTCCAGCCATACTGAGTAGTTGGACTTTGTGAACAAAAACAATGCTAGACAGTAGGAGTTGGTAGGATGAAGATATTGAAGGGCTATGTCATCATTGCTTTCAGGTGAGGATGACAGGTCTAAGCCTACAAAGATAGAATTCTTGGAGGGAAGCCTTTGACAAATGTTAGTAATAAAAGGATGGAAAGAGGATAAAGAAGGGAAAGAATTCAACATTTGCCAAATGTACTATAACTATGTGTTTGAACTCTATTATGGTTCATTTAATATTAGTGAATGATGGGTAAGTGTTATTATTTTCTTATTATAATTGATGTGATGGGATTCAGAATGTTAGATAGTATTATTTGTGGCTCAGCATGTCATAATGTTGAAATACATATTTTCATATGTATGCCCCACATCGTGATGCATCCACAGCGAGTTTATATTTAAAAGAGGCTAAATGTAAATGTTCTTAGCATACCTTTACATACATATCATTTGACTAAAGAGATCTGATGTAAAGTTTATTGGAAAATCTCTAGTGCTTTATGGAATTATAATGACTAGATTACTGAATCATTTTGTATGGCCCCTCAGGTAGATTCAGAGTATACTAGTCCGTATTACATGCCCTTTAGAGAATCAGAGAGACAACTTCTTTGTCTTCAAGGTAGGAGGCAAACTGGAAGAATGCACAGACTACCCTATAAACCTGTCCCCTCAAAAATCCAAGATGTATTCATGGAATTAGGATTGAGCCTGTCAGTATGAAGAAAAAGATTAAAAGTCGAAAATCCTTAAAAAGGAGCTTAAAAATCTGAGCTACAGTAAAACGATGGTTGGTTCTTTGAAGGCATTAAGCTGCAGAAGAGTATGCTGATAACAAGTGTGAAATGGGGACAACCAAAAGCACACAAGGGGATTAAAATGCCAGTTACAGGAACAAATGATTTCAAAAGGGGTTATATTAAGATATCAAGAGCAGAGGGATTTGAGCAGCTCAGGTTGTTGGTGAAAGTTATGACAGTTTTTTTCACTAACTTGCCAGCCTGAATGCAATTTAAGCTGTTATGGGCAAATTGGATACCAATAATCACTGTTTGTTTGAGCTTTTACCTCAGATGTTAGCAGATGATTTCCAAATCTGTAAATACCAAGGAAGCTCTCGAGTTCCATTCCCTTGTTGGTCTGAGAAAACGTTGGCAATTGGATTAGTTTCTTATAGTTGCTACTTTGTTTACTTAGTATTTACACAAAGATTTGCCAAAGACATTACCAGAAAAAGTCAAATCAAATTGAAGCTATTGGACCACAGAATAATTAGAGTCACTTCTTCATGTTATTAGTATTTATTGAATACTTACTCCATGCTAAGCACTGGAGTAATCACTAGGCAACAATGGTCCATGCCCTTATCTTGCAGTCTAGTTTTATCAAATAACCACATACCTAAACGTAAGTCTGCAGCTATGATGAGGACAATGAGGAAGAGTGCTTCTTTATTCCCTTAGGAAATTATTTTCATTCCTTGGATCATCTGAAGGATCATTAGTGTTAACTAGGAGCAAAAGGATGGACAGAAGTATCCCATCAGGGGTCATAATGTGTACACAGTTTCCCTGAGACAACAGGGAACAAAATGAGTTTGCAATGCTTAAAGAAGGAGTGAGAAAGAGACATCAAGAGGATAGAGGATTTGGTACAGGGAAAGGCCTGAGAAGTGGTAGAGGCCACACAATGCAGTGGACATATTTTTGAGTCACAGTGCTCAACGGGGATGCCACCAGAAGACCTGATTATTTAAATTTGGATTTAAAGGACGTAAGGTTAAATAGAACTAAGAATTTAGTTCCTCATTTGAACTAGCCACATTTCATGTGCTTGATTGCCATTTGTGGTTAGTGGCTACTAGACTGGAAAATTCAGAGAACATTTCCATTATTGCAGAAAGTTCTACTGGATAGAATTGTGTTAGATTTAACTTTATTCTAAGAGCAATGGGAAGTCACAGAGGGATTTTCTTCAACATTGAAGTATGGAATAGTATGACCAGAGAGCATGTTTTGAGAAGAACTTGATAGCTGTACAATGAATTTGAGTTTGTCTGGGGAAGTGCAAATTGCATTTAAGTAGGCAATTTAACAAAATCTAACAAAAATATTATAATACATGAAGATGAGAGATGTGAACAGAGTTGCATGATTTTAGCAGCTGAAACGAACAGGATTTAGTGATGAATTCAATTTGGGAAATAAAAGAGGGTTTTTTCGGGATTGCATGGGTGGCTCAGTTGGTTAAGCATCTGACTCTTGACCTCAGCTCAGGTCTTGATCTCAGGGTCGTGAGTTCAAGCCCCACGTTGGGCTCCATCCACGCTGGGCATGGAGCTTACTTAAAAAAAAAAAAATGGAGGGCGCCTGGGTGGCTCAGATGGTTAAGCGTCTGCCTTCGGCTCAGGTCATGATCCCAGGGTCCTGGGATCGAGTCCCGCATCAGGCTCCCTGCTCCTTGGGAGCCTGCTTCTCCCTCTGCTTCTCTCTCTCTCTCTCTCTATCCCTCTGTCTCTCATGAATGAATAAATAAAATCTTTAAAAAAAAAAATGGAAATATGCCCAAAATTTAGTGTGTGGCACTGATCTATTAACTAGTCTGATCATATTTTGATTATATTGTTTTTTTTATCTTTATCTTCTTTTTTTTTCCTTTTTTCTTTTTTCCCGTTCTTTTCCCCCAGTTTCAGGTCTCTTCTGATTTGTTTAGCATATATTTTTCTGGGCTCATTGTTACCCTGTTAGCATTTTGTTCTCTCAATCATCTATTCTCCTCTGGACAAAATGACAAGACGGAAAAAATCACCTGAAAAAAAAGAACAAGAGGCAGTACCAACTGCCAGGGACCTAATCAATACGGACACTAGTAAGATGTCAGAACTAGAGATCAGAATGACGATTATAAAGATACTCACTGGGCTTGAAAAAAGTGTGGAAGATATTAGAGACACCCTTCCTGGAGAAATAAAAGAACTAAAATCTAAGTAAGTCGAAATCAAAAAAGCTATTAATGAGGTGCAATAAAAAAAAATGGAGGCTCTAACTGCTAGGATAAATGAGGCAGAAGAGAGAATTAGTGACATAGAAGACCAAATGATGGAAAATAAAGAAGCTGAGAAAAAGAGAGATAAACACCTACTGGATCACGAGGGCAGAATTAGAGAGAGAAGTGATACCATAAGACAAAACAATATTAGAATAATTGGGATCCCAGAAGAAGAAGAAAAAGAGAGAGGGACAGAAGGTATATTGGAGCAAATTATAGCAGAGAACTTCCCTAATGTGGGGAAGGAAACAGGCATCAAAATCTAGGAGGCACACAGAATCCCCCTCAAAAATCAATAAAAACAGGTCAACACCCCGTCATCTAATAGTAAAACTTACGAGTCTCAGAGACAAAGAGAAAATACTAAAAGCAGCTCGGGAGAAGAGATCTGTAACCTACAAGGGTAGAAACATTAGATTGGCAAAAGACCTATCCACAGAGACCTGGCAGGCCAGAAAAGACTGGCATGATATATTCAGAGCACTAAATGAGAAAAATATGCAGCTAAGAACACTATATCCAGCTAAGCTGTCATTGATAAGAAGCTTCCAGGACAAACAAAAACTAAAGGGATTTGCAAACATGAAACCAGCCCTACGAGAAATATTGAAAGGGGTCCTCTAAGCAAAGCGAGAACCTAAAAGTAACATAGAACCGAAAGAAACACGGACAATATACAGTAAACAGTCACCTTACAGGCAATACAATGGCACTAAATTCATATCTTTCAAGAGTTACCCTGAATGTAAATGGGCTAAATGCCCAAATCAAAAGACACAAGGTATCAGATTGGATAAAAAAACAAGACCCATCGATATGTTGTCTGCAAGAGACTCATTTTAGACCCAAAGTCACCTCCACATTGAAAGTGAGGGGGTGGAAAACCACTTACCATACTAATGGACATCTAAAGAAAGCTGATATCCTTATATCAGACAAATTAGATTTTAAACCCCAAGACTATAATAAGAGATGAGGAAGGACACTATATCTTACTTAAAGGGTCTATCCAACAAGAAGATCTTTTAACAATTGTAAATATCTATGTCCCTAACATGGGAGCAGCCAAATATATAAGCCAATTAATAACAAAAGCAAAGAAACACATCAACAACAATATAATAATAGCGGGGACATTAACATCCCCCTCACTGATGGACAGATCATCTAAGCAAAAGATCAACAAGGAAATAAAGACTTTAAATGACACACTGGAACAAATGGACTTCACAGACACATTCAAAACATTCCATCCCAAAGCAACGGAATACACATTCTTCTCTAGTGCTCATGGAACATTCCCCAGAAGAGATCATATCCTAGGTCACAAATCAGGTCTCAACCAGTACCAAAAGATTGGGATTATTCCCTGCATATTTTCAGACCACAATGCTTTGAAACTAGAACTCAATAACAAAAGGAAAGCGGGAAAGAACTCAAATACATGGAGGCTAAAGAGCATCCTACTAAAGAATGAATGGGTAAATCAGGAAATTAAAGAAAAATTAAAATAATTCATGGAAACCAATGAAAATGAAAAAACAACTGTTCAAAATCTTTGGGATTCAGCACAGGCAGTCCTAAGAGGAAAGTATATAGCAATACAAGCCTTTCTCAAGAAACAAGAAAGGTCTCAAATACACAACCTAACCCTACACTTAAAGGGCTGGAGAAAGGACAGCAAATAAAGCCTAAACCCAGCAGAGGAAGAGAAATAATAAAGATCAGAGCAGAAATCAATGAAATAGAATCCAAAAGAACAGTAGAACAGATCAACAAAACTAGGAGCTGGTTCTTTGAAAGAATTAACAAGATTGATAAACCCCTGGCCAGACTTACCAAAAAGAAAAGAGAAAGGACCCAAATCAACAAAATCATGAATGAAAGAGGAGAGATCACAACCAACACCAAAGAAATACAAACAATTATAAGAACATACTATGAGCAACTCTATGCCAGCAAATTAGATAATCTGGAAGAAATAAATGCATTTCTAGAGATGTATCAACTACCAAAACTGAACCAGGAAGAAATAGAAAACCTGAACAGACCTATAACCACTAAGGAAATTGAAGCAGTCATCAAAAATACCCAACAAGCAAGAGCCCAGGGCGAGAGGGCTTCCCAGAGGAATTCTACCAAACATTTAAAGAAGAATTAATACCTATTCTTCTGAAACTGTTCCAAAAAATAGAAATGGAAAGAAAACTTCCAAACTCATTTTATGAGGCCACCATTACCTTGATCCCAAAATCAGACAAAGACCCCATCAAAAAGAATTACAAACCAATATCCCTGATGAACATGGATGCAAAAATTCTCACCAAAATATTAGCCTGTAGTATCCAACAGTACATTAAAAGGATTATTCACCACGACCAAGTGGGATTTATTCCTGGGCTGCAGGGTTGGTTCAACATCCGCAAATCAATCAGTGTGATACAATACATTAATGAGAGAAAGAACAAGAATCATATGATCCTCTCAATAGATGCAGAAAAAGCATTTGACAAAGTACAGCATCCTTTCTTGATCAAAACTCTTCAGAGTGTAGGGATAGAGGGTACATATCTCAATATCATAAAAGCCATCTATGAAAAACCCACAGTGAATATCATTCTCAATGGGGAAAAACTGAGAGCTTTTCCCCTAAGGTCAGGAACTCAGCAGGGATGTGCACTATCACCACTGCTATTCAACATAGTACTAGAAGTCCTAGCCACAGCAATCAGACAATAAAAAGAAATAAAAGGCATCCAAATCAGCAAAGAAGAAGTCAAATTCTCAGTTTTTGCAGGTGATATGATACTTTATGTGGAAAACGCAAAAGACTCCACCCCAAAACTGCTAGAACTCATATAGGAATTCAATAAAGGGGCAGGATATAAAATCAATGCACAGAAATCAATGGCATTCCTATTCACCAACAACAAGACAGAAGAAAGAGAAATTAAGGCATCGATCCCATTTACAATTGCACCCAAAACCATAAGATACCTAGGAATAAATCTTACCAAAGAGGCAAAGAATCTGTACTCAGAAAACTATAAAATACTCATGAAAGAAGTTGATGAAGCCTCAAAGAAATGGAAAAACGTTCCATGCTCATGGATTGGAAGAAGAAATGTGATGATGTCAATGCTACCTAGAGCAATCTACACATTCAATGAAATCCCTATCAAAATACCATCCACTTTTTTCAAAGAAATGGAACAAATAATCCTAAAATTTGTACGGAACCAGAAAAGGCCCCGAATAGCCAGAGGAATGTTGAAAAAGAAAAACAAAGCTGGTGGCATCACAATTCTGGACTTCCAGCTCTATTACAAAGCTGTCATCATCAAGACAGTATGGTACTGGCACAAAAACAGACGCATAGATCAATGGAACAGAACAGAGAGCCAGGAGTGGACCCTCAACTTTATGGTCAACTAATCTTCGACAAAGCATGAATGTCCAATGGAAAAAAGACAGTCTCTTCAGCAAATGGTGTTGGGAAAATTGGATAGCCACATGCAGAAGAATGAAACTGGACCATTTCCTTACACACAGACAGAAGTAGACTCAAAATGGTTGAAAGGCCTCAGTGTGAGACAGGAGTCAATCAAAATCATAAAGGAGAACACAGGCAGCAACCTCTTCAACCTCAGCTGCAGCAGCTTCTTCCTAGAAACATTGCCAAAGACAGGGGAAGCAAGGGCAAAAATGAACTATTGGGACTTCATCAAGATAAAAAGCTTTTGCACAGCAAAGGAAACAGTCAAGAAAACCAAAAAACAACTGACAGAATGGGAGAAGATATTTGCAAATGAGGTATCAGAATAAGGGCTAGTATCCAAAATTTATAAAGAACTTATCAAACTCAACACCCAAAGAACAAAATGGGCAGAAGTCACAAACAGATATTTTTCCAAAGAAGACATCCAAATGGCCAACAGACACATGAAAGAATGCTCAACATCATTTGACATTAGGGAAATCCAAATCAATAACTCAATGAGATACCACCTCACACCCGTCAGAATGGCTAAAATTAACAAGTCAGGAAACGACAGATGTTGGCGGGGATGAGGAGAAAGGGGAACCTTCCTACACTGTTGGTGGGAATGCAAGCTGGTGCAGCCACTCTGGAATACAGTATGGAGGCTCCTGAAAAAGTTGAAAATAGAGCTACCATACGGCCCAGCAATTGCACTACTGGGTGTTTACCCCAAGGATACAAATGTAGTGATCCGAAGGGGTACGTGCACCCCAATGTTTATAGCAGCAATGTCCACAATAGCCAAACAATGGAATGAGCCAAGATGTCCATCAACAGATGAACGGATAAAGAAGTGGTATATATATACAATGGAATATTATGCAGCCATCAAAAGGAATGAGATCTTGCCATTTGCAATGATGTGGTTGGAACTGGAGGGTGTTATGCTGAGTGAAATAAGTCAATCAGAGAAAGACATGTATCATATGACCTCACTGATATGAGGAATTCTTAATCTCAGGAAACAAACAGGGTTGCTGGAGTGGTGGTGGGTGGGAGGGATGGGTGGCTGGGTGATAGACATTGGGGAGGGTATGTGCTATGGTGAGCGCTGTGAACTGTGTAAGACTGTGGAATCACAGACCTGTACCTCTGAGACAAATAATACATTATATGTTAAAAAAAGAAGACGGTAGGAGGGAAAAATGAAAGGGGAGAGTCGGAGGAGGCGAAGATCCATGAGAGACTTTGGACTCTGAGAAACAAACTGAGGGTTCTAGAGGGGAGGGGGGTGGGGGATGGGTTAGCCTGGTGATGGGTATTAAAGAGGGCACGTATTGAATGGAGTCCTGGGTGTTATACCCAAACAATGAATCATGGAGCAGTACATCAAAAACAAATGATGTAATGTATAGTGGTTAACATAACATAATAAAAGAAAATAAAAGAAAAAGAAAATTAAGACCATAACTATTAAAAAAAGAGAGAGAGAGACTGATTTTAGCTTCCAAAGTTTGTGGATGGTGTTGTCATTCATTGGCAGGAGTAACACAGGGAAAAGGTCACATCTGGAAAGGGGAGTGCTTTATTTGAGGTACCTGGACAATAGAAGATGTCAAGAAGCAGCTGGACATAAACTTTCTTTTTCTTCCTCTCTTCCTTACCAGCCACCCTACAACTTACTCCTTTTAACAGACTATGCAGCTTAAAGAAAGGCTTTAAGATTTTGGTCACACTCCTTATAATAAGACCTGGACATTTAACTGATCAGAAAGGTAGCAGAATCATACTTTGAGAGCTCAATGGGGCACTTGAGATCCCACAATGTACTTCCATTATTTTCTGGATGTAAAGACCAAATGATGGAGAGTTTCCATCTTTTCTTGGTTAATGGCAGAAATAGTTCTCCTGCTTTTGCATACTATTTTTTCTTCTTACACTATTTTATTTCCCCAGAGTGAGAAAAGTAAGTCTTTTCTGGTCTAAAACTTCTGCAGTAAGCAGTTGTATGAGAAATATCTATGGAATTGCCTAGCCCAAAGGCAGGAAGTGTAGAATTCTGCTTGATAATGAAAGAGAGAAAGATGCTGGCTAGGTTTCTTGGCACAATTTTAAAGGCATAATTTTTCAACATTTCATCATACTATGGCAATATATTTTGATGGTATCTGTGAGTTGCTCAGAGAATTTCAAAGTAGTTTTAAATTTCCTTAGCCACAAAAAGCTTGTCAAGGACTGCTGAACGACTATGAAAATGTGAAAACAAACACTCCTGGTGAATATAAAAAGCTTACTGATTTGGAACAGGTTTCAAAAGACAAAATACAGCATTTCTTGTTGAGATAATATACTTTCTGCTGTTTCATTCTGTTCATTCATTCTCTTGCTTTATTTATTATTTCCATCTGCCTAGATATGCTCTAAATTTCCATTGGGTCCTGATGTTCTGTTAGTGCGAGAATAAAATAAAATTCACTTACCTGGGTAGTTAATTAATTACAAATGTAATTGAGGAATGTTAATCTTACATAAAACAATTTTTTTACAAATATATTTTAAAGGAGAGAGATAGGTCTACACTTAATTTATAGCAAATATTTTTCACTTTAAGATATCTTGTTTTTTATTTTTTTATTTTATTTTATTTTATTTTTGAAGATTTTTTATTTATTTTTTGACAGAGAGAGAGTGAGAGAAGGAACACAAGCAAGGGGAGTAGGAGAGGGAGAAGCAGGCTTCCCCCTGAGCAGGGAGCCTGATGCAGGGCTTGATCTCAGGACCCTGGGATCATGACCTGAGCCGAAAGCAGATGCTTAACGACTGAGCCACCCAGGCGCCCCAAGATATCTTGTTTTTTTAAATTCCATATCTTTATAGGAAACAGAATCTACATTGCATATTAAAACAGAAGAGAATGTAAACTAATCGTTTCATTTTATTTATGTAAATACCCAAAGCATTTGGCATTTGTTCTAAATAATCTGTTTAAAAATCTGGTGACATACAAAAACATTGCCACTCCTTTTTAAACACTAGGAAGGTAAAATGTGGACAAAGTAAGTTTGTAGTATCTGATAAGAAATTAGTCGATAAAAGCTAGAAGAGTTAATGGTTCCTCTTGAATATTAGCCAGTTAAGCATAACTTTAGAAATACATATCATTGCATCAGTACTGTAAATATATGTATATATTTCACTTGTACTAAATATTATTCTATAGTCATAAACTTTTTTTTTTAACACTTAGGATTCCGGAAATAAATGATCAATGTTAATGTTAACATGATTAAGAATGAACTCTATCCTTCGGTTGCTGACACACTATGGTTCATTCCAAAATATCTTATCTATAACAAATATCAAGGCTAGACTTAATATTTCTGGTTTTTAAAAGATTTTATTTATTTAGGAGAGAGAAAGCAGGAGCAGGGGGAAGGGCAGAGAGGGGGGCAGAGGTAGAGGGAGAAGCATATGCCCTGCTCAGCAGGGAGCTGCCACCAGGCTTGATCCCAGGACCCCAGGATCATGAACTGAGCTGAAGGCAGACAGACGCTTAACCAACTGAGCCACCCAGGTGCCCCCATATTTCTGTTTTAATGACTACATTAAAAGGTAAAATGAAATGTTCAGAAATTAAACTCAGGAGAGCCTGAGATATATAATTGCAACCTTACCAAGACAGGTAAATATGGAAGTGATTGTTCTTATTTCTAATTTAAACCCAGTAGTACTTTTAACAGGCAGATATTACAGATGACAAAAAAAAAAAAAAGAGTTCAGTTATTGGAGTGTAGGGTAATAAATATTATGTCCTGTTACTTTCATTATATATATTTTCAATTTTGAATGAGAAAAAAATGTAGTCATGGCAGTCACTTACTATTATATCAATTTTATACAGACTTGACCTTGACCAAAGAAACATGCATTGAAAAGTAGAAATGTTCCCAGCTAAGTAATATACATTAGTCATTAACATTAACTCAATTTTCAGATAAATAATAAATCTCTTCTGATTTTACAGCTGGGAGTTAATCCAGTAGAGTGGTTATCATCAACTCCAAGCCTTTGGGGGTTTTTAATTGTTCTATTCAAATGAAAAGCTTTATGCCAGCTTTTGTTACCACCCAATTAATTTTTAAAACCAATTAAGATAAAATCATACATAATAATATCCTACTTATTACTAAGTGTATAAAATTTGCCTCCATCACTTAGTTCTTTTGACCCACCATTGACAACTCCTGATTAGTGGAGCTCCAGTCCTCTGCCTCTTTGCTTATTAACATTAACGGACATTTGAAAAAAGACACTCACTTCAATTTGTTAATTCAAATCTACATTGCACATTTTCTATAATTTGCATAGCTCCACAATTGTTTGTCTTTGAATACCTGACTTCACTTTATCTGGCTTTTTAACATCACTTCTGCCCGAGAACAACATGGTACTGACACAATGTGATGTGATTAATCTGGCTGTTGACTGGTGATCATTCTAGTTCATATAAATCTTCTGAGAATAAAAACCTAAATATTAGAAGCAACCTTTTATTTAGGTTTGTAAATTCAAGGGTGTAAATTATATTTCTGATTAGTTTTGATTTGGGCAGTTAACTATCATATTTCTCAAATTCTGGATACTATTTTATACATTTGTTTAACACCCATTTAAGTAATTTTATTGTAAAGCATTAAGAAAAAAAGTTCCAAGTCGCATTTGGTTTTTGTATTCTTTCCGTAAACATAATTTAGCATTGTATAAATTTAAATGTATTGCAACAGTATTGTAAAATTTTGTTCTAAGATACTTTTGCCATCTGGATTTTAAAATAATTAGTCAAATTTATGTCAGGGAATTAAAAGCATTAAATGCATTTTTATACTTCATCTATATAAATGAATTCAGTTAAAATATTTTGAAGGAATATGTATTTTAAATATGTAAAAAAAATAATGAATTGGTGTTCATGCCCAACTCTAGGATAAGCCATAAATGTTATTAGCTCCCTAAAGTTAATTTATCTGCATAAACATCTAAAATGACAATAAATTAATTCATTTTTATGTCCATCTTTATAATGTTTCATTAATGGGGTATTTCTAAATTCTCATTAGATGAGCATATAAGATATCTCATGTATCTAACATACTTTTTCTAATGAGAGTAATAATTGTCTCCTAAGGCAGTGATTTCCAACCATGATTTTAACAGGGAGTGGGGACATTTTTGTAATTTTGTGAAAGCAGTTGGGGTAGATGTACTGTGGGAAGATTATAAAGTAAAATAAACAAAGATATATCTTACCTTCAAAATATGAAGAGTTGGGGAAAGGGTGAATTAATAGGACACATAGTTAAAGAATAAATGAAAACAACAGAACCCATTACAAATGCAAGGCAGCTTCTATTTCCTCAAAGAGACTTTGGTGTGGTTGAAGGAGATGCGGATGGTAGGGCAGTGATTTAAAATGTATTTGTGGGGGGCGCTTCGGTGGCTCAGTTGGTTAAGCTTCTGCCTTTGTCTCAGGTCCTGATCTCAGGGTCCTGGGACTGAGTCCTGTTTAGGCTCTCTGCTCTGTGGGGAGTTTGCTTCTCCCTCTGCCCCTCCTCCACTCGTGCTCTCTCTCTCTCTTTCAAATAAATAAATAAAATCTTTTTTAAAAAAAAATTTTAAAAATATTAAATGTAGTTGTGGGGGTTTTTGGTTGTTTTGTTTTGTTTTGTTTTACCATCTTACTCTCAGGTAATTACTTTCTTAATTTTATGCAAATGGTGGTATACAGTTAAAAAGGTGTATTTTGCTAGATTGATGATTTGATTTCAATTGGATAAGTGGGAAGAAATGAGTCAGACTATACTATTTTTCACTGAAAACTGCCAGGTGCCCTCAAACAAAGTCTTAAATTGATAAGTAGGAAGTTAAACAGCTTAAAAGAAATTCAGGTAACATTTCTTAACACAAAATAAAGATAAGATAAAGAACAGAATGTCAATGATATCAACAGAAACAATGACCATAAGCCAATTTGAGACAGCTGGGGGAATGCATTCTGGAAGAGCAACCTGGAGCCCTGTGTTGCTAGGAACATGATCCTAACAGTGACTTTTATCTATGTTTGACTTAACTTGGATCAACTTAGAAGAGGAGACATCTTTTTCAAGTAAACTGTATCTGTATTTGTGGCCAGTTTTTTCACCTGGAAACATGTCACCTACAAAGACATTAATATATTGCTTGAATAATCTTTTTGATAAGGAAATGACCCTTGAGGGCTTATTTCCCCTAAAGAGTAACAACACATGAATATGCCTTTGTCAACTGTTGCCATTTTTAAAACCTTCTTATTCAGCAGTGGAAATAAAGGTGTATCTCTTTATATGGTGTGGTTTGATATTTCATTGGCTCTGGTTTACCTAGTACAGACTGAAAGTTCACTATTCAATGGAGATGCTGAAAAAAAGAATCCCTGTTAGTAATGCTACTTTACCTGTACTAGAGAATTCCACTAGAGAGATGCTACATGTCTCCTATAAATTTTCAGAGTTACCATTGTATTTCGATTCACAGAACTCATACAGTTAGAATTTATATATTGATGTAATTTCTCCATTAGTGTTTGGCTTCCTCACTAGACTGGGGGCAAGCTATGTGTTTTGCTCAGCAAAATATCTTTAGATCCTGTTCTTTTAATGAATATTTGTCAATTGAATGATTGGATAAATTAATGTCAATTAGAGGCATATTTTAAAATACGCCAAGAAATTCCTGAAAACAATCAGCTTACTTTTAAACTCATCTGTACATGTGATCACAAAGTCAAGTATATATATATATAATATATATAATAGATATATTCCATATATATATTGAATATAATTAATGTTGAAATCATTTTTTGATAAAAGACTGGAAAATGAAGAATAAGCCTTATTGAAATGTCAAGAACTCTTTACTTTGTCTTTATTTGAGTTATGCTTTAAAAAAAGCTAATTAGAGAACAATCTTAAATTTCATCATGAAGAAAAAAAATGATTCAGAGCTCTGTGAGATTCTATTATAGCTAAATTCAATAAGTGGTTTTAAGAAATTGCTCTAAAAAGTTTTTGAAAGGTTACCACATGGAAGCCAAAGAATTGATGTAATAAAATACCATATAGTATACAATAAAAATGTCTGTTTTGTTGACCTTCTTAAATCTATTCCTCACGTAGTACTCAGCAAATCTTGTTAAAGCCTTCGTGAGGGAAACTTTCTTTTATAAATTCATTTGCTAACAGCCTGTCCTGGTAGTAACCCAATAAAAATATTTCCTGGGAATTCAACTTAGACTAAATTGAAAAGCCTCTGGACCAAAATCCTGCCTCCCCGACCAGTGGCTCTGTGCCTGGGACAATGAGAAGAGAGGCTAAAGACTAGGAAATATGTATTTCATCTAGCTCTTGTGTTCTGTATTATTGTTTGTTTTTGATAGAGACTTGGTCTTCTCTTCCAGGTGAGGGTAGAGATATGAACTCTTTGGACTGCAAACTCATATATAGCATCAGCTTTGGGCATCTGAGGGCCTCATTGTACTCACAATGGGTTCCAATTCAATATTTTCTGTGTATAAAAATATTTCCTGTTTTTTGGACCAAATATTGGGGGCTAGGACAAATGCAACTCAACCTCTTACTTGCTGTTACTTACCTTTCACATCTGTTGAAAAGGTGATGATAATGGTACTAATTTTACAGGTTTGTAGTGAGGACCCCATGTGCTGATACATATAAAACAATATATGGAACGATATCTAGTGTGTACTAAGAACTCCAAGCATTTTAACTCTTAACATTACTGGCATAGAATTTTAAAAAGATAAATCTGTGTCCTCTAAAATCTCACAATATATTTGGATAAGATTTTAAAAAAACACACACAAGAAAAATAGCAAGTTCGAAATAACGGTTAACAGATTAACTAGAGAAATGTCACAAGGCACATACAGTTAATTGCCAAATGAACTGACTTTTTAAGATTGTTGTAGGAGAACAGAGGATGAAGAGACCAGCCTGGCTGGGGGAGTCTCCAGATATGTTCACAAAGATCAGTTTTGGCTAGGGCTGGTAAAATTAGTAAAAACTGGTCTCCCCTTCAGTTAAAAATTTATAGTAAATATTTGCTTATAACTGTATCTTAGCTTGCATCCTGCCTTGATCTAAAATTGTTGGGACAATTATATCAATAGATAAGAGCACGTATCAGAAGTATGGTGAAAATACACTCTAGAGGAGTAGTCTAAATAAGCCAGTACAAAAAAAAAGTGTCAAATGCCATATTTCTGGGGAGGTATCTAAAAAAGGTTGAAAGTCTATTCCTCCAGAGTCCCTACCAATACTGATTCCTGGTGCAGACAGCCACTCAACCACCCAGAAAATGAAAGACATGCACTGAGACAAAAAACCCAAAGTGACATTTTATTAGTGAACCTGTTAAATTACGTTTCCTTTTGCTTAGATGCACCATCCTAAATCTCAGAAGTGACACTTAACTGGAGTCAGAGGACAGAGACCAGGACCAGGGCCAGACAGAAAATATTTGTTGCACCATGTGTGGATTTGCCAGCCCTTGTGGGCTTTCTCAGATCTGAACAGTCCAGCTCTAGCTGCACTTCCATGGAAGAAACATAAGGAGACATAAATGGGCTAGCTTAGGTTCTTAATCCCAGGAGAATCTTCTATAGAAAAGGAGAGGGAGGTCTTTCCTCTCTTTGAAAATATCTCCACAGACACTGCAGATTGAATCCTGCTAATCAGGCTCAAGGGTCTAAACAGTTTCTGTCAGGACTTCTCCTGAGGGGCTCTGGGTGGTACTCAGCAGAAGGACTTCCCTTGAGAAGTATCTTGTCCTAGCAAGAAGGTAGACAGTAAAGTAACCAAGAAAATAATCACTCTTTTATGAGGCCAAGACACACAAACTCAACTTTCTTTACCTAATGGCAATCTAGGAATGGCTATGACCAAACTCATCTCCAAGTTTATACTAATTTGTTCAAATGACAATGAAGGGAATATTTACTTCATATTGTGTTCGGGGAAAAACTGAGTTAGAGGCTCCTTGTCATATCAAAGAGGCTAAATAAATATAAGGCATCCCAGATTACAAATAGCTTGAAAACATTTAGTAACAGCTTATTTTAGAAGTCACTTCAAAAAATTACAGTATTTGTAAATCATCTTTTCAAGAGGCTGGAATACTAAATACGAGCTCAAATTTTTCAGTATAAATTTATATGAAGGAAATGGTAGAAAATGGCATGTTGAATTCTCTACAAAAAGTCATTATTCTTCTGATCCTAATTTTGTTTTTTTGTCCCCCTACAGACACTATATTTTTATGAAATTATCAGATCTACCACCAAGTAGATGAAAACCCTTGAACATAAAGAAAACAACTGCCAAAATTTTGAAGGGAAAAAAATCCTCACGCACCTAGGAGAAATTAATTGCCCTGTCTAAATTGTTGATAACAGTGGCAAGAAAAAGATGTTACTTTCATCATTTATTCAAAGCTGCCAAAACGGTATTGGAGACATTGATAAAAAATAAGTACATTTGCAATTTAAATAACACAAAATATTTCATTTTTAGCTGTTTTCCTCCTTTTATTTCTTGGGCAAATTCATTCCTTTTTTCAGCTTGGCTGGGCTGATTGCTTGCCTTCCTAATATACTGTTTAGAATGATTTAAGTTCATTTTTTTAAATAGAAAAAAAGATAAATGGAATTTTTAAAAAGCCCACATACATTGGTATGCTTTGACATGCAATTCTATACTCAGTTTACTATAAAATTTTATTTCAAATTGTAAGCTTTAGAATTTGGATATGTGGGGAAGGGGAGAAAGGGAAGGATTTGCCTTACAGTATGAAATAGGATGTCTCTGCTAGAGAAGTGTTCATGGGTTTCATTTTAATTAACCTGCCTTCATTTTAATTGTTGTATTATTCAGTTTCACTTTATGGTGCCATTTAGACAGTAAACTTTTCACACATCTGCAGGGACTGATAACAATGAGTTTAATTTAAACTAAAACTATCAGTTCAATTTAAAGATACCAGTCCCACTAAGAATATTTGCTACAATAGCATATATCAGTTCAATCTTTTTTTCAAGAAGCCTATAGAAATACTGGAGGTCATGCTGGAATTTTTACCCATTTTCTTTTCTTTTACACCAAACTGCTCATTTATATTAGGATTTGGAGATCTTCAAGTAACTAAATAGTTCTTCTTGATTCTCAACTAATTTGTTCCAGCTTCTGTATGACTAGACTAATCCTGAGTTGTTTAAGCTACACTGATTATTTGGTATTGTTAATGTTTAATTTTGCTTTTTATTAAAAAAAATAGGAATTTTAATTGTGTCTTATAAATAGCATTATTTAAATGGCTTTGGGCAGTACATATATAATCAAGAAGGTACTTAGTGAAACAAAGGAAATATTTTTTAGCAAAATTGGGGGATAAAAAATGAATAATATGAGGTAATAAAATACCTTATGGGAAAAAATAATTATCTGATTGTATTTCCACTACTTGGAATATTGCTTCACATATATCTGAATTTTTAGACCATCCTTATGTTTGTTAAGATCTCACCTCTGATTATACAACCATATATTATCTTAACATTAGCTTTCTCTGGATTCCTTCACCCTTACTATTTTAAGCATATTATTGATTTAAATACTGTCTTGGTTTTCTTTAAATTACCTATATTCCAGTGTAGACAGGCATTTGCTTTTTACTGTCCTAGTGCTTACAATGTCTCTGCTGCATTTGATGAATTGAAAAAAGTGAAGTCAATAGATTCTGATCCATAAATTTATTTTTAACTATAACTTAAAGGAAAATATTACCAGATATCAATGATTGGTGGAAAATATGCAAATAACTCAAAAAAATAGCACTGCAGTAAATGAGTTAATAATAAATTTAAAGTCTAACTGCAACACATAAACAGATAACAAATATTAGCAACTAAAACTACAAAGTAATATATCACAATAGTGTGCTGTGCACAAAATTAAGCATTTTCTAATATTCCTTCATTCATTAAATAAATATTCACTGAGTATCCATTATGTTCTAGTCATTATTTTTAATGTTAATGAGTGTTTTCCTTTGTTTGTTTTGATGTATATATATGTGAAAGTAATAGAAATAAAAATAAAGCAATGCAAGAGCAGAAGGAAAGTTGAGGGGTTGCAATTATGAGTAAGGTTTTAGGGAAGGACCAAAAACATCTGAGCAGAAATCTGAATAAGGTGAAATAGTGACCAAGGGGATATCTGGAATATCAAATAAAGCATTCATTATGCAGTATGGATGCAATGCAAAAACTATTAGAGATGGAAGTCTACTCTGTTCAAACAGTGACATTTCAGAGGGTTCTAGAAAGTAATAGGTTGTGGATAAATGAAGAGGAAAAGGAATCACTTTGCGAGTGGGAGGAACAAACCTATAGAAGTCCATAGGGAGATGTAAGTTTGGTGGTGGGGTAGAGTGATGCTTAGTTGCCCCAGAGATTCACTCAGTGATCAGATTATTGCTGAAGACACACAGGGAAAAACTGGAAGAGAGTAAGTCAAGTGGCAGATCCAGAACTCAGGGGAAGAGCAAAGGAGGATAAGAAGAGCTTCAGACTTGCTTAGTAAGAAGGCATGAACAGCCAAGAACTCAAGGAGACTGAAATAGGTAGGAATCATGCAGTTCTCCTAAGACAGTTTACTTGTTCTCCTCTCAGTGCTGAGAAGTTTTTTGGTCTCTAATGCTCTGTCATTTACTGTTTTTGAGATATTAAAAAAATTAAGTGTATAGATCAATGAATTTTTATATATGTATACATCTATGCCATTATTAATCAAATCAAGATATAGAATGTTCCCCAGCACCTCATAGACTCTATCATGTCTCTTCTAAACACCCACCCACAAAAATAACCACTTAAGAACGCAAACACTTGTTTTTGTTGGGTATATGCCCAGGTATGGAACTGCTGAGTGAAAGACTCAACATATGTTTAGTTTTAGTAGATATTGCTAATTTTCTCCAGGATGGTTGTATAAATGTGTACTCCTATCAACAACGTATGAGAGTTTGAACAGCTCCACATTCTTCATTGTCTATCTAATTTTAACTATCCTGCAGTGGTTATCTCTTTATGTTTTTAGTTTGCATTTCTCTGACGAAAAATGATGTTGAACATGTTTTTTATGTTTATTGGTCATTTGCATATCTTACTTTGTGAAGTGTTTGCTTGGGTTTTCGGCCATCCCTTTACCATGTTGTATGGATTTTTCTTATTAAGTTGTAGAACTGCTTTTTATATTCTGGGTATGGCTGCTTTTTCAGGAATAATTGAAGTTTCTCTTTTAAATTTAAATTAATGTTTTTTAAATTGAGATATAATTGACATATAACATAATATTAGTTTCAGTGTAGGACATGATACGCTATGTTTCACATGTCACGGTGAAATGATTATCATGATAAGTCTAATTAACATCTATCACCATACATAGTTATATTTTTTTTTCTTATGAGGAGAACTTTTAAGATCTACTTTCTTAGCAACTTTCAAATATACATACATTATCATTAACTACAGTCACCATGCTCTATATTGTATCTTTAGGATTTGTTTATTTCATAACTGGAAATTTGTACCTTTTGATCACCTTCACTAATTCTTAATTTAAATGAAGTCTAATTTTCAATCTTTTATTGTATTTTTTTTTTCTGTTTAAGAAATCTTTGTCTACCTCAATGTCACAAAAATACTCTGTTTCTTTCTAGAAGTTTTATGGCTTTAGCTTTTACATTTAGTTGTTATGATCCATTTTGATTCCATTTTTGTGTCTGGGGTGATATAGGAGACAAGGGACATGTTTTGAGATGGATATCAAATTGATCCAACACCATTTATTGAAGAGACCACTTAAAAATTTTTTTTTAGATGAACTGCAGTGGTGATATTGCCATAAGCCAGGTGACACTATATGCATAAGTTTGTTCTGGTCTACTTTGTTCCATATATTCTTGCCAATATTGTCACTTGCCAGTACTTTTAGTCTTCCAGCTTTGTTCTTCTTTCATATTGCCTTTAACTATTTTAGTTCCTTGGAGTTTTTATAGAAATTTCAGAATCAGTCTTTCAATTTCTATAAAAAACAAACACAAACAAAAAATCTGCTAGGATTTTTATAAGCAATGCTTTGAATCTATAGCTCACTTAGGAGAAGATTGATGTTTTAAGACTTAGTGTTCCAACCCATTAACATGCTATGTCCTTCCATTTTATTTAATTTCTCCTTTAAGTATTTTACAGATTTCAACGCAGAAGGCTCATCTTTTCATTAAATTTGCTCCTAAGAATGCAATGCTTTTTGGTAATTTGTAAAAGAGGTTTGTTTTTATTATTTTCTTTGGAGCTATTTTTTGTTAGAACCTATTGTATATTGATCTTGCATTAGAGTATTATTAAATTCACATATAAGTTATAATAATTATAAATTATTCTGGATTTTCTACATATAGGTCAATAGTATATAATGAAAATTTGTTTCCTTTAATTATTTATGTCTTTTATTTATTTAGTTATTGTAATTGTTGTACTGGGTAGGACTTCAATAGAATGTCAAATAGAAGTGTCTTGTTTTCCATTTCAGGGTGTATTAAAATTTTCACAATGACCTATAACATTTTCTTTAGAAATTTTTTAGATATCTTTTGTCAAGTCAGGAAACTCCCTTCTATTTCTCATTTGCTCACAGTTTCAACCGTGAATGGGTGTTAAACCTAACCAAATTATTACTATTTATTGTGAAAATATTATTTTCTTCTTTATGAATGTATTGAATTGCATTGATTAACTTTGTATGTTACACCAAGTCTGAATTATTGAAATTAGCCTTATTTGGTTATGATGGATTTTTCTTTCCTGTAGATATACATTTATTTAATTTATTTTTGTTTTATCTTGATTAATTTATTTATTCAAGCTGTTTGAGTTTACTTAACTGTTCTCTTTTCCAGAGTCTTGAGATTGAAGCTCAGATAATTTATTTTTTCTTCTTTTCCAATATATGCATTAAGAATAAGAATTTCCCCCTAAATTCTGCTTTAACTTTATCCAACAAACTCATTGTTTTGTCATTTTGATTACTAATGTAAACTCTGTGTGTCTTTAACCTATGTTTGTCAGTGCTACTAATTCTGTAGCTTCCTTTCTAATACATTACTTCTTGCCTATAATTTTTGTTCCCTGCTTTCTTTATTAATATCTTTCAACTTTGGAGTCTAACCACCAAATAGTTGCTCTCTATCTCTGTTTTGTGTTCCAAATCCATGTGAGCAATTGTCACAGAAATTGTCTGTTAACTACTGAATATCGGACACCATTTAACTTGTCTACCTTTGTATCAGTGCACATCTCTGGTCTTAGTAGCCAGGGTGGGTGGAGAAATCAAATAATGATTCCCGACTGTATTAGCTTGCCAGGTCTGTTGTAATAAAATACCACAAAAGGGGGTGCTTAACCAACAGATATTTATTGTCTCACACTTCTGGAGGCTAGAAGTCAAAATGTCAGCACAGTTAGTTCCATATGAAGGCTGTGAGTGTGAGGAAGCATGCTTTTCCCTTAGTTCTTGTGGTGTGTAGGCAGACTTCAGCATTCCTTGGCTTATATGTATTTATCTTCATTTTCACATGGTGATTTCCCTATGTGTATGTCTCTGTCCAAATTTCCCGTTTTATGAGAATGCCATTCATTCATCTGCAATGACTTAATTTCCAAATAAAGTCATATCCTGAAGTAGTGAAGGTTAGGAAGTCAACATATGAATTTGGCGGGGCGGGGGGGGACACAAATCAACCAATAACATCACCCACAGATGCTCCTCCTAAGAAAAAAGGGTCATGAAGTTAATCCTAAATTATTATTACCATTATTATTATTTAGCACTTATTTTGTAAAAACATTTTAAGAACTAGCTCAATCATCAAAAGAAATGGCATGAGGCATTGTGATTATTTTTCCATTGTTTTATCAACTTCAACTCTACCCTCTATACTCTATGACCCTGGTGCTAGGACTCTAAGAGCTACATTTCTCATACTCATTTGCCATTTGCCTTTCTGTTCGATTCTACCAAAAAATCGTTAAAAGAAGATTGGCAGGTGGGATGCATTATATGTTTAGTCCAGGCACATAAGTAAAAGGAACTAAACAAAAGCAGAAGGTGCATGCTGAAGCATGTAAAATAAAATTGAATCTTAGAGGAGGAGGAGGGTCAGATGATGATGAGCTGTTAAGAAAAATGTTGTTATTATCTGAGAGGGTAAGAAGCCCAAAGAAACCTTTTAAATATGAAAAATAACTGATCACATGTGGTACTGGTGACTGGGTATTCCTAGTTCAGTTGAACCATCATCTCAGTGATGGAGATGGATGTGCATGGAAATTAGGTGCTTCTATTACCCACTGAGTGACTTTCTTCTCTGCTTTGCTAAGTAATCAACTGAATCAATGTCCCAGATGGATGTGAATGATAAGCCATGGCTTGAGTATTGTGTAGCGGCTGGTAGGGAGATGGGGGAAAATCAAGTATTTAGCTTTTATTGCAGGTATCAATAGAATGTGGTCTTTTCTTAAACATCAGGGGATGATTCAGATGATGACAAAATCCAATAAAGTTCATTAATATGATCAGAGTTCAGAGTAGGTACTTTATGTTCTCAACCTAAGGATAATATATATCCCCAACATGTTGACCGTTTTTTGTTGTTGATGTTGTTAGACATCCAGAAACTTTAAATTTGTAAGTAAAGCTATTGATTTTACCCTCAGAAATTTATTGGAAAATTTTCCTCATCCAACAGATAAATGTTATGCCCGTTTTCATAAACCTTCATAATTTGAGGTATAAAATTCTCTTTTAATTAACTGTTATGGGGGTACCTGGTTGACTCAATCCGTTAAGCATCTGCCTTCAGCTCAGGTCATGCTCCCAGGGTCCTGGGATCAAGTCTGACATCGGGCTCCCTGCTCAGTGGGGAGTCTGCTTCTCCTTCTTCCCCTCCCCACTGCTTATGCTCTCTCTCGCTATCTCTCTCTCTCAAATAAATCAGATCTTTAAGAAAAATTAACTGGCATGTGTTTTGTTTTTTGATGTGACGTGAAAACCCCAGTTAATTGTTTTCTCTATTTGAATAATGAATTTCCCTATTGCCACTTGAGTAATTTACTTATGTATGTGATAATTCTTGGATTGCATAAAATATATTTGTATTCTAGGCTGGGCTTCTGTCCTGTGACTCCTCTGACATTTATCTGCCTTTCTATTTTTTTTCTGGTACCAATGACTTCCCTTGCATAGATAATGTAGACAAAAACTTATAAAAACAAGAAATCCCTAAAATATATTTTGACTCATAAGGCACATTTTAATAATAAAATCAGTCTAACAAAATTTATCTCAGAGATTAATATACTTTTTATATTATTGTCTTTAAAAGTTGATAGTTTTACATATTATAAATGAGAGTGGGTATAATTAATTATCTCTTTTTAGGGATAAGGAAAAAGAAATAAATAAACGCCCTAGTTTTTTTGACCTGATTGTCTGAAAGGCAGGAATAATGGCAGGGGATGGCCAGAACAAACCTAAAAACTACTGTGCCTCAACCTAGAATGTTGGGGGATTTGGAGGATTCTGGCAGAAAATCTTATAGAGTGGGACCTCACACCCAGAGTGGTAGTGATTCCTCAAACTGCAAAAGGAAAATCAAGGAAAGTAGAAATCCACAAATGAACTTAAAGTTGAATTTATTAATGAAACCTCTGTTGAGGGAAAGAGTGAGTTCACACACCCCAGAAAAAAAATGGTGAAGAAATATTGTGACCTAGAGATTTCCCTTAACCTTATCTCCCTACCTCCCTGAGAGGTGAAGCTCACCTGTACAAAACCACAGAGCTGCCAGAAGTGACTGGGACACCAAGATCTAGATTCTTTGGCTTCATTTTCCTCCTTTAATTCACAGCCTCACACCACCTCCCACACTGCAACAGTGAGTATAGCACTGAGGTTCTGACAGTGATCTTCTAGAAGACTCAAAGACCTCAGGGGAGGCACCCAAACTAAGGTACCAGTCACTGAACAGTTGGAACATAATTTGCTTCTCATCTCTCAGAGAAAACAAATTACTTAGGAAAAATCAAAGGTTCCCAACCCAGTAAAAAGACCTCTGTTTTACAGGACATTACTCTCGAGACAGTTTTAATAAACCCACATCCAAGGGAAGGAGTTGAAGAAGAGAGAGTTATTGGGGATAGACTTTTGACATTCATTGATATGTTTGTATTATGCAAAACTGAGGTAACAATTATTATTTATATGAGTTTGCATCAAAATTCCAGTCCCCAAAGAGTTTAAAGAACTATTCCCATTCAAATAAAGACAATGACTATTAAATTATCAACTGATTAAATGATTATATTTAAAATAACAGTCAGAAATACGACTCTTGACTCCCTTCATATTTAATATTCTATCTATAAAACCAAACTACCTCATTGCTCATTATAAAGTAATAATAGTCCCTGGCTTGTAAATCTCTTGACCTGGTCAAACTCATTTCCTGCATTCTAAATTCTGTGCTCAAGAATTACTAACCTCCACAAATATTCTAATCATAGTAATTATAATAGAAAAACTTTGACAAAATTAGATGATAGGCTTTATCAAATCAGAGAAAATTAGGCAATATAATATTGTAATCTTAATAAGAACAAATGGAACAACATACTATCCCTCTACAGGTTCGTGATTAGGAAAGATTTCTGGACTCCTCTTACAGTATTTTTAAGACAGTCAAATTAGAATGGAATATTGTTTAAGTGAAAATATGAGTATATGAAAATTAGCTTAGGATGAGTTTTTCCAGTTTTTGTTAGAACAGCCAGATCTACAGCCTCCAATAGAATACAGCACTTTTCATTAACTGTTTAGAATATAATTATTCCCTGTCCTATCCAAATATTTAGAGAATATTTAATGGGATGCACAAATATTGTGTGTGATGTGAGTGTGTGTACTCATACATGATATACATAGGTTTCTCAACTATCCAGGTACCTATTTTAGTCTTTTCAAACCATCCATCCATCCTAAACATTTAAACACATCCACTACATGTCAAAAATACAGAGAACATTTTGATACAAGATTGTCTTTTTGTTCTGAAACATTGCTCTCTCTTTTTTAACCTCTTATTATATGTTTTCTTTTCCTCATTCTATCTTTGGTTATGATTCTTTCTCATTAAAACTTTAGGGTAGGATAATTATTAAGATATTAATTTATATATAATTTTTCTCTTTATTTTTTGTCCTTGTTCCATTTTAAGAAGGTGGCCAAGACTTTTTGAGAAAATTTTCCTTAAGGCAAGACCAAAATGAACATTTGTATACAAAAATCTTCCATTTGGCTTTTTGCTTTATAAAACTTGGACTAACCAGGGGCAACTGGGTGGCTCAGTTGTCAAGCATCTGCCTTCCGCTCAGGTCATGATCCCGGGGTCTTGGGATCAAGCCCGCATTGGGCTCCCTGCTCCCCGGGAAGCCTGCTTCTCCCTCCCCCACTCCCCCTGCTTGTGTTCCCTCTCTTGCTGTGTCTCTCTGTCAAATAAATAAACAAATAAAATCTTAAAAAAAAAAAAAGAAAACTTGGACTAACCAAAAACATAATGATAGGATGTTTCAGAAAAGGAGATGAAAGAACAATACAATTAAAAGAAGAGAGAGAGAGGAGTGATTCTGAGGTCTTGGGAAGATGTTGACTATATTGCCAATAAATCTTAAACCTATTAGGAACTATATCATGCCCCATGGAACAATTTAGGAAGACGGCAGAAAACAAAATTACCATCCTTGGAAGAGATATGAAAAGACAAGTACAATTCAAGGGACCACTGTAATCTTGAACCATGAAGATGTCAGGGTCAAAAACAATGTACTGGAGGCCGATATACCACTTTTCCAGTGAAGATTGTAGACCCATTTTCTATTTTTCCAGTCTCTTAGGTTGTGGACAGGATATAAATGGAACCCAACAATGACCATAAAATGGATTATAATTTATTTAAAAGAAAATATTAAAAGTAGAATATTTCTTGCAGACCTTAGTTTGGGGTCCAATTATTACACATCTTCTATATCTTCTATATTTGATCATTACTGAACTTTAAGAAACATTTGTTTCCCCTTTTAAAAAAAGTTTTGGGTAGAGACCTGATGTGGGTGTAATATGATATTAAGGAATGTTTAGTGGGTTTGTCAAATGATCAAAGAAAATTTAGGAACTATAGCTATATAGTTGTCCTGGGGTAAGTCATATGGTAAATAATTTTGTAAATATAGCTCAATATAATATATAAGTATTTTAGTCTTATTTTAAAACTTCAGTTAAAAAGGGTCAAGTCTTCAAATGTTCCCTTTGAATTGTTGGTTTATAGTTAGGTACTATTTCAAATAGTGAAACTATTTCCTTACATTATTTACATATATCACTACAAGTGTCATCCATCTTATAATTTTGTATAAAAAAGTAAAAAAATTAATAACAAGAATAAATGAACAAGAGTTTTCTTCTCTTTCCACTTATATCACTTACTCTGGTGCTTCATGTAATTTCATAATTTTATCTTTTTAGTCTTTTCTTATCTTTTAAAAATGCTTTTGTGATACACGTTTCTTCATTTTTGTCTTATAATTAAAGGCTATACTAAAGAAAACTATCAGATTCAGTAAGCTTAGCCTAGTTCATTTGTTGTATTTAAAAATATTTCTCATAAGCATAAACACTCCAAACTAAAGTTAATTTTCACCAAGTGAAAAACTCTGAATAATACCGTGTTCAATGCATAGTTATAAAGATAACCTATAAATCATGCCGGATATGAACCAAAACTATATTTTACATGCTATACAGTATCATAGTAAAATAGATCTAATTTTTATTTAGTGGAAGTATTTAATAGTTAATGGAAGTCAATTTCCCATAGAAAATATATTGCTTACCATAGATATTTTACAGTGCTTCCCTAGCCTATGAAAAACTTGCCTTTGCTCTTCCAACTACCTGAATGCTAGTCTTCTTCCAAAACTTCTTTAATCTCTTTTTACAACTATAAACTTTTCCTGAGATGTTCAGTAACCCTGATCTTTTCCTTTCTTGAATTTCATTAATGTTATCCATTTTATAGAATTTATCACTTAATGCAATGCTAGGTGTTTTTTCTTTCCATGTGGAGTTTTAAGCAGGGATTTATTTCTAGAATTTTGCAGGGCAAATGAACTTTTTTCCCTTATATACAAAATAAAGGCAATATAATAAAATTGGGACAATAAGTCTGTACAAAGATTATCTGTCTTCACCAAGTTTAGTTGAAGAAAGTATTTATTTAAAATTAAATATGTACAGTTAATAAGAAAATATCTTTTTTGAAAATGGTCAGTGAGCAGATTTATTCATTTATTTATTCAAGTAAAATTTATTGAGGTTTTATTATGTACCAGCCACTGGACTTGCCTCTAGGGATTTGTTGGGGCCTGCCTTCATGAACCTTACTTTTCTAGTGGAAATACTGATAATTTAAAAATAAATAAAATTATGTTAAATGGGATAAGTTCTATAAAGAAACATTTACACTGTGCTATAACGATACAAAAGGAAGAGGAAGGAGATCATGTAACATTAATAATAAGATCTATACAATGAAAAGATAATGTATGCATAAAGCTTGGAAAAGCACATTTCATGTAGATTTATTAGAAAATAAAATTAATTTTTCTAGAACTCTCAGAGGGTCGATGTAGTTAGGACTTAGTGAGCCAGGCAGATAGTGGTGATAGATGAAGTTGGATTAGATAATGAGGCCTTTTGTCAGTTACAGGAAACCATTTGTGGCTTTTTAAGCAGATGAATAGCATGAAGCCACATTGTTAAGAGATTCCTTTGGCTGCTTGAAAAGACTAGGTAGGTAGCTATCACCATAGTGTAGGCAAAAACTTACCGCAACTTGGACTAGGAAGGTGTGTAGAAAGATGAAAAAAAATGAATATTAAAGTAAATTTTGGTTGTAGAAATGAGAACTTGCTGAAAATTTGGACATGAGTAAGAAAGTAAATGGAGAAAACAATGATGAGTCTAAGTTCTGCCACTGTCACATTAATATATATTGCAATTTACTGAGTTGGCTACTTCTAAGTGTGGGGTAAAGTTAGTGGGTGGAGGTATAGTTCTGGAGAGTCTAAATTTAAGATCTTACAATTTTTTCTAAGTAAGAATATGAAATAGGCAGTTATGATGAGGGAATGAGGGCAAGCTGAGGACAAACCAGAAGCTGACACCCCATAACCATATGTGACATTCCTCATACACTCCTGTCTGCCTTAAAGCTAAGAAAAGGAAAAACAAATAGTTAACTTATAGAGATCAGGAGTCTCCCTCAGTTTACAAATGTTTTAGCAATCTACAAGAACAAAGCATTTCTATCAATAACCTAGTTTCCAGAAGGAAATGTAGATACAATTAAATGTCCTTATAACCTGCAGCGCATTGATAGGTACTTGAGGTGATCAGCTTGTAATGTGCCTCCAGGAAGCTCCCAACTATCTTCCTGTTAATGCTTTGTTAGAGGGAAAAACAACCTTGACAATGGCAAGGCCTCCAGTATCCTGTGAGTCTTCTTTAGCATATGAAAACCCTTTTGAAACCTCTCTTTTCCTTACCTTTCCATGATCCCATAGTATATAATCAGCCACCTCTCACAACCCTAGGTCAGCAGCTCTTGTCCTGTCCCCAGGTCCTGTCCCCATGCTTTAATAAACCACCATTTTGCACCAAAGATGTCTCAAGAATTCTTTCTTGGTTGTGGGCTCCCAGCCTCACCCCACTGAACCTCACCTATATTCCAAAACCCCATCAGTTACATGTGTATAACAGTAATTCAGGAAAGAGGTCTGGACAGAGTTCATTTTAAAAATTATAAATCTATATATGGCCTCTCAAGTAATGGGACTATTTGATATTAATTGATATATTTAATATTTATTGAAGGCTCACTCTGTGGTAAACATTGTGTTACATTCATTATATTTATTACCTTAAAGAATTCTCATAATTTTGTCATATTTGTTCTATTTCAATACCCATTGTACAATGAAAAAAATTTACTTTTAAAGGGGACAAAACAAGACACCTCTTAATGAAAATATTGTAAAATCCAGTTCTATCTGGATTAAAATACAAAGAAAACATAAAACTGGAGATAAATATGGCTTTATAAAAGGATAGATATGCTCTCTCAGAAATGTCAACAAGGACATCATTTTTTTTTTCCATCATTCTATTATGATTTTGTATTAGTGGCTTCACTCACCTGGAGATCAAAAAGAATAGTCAGGAGCTCTAATCTTCCATGGTTTGTATCCAGCAGAGAAGAAGGAATATCTTCATCCTAGCCTTCACATCAAAATCCTGAAATTCACTTTGATTCAACTGACTTAGTTCAACCATAACTACCTTCAAATCAATCTCTGTTTTCCTGGACTTTAGGAAGACCCCAGGGCAGCAAGAAGAAAGATGTGTGGTATCAGATGATTCTAAATTTCCTAAGACATATCTACTGAAGCTACAGCTGAAATCAGAGGTAGGCTGAAGTTTTGGGATACAGGTTTCCAGAGGCAGTTTGCTCTTACAATAGGTGAGAACTGGGGAAAATAGATAAAATAGATAAGGACAGGAAATGGAACCAAGAATTGGGCCAGCACTACAAATACATGTAATGAAACCCCTTTGATTTGGTAAAATCAATTTGGTTATAAGTTTTCTAACAACTGATGGGGAAGTAGAGATATAAGCAGCTCCACAATTGCAGAAACCAATCATAAGGCAAAATGAAGATAATTAATAATAATTAGAAGAGCTATTCTAAGTATTAAGCACCCCTCTCCCAGGTAAACTCAAGATGCACCTAAAAGAAAGGTCTATGCAATATTATAAATGATATCTCCAATAATGCCTTGAAAAAAATCTATTCATAGGTTATATACAGAGTTTCCTGTACTGGGCAACAGCGTTGCACTAAAATTCAACTCAGGATTAGAAGTCCACAAATGCAGCTTGCTGATGATCAGAATTAATCTAGGGGTAGTCTATAGGGTATCTGAAGAAATGGATGCACTGAATAGCCTTTAGGTAATATTTTAAAACATTGTTTCCCTTAAAACATTTGTTGATAGCTCTTCTAGGCAAAGATTTACATATCAAATATATATATTATTATATTCACTCATAAGTGCTAAGAAACAAGTATACAAAAGGGAGCAAACAGCTTTTAATTAACAATTAAAACGGTTCTATACTGTAACTTGGATAGGAAAAAACTAAGCAAATAAACCTAGTGCAATTGTAAACTACATTAACATAAGTAGGATGTCTGGAATGGTGAGAGTCCCATTCTGCTCCAAGTATTTCTCAGACCTTATCTGCATCACTGATTCAAATTCTGGCCACCTAAATTTTAGACAAATATTTACAGATGAGCAGTTCAAGAGGCAAATCACAAGGATGATTTCAAAATGCTAACTATATTTTATAAAAAAATGGTTAAAATAATTGGGAAGGCTTAATTTTGAGGTCACGGGGGGGTGGGGAGCGGAGCAAGATGGCGGAGGAGTAGGAGACCTGGATTTCGTCTGGTCTCAGGAATTCAGTTGGATAGGGATCAAACCATTCTGAACACCTACGAACTCAACAGGAGATTGAAGAAAAGAATAGCAACAACTCTCTGAACAGAAAAGCGACCATTTTCTGGAAGGTAGGACGTGCAGAGAAGTGAATCTGAGGCAATATTCAGGAGGATAGATGGCGGGGGAGGGAGTCTCCATCGGCCGCTTCTGGCAAGTGATAGAGCCATGGAGCACAAAATCGGAACTTTTAGAAGTCGGCTCCGCTGAGGGACGTCGCTCCAGTGGCTAAGCTGGGGATGGAATCTTTGTGGGACAGTGTGGTCTCAGTACCCTCGGGATCACAAAAAGACCGGGGGTGCCTGAGTGCAGCAGAGCTCCCAGGTATCAGAGCGGGGAAGCCGGCTGCAGAGACAGAGCCAGGGTGTGGGCTCTCAGCTTGGGGTTGTCATAAACTGTGACCTGCATCACAGTCAGGCCACTGCTCCTCCAGCAGGGACCCAACAAGCGGCAGAGCTGGGGAGACTCCCCTTGCTCCCCAGGGAGGAGCAGCACGGGAGCACACCACAGGGATCTGACGGGTTTGGAGACTCCACACCGAGTCGGGTGCCAGAGATAGAAACACTCGGTCACAGGCAGGGTGAGCACGGAGTGCGGCCGGAGACCGGGGAGACGGGAGTGATTGACTGCTTTTCTCTGGGGGCACACTGAGGAGCGGGGCCCCGAGTTCTCGGCTCCTCCAGGGCAGAGATTGGGAGGCCACCATTTTCACTCTCATCCTCCAAAGCTATAGCGAAAGCTTGCAGGGAACAAAAGCTCCTGAGAGCAAACCCCAGCAGATTACTTAGCCCGGGCGGGGCAATTCCTCCTCTGGCAAAGACATTTGGGAACCACGGCAACAGGCCCCTCCCCCAGAAGATCAGCGCGAACAGCCAGCCAAGACCAAGTTTACTGATCAATGAGAATGGCAGAACTCCAGCGCTAGGGGAATACTGCACATAGAATCCATGGCTTTTTACCATGATTCTTTAGTCTTTCAAAGTTAATTTTTTTTAACTGTCTTTTTTTTTGAATTTTTCTTTTTCCCTTTTTCAACCAACATCTTATCAATCCCTTTTTTTAAAAAAAAAACATTTTTATCTTTCATTTTTAGAGTCATATTCTATTGCTTCATAGAAGTCACCCTTATTTTTGGCATATATATATATAAGTTGTTCTCTCTTTAAAATTTAGAGATACGGTTTCTTCTAACAGATCAAAATATACCCTAATCTCTAGTGTATGGCTTTGTTCTAGTCTCCTGCCCGGTCACATTCTCTCCCCCTTTCTTTTTTTCTTTCTTTTCCTTTTTTTTTTAAATCCTCTTCTTTCTTTTTTCAAACAACTTCTTATTTCATCAATTCCTTATATAAAATTTTTTATAATTTCGATCTTTACAGTTATATTCCATCCCTTCATCCTATCAACTTTTATTTTGTACATATATGTCTTTCTTTCTTTAAAATTTTGGGAGGCACTTTCTTCTAACAGACCAAAATACACCCAAAATCTAGTGTGTGGCACTGATCTATGCACCAGCCTGATCATATTTGATCATATTCTCTTTTTTTTGTTTTGTTCTGTTTTTGTTTTTATCTTTTCCTTTTTCTTTTTTTTCTCTTTCTTTTCCTCTGGTTTCAGGTCTTTTCTGATTTGTTTAGAGTATATTTTATGGGGACGTTGTTATCTTGTTAGTATTTTGTTCTCTCATTCATCTATTCTCTGCACAAAATGACAAAACGGAAAAAATCACCTCAACAAAAAGAACAAGAGGTAGTACCGTCTGCCAGGGACCTACTCAATACGGACATTAGTACGATGTTGGACCTAGAGTTCAGAATCATGACTGTAAAGATACTAGCTGGGCTTGAAAAAAGCATGGAAGTTATTAGAGACACCCTTTCTGGAGAAATAAAAGAACTAAAATCTACCCAAGTTGAAATCAAAAAGGCTATTAATGAGGTGCAATTAAAAATGGGGCACTAACTGCTAGGATAAATGAGGCAGAAGAGAGAAGCAGTGATATAGAAGACTAAATGATGGAAAATAAAGAGCCTGAGAAAAAGAGAGATAAACAACTACTGGATCACGAGGCCAGAATTCGAGAGAGAAGCGATAGCATAAGACAAAACAATATTAGAATAGTTGGGATCCCAGAAGAAGAAGAAAGAGAGAGAGGGGCAGAAGGTATATTGGAGCAAATTATAACAGAGAACTTCCTTAATGTGGGGAAGGAAACAGGCATCAAAAACCAGGAGGCACAGAGAACCCCTCTCAAAATCAATAAAAATGGGTCAATACCCCAACATCTAATATGAAGAAGAAACTTATGAGTCTCAGAGACAAAGAGAAAATCCTGAAAGCAGCTTGGGAGAAGAGATATGTAACCTACAATGGTACAAACATTAGATTGGCCAGAGACCTATACACAGAGACCTGACAGGCCAGAAAGCACTGGCATGATATATTCAGAGCACTAAATGAGAAAAATATGGAGCCAAGAATACTATATCCAGCTAGGCTGTCATTGAAAATAGGAGAGATAAAAAGCTTCCAGGACAAACAAAAACTAAAGGAATTTGCAAACATGAAGCCAGCCCTACAAGAAATACGGAAAGGGGTCCTCTAAACAAAGAGAGAACCTAAAAGCAGCATAGACCAGAAAGGAACAGGGACAATATACAGTAACAGTCACCTTACAGGCAACACAATGGCACTAAATTCATATCTTTCAAGAGTTACCCTGAATGTAAATGGGCTAAATGCCCCAATCAAAAGACACAGGCTATCAGATTGGATTAAAAAACAAAACCCATTGATATGCTGTCTGCAAGAGACTCATTTTAGACCCAAAGACACTCCCAGATTGAAAGTGAGGGGGTGGAAAACAATTTACCATTCTAATGGACACCAAAAGAAAGCTGGGGTGATAATCCTTATATCAGAAAAATTAGATTTTAAAATAAAGACTGTAATAAGAGATGAGGAAGGACACTATACCCTACTGAAAGGGTCTATCCAACAAGAAGATCTAACAATTGTAAATATCTATGCCCCTAACATGAGAGCAGCTAAGTATATAAGGTAATTAATAACAAAAGCAAAGAAACACATTGACAACAATACAATAATAGTGGGGGACTTTAACACCCCCCTCACTGAAATGGACAGATCATCTAAGCAAAAGATCAACAAGGAAATAAAGACTTTAAATGACACACTGGACCAGAGGGACTTCACAGACATATTTAGAACATTCCATCCCAAAGCAACAGAATACACATTCTTCTCTAGTGCCCATGGAACATTCTCCAGAATAGATCACATTCTAGGTCACAAATCGGGTCTCCACTAGTGCCAAAAGACTGGAATTATTCCTTGCATATTTTCAGACCACAATGCTTTGAAACTAGAACTCAATCACAAGAGGAAGTTGGGAAAGAACTCAAATACATGGAGGCTAAAGAGCATCCAACTGAAGAATGAATGGGTCAACCAGGAAATTAAAGAAGAATTTAAAAAACTCATGGAAAGCAATGAAAATGAAAACACAAGTGTTCAAAATCTTTGGGATTCAGCAAAGGCAGTCCTAAAAAGAAAGTATATAGCAATACAAGCCTTTCTCAAGAAAAGAAAGGTCTCATATACAAAACCTAACCCTACACCTAAAGGAGCTGGAGAAAAAACAGCAAATAAAGCCTAACCCAGCAGGAGAAGAGAAATAATAAAGATCAGAGCAGAAATCAATGAAATAGAAACCAAAAGAACAGTAGAACAGATTAACAAAACTAGGAGCTGGTTCTTTGAAAGAATTAACAAGATTGATAAACCCCTGCCCAGACTTATCAAAAAGAAAAGAGAAAGGACCCAAATCAACAAAATCATGAATGAAAGAGGAGAGATCACAACCAACACCAAAGAAATACAAACAATTATAAGAACATATTATGAGCAACTCTATGCCAGTAAATTAGATAATCTGGAAGAAATGGATGCATTCCTAGATGTGTATCAACTACCTAAATTGAACCAGGAAGAAATAGAAAACCTGAACAGACCTATAACCACTAAGGAAATTGAGGCAGTCATCAAATATCTCCCAACAAACAAGAGCCCAGGGCCAGATAGCTTCCCAGGGAAATTCTACCAAACATTTAAAGAAGAATTAATACCTATTCTTCTGAAACTGTTCCAAAAAATAGAAATGGAAGGAAAACTTCAAAACTCATTTTATGAGGCAACCATTACCTTGATCCCCAAACCAGACAAAGACCCCATAACAAAGGAGAATTACAGACCAATATCCTTGATGAACATGGACGCAAAAATTCTCACCAAAATACTAGCCAATAGGATCTAACAGTACATTAAAAGGATTATTCACCACAATGACGTGGGATTTATCCCTGGGCTGCAAGGTTGGTTCAACAACCTCAAATTAATCAACGTGATACAATACATTAACAAAAGAAAGAACAAGAATCATATGATCTCAATAGATGGAGAAGAAGCATTTTACAAAGTACAGCATCCTTTCTTTTTTTTTCTTTTTTTTTTAATTTTTTTATTGTTATGTTAATCACCATATATTACATCATTAGTTTTTGATGCAGTGTTCCATGATTCATTGTTTGTTCATAACACCCAGTGCACCATGCAGTACAGCATCCTTTCTTGATCAAAACTCTTCAGAGTATAGGTATAGAGGGTACATACCTCAATATCATAAAAGCCATCTATGAAAAACCTACAGCGAATATCATTCTCAATGGGGAAAAACTGAGAACTTTCCCCCTGAGGTCAGGAATGCGGCAGGAATGTCCACTATCACCACTGCTATTTCACAAAGTATTAGAAGTCTCAGCCACAGCAATCAGACAACAAAAAGAAATCAAAGGCATCCAAATCGGCAAAGAAGAAGTCAAACTCTCACTGTTTGCAGATGAATGATACTTGATGTGGAAAACCCAAAAAACTCCACCCCAAAACTGTTAGAATTCATACAGGAATTCAGGAAAGTGGCAGGATATAAAATCAATGCACAGAAATCAGTGGCATTCCTATACACCAACAAGAAGACAGAAGAGAGAGAAATTAAGGAGTCGATCCCATTTATAATTGCACCCAAAACCATAAGACACCTAGGAATAAATGTAACCAAAGTGGCAAAGAATCTGTACTCAGAAAACTATAAAATACTCATGAAAGAAATTGAGGAAGACACAAAGAAATGGAAAAACGTTCCATGCTCATGGATTGGAAGAACAAATATTGTGAAGATGTGAATGCTACCTAGAGCAATCTACACATTCAATGCAATCCGCATCAAAATACCATCCACTTTTTTCAACGAAATGGAAAAAATAATCCTAAAATTTGTATGGAACCAGAAAAGACCCCGAATAGCCAGAGGAATGTTGAAAAAGAAAAGCAAAGCTGGCAGCATCACAATTCCAGACTTCCAGCTCTATTACAAAGCTGTCATCATCAAGACAGTATGGTACTGGCACAAAAACAGACACATAGATCAATGGAACAGAATAGAGGGCTCAGAAATGGACCCTCAACTCTATGGTCAACTCATCTTTGACAAAGCAGGAAAGAATGTCCAATGAAAAGAAGACATTCTCTTCAGCAAATGGTGTTGGGAAAATTGGACAGCCACATGCAGAAGAATGAAACTGGACCATATCCTTACACTTCACACAAAAATAGACTCAAAATGGTTGAAAGACCTCAGTGTGAGACAGGAGTCCATCAAAATCCTAAAGGAGAACACAGGCAGCAACCTCTTCGACCTCAGCAGCAGCAACTTCTTCCTAGAAACATTTCCAAAGATAAGGGAAGCAAGGGCAAAAATGAACTGTTGAGATTTCAACAAGATAAAAAGCTTTTGCACAGCAAAAGAAACAGTCAACAAAACCAAAAGACAACCGACAGAATGTGAGAAGATATTTGCAAATGACATATCAGATAAAGGGCTAGTATCCAAAATTTATAAAGAACTTATAAAACTCAACACCCAAAGAACAAATGATCCAATCAAGAAATGGGCAGAAGACATGAACAGACATTTTTCCAAAGAAGACATCCAAATGGCCAAAAGACACCTGAAAAAGTGCTCAACGTCGCTGGACATCACGGAAATCCAAATCAAAACCTCAATGAGATACCACCTCACACCAGTCAGAATGGCTAAAATTAACAAGTCAGGAAACGACAGATGTTGGCGGGGATGCGGAGAAAGGGGAATCCTCCTACACTGTTGGTGGGAATGCAAGCTGGTGCAACCACTCTGGAAAACAGTATGGAGGTTCCTCAAAAAGTTGAAAATGGAGCTACCATTCGATCCAGCAATTGCACTATTGGGTGTTTACTCCAAAGATACAAATGTAAGGATTTGAAGGGGTACGTGCACCCCTACGTTTATAGCAGCAAAGTCCACAATAGTCAAACTGTGGAAGGAGCCAAGATGTCCATCGACAGATGAATGGATAAAGAAGTGGTATATCTATACAATGGGATATTATGCAGCCATCAAAGGGAATGAGATTTTGCCATTTGCAATGACGTGGATGGAACTGGAGGGTGTTATGCTGAATGAAATAAGTCAATCAGAGAAAGACATGCATCATATGACCTCACTGATATGAGGAATTCTTAATCTCAGGATACAAACTGAGGGTTGCTGGAGTGCATGTGGGGTGGGAGGGATGGGGTGGCTGGGTGATAGACACTGGGGAGGGTGTGTGTTATGGTGAGCGCTGTGAATTGTACAAGACTGTTGAATCACAAATCTGTACCTCTGAAACAAATGATGCAATATATGTTAAGAAAAAATAAAGAAGAAGATAGCAGGAGGGGAAGAATGGGGGGGGAGATTGGAGGGGAGATGAACCATGAGAGACGATGGACTCTGAAAAACAAACTGAGGGTTCTAGAGGTTAGGGGGTGGGGGGATGGGTTAGCCTGGTGGTGAGTATTAAAGAGGGCACGTTTGCGTGGAGCACTGGGTGTTATGCACAAACAATGAATCATGGAACACTGCATCAAAAACTAATGATATGTATGGTGATTAACATAACAATAAAAAAATTTAAAGGAAAAAAATAAATAAATAAAATTTAGAGTTACTAAGTTTTAGACTTAATCTCTTCAATCTTAGATCTATAGAGCATTATCTTATGTCAAAAACTTGGTTTTCATTGTTACCAACATAATAATTAATATATGAAATTCCAAAATTCATGACTGTCTCCCTCGAATGCTATCAATGTTATCTCGAAGGCATGGTTATTAAGATTTTTTAAAAAATGATCTCACTGAGGGCACCTGGGTGCCTCAGTCGGTTGAGCAGCTACCTTCAGCTCTGGTTATGATCTCAGGGTCCTGGGATTGAGCCCACATAGGGCTCCCTGCTCAGCAGGGAGCCTGCTTCTCCCTCTGCCTACTGCTCTGCCTACTTGTGCGTGCTCTCTCTCTCTGTCAAATAAATAAATAAAATCTTAAAACAATGGAAGAAAAATTTTGAGGTCACAGGATGATAGAACTTAAAAGCCAGCTTCCCAAATGTGTGAACAGATGGCGTAAAGAATATATGTCAGTTGTGTGAGTGCTGATCTAAGAGGCAGAACTAGGGCCAAAGTGTACAATGTACAAGAAGATAGAGTTCTGCTAACTAGATGGAAGAATTATCTTGTAGTCAGAAATTCAAAAAATGGGATAGACTTCATCAGAAAGTAATGGATTCATCTCCTTGGAGAAATGTCAATAAGAGAAAATATAGGTGAGAGATGATCCAACTTTTGAATATATAGTTGTAGTAAGTGATGATAAGATCCATTAGAACACTAAAAATCTTGTCATTTGGGTCAGCATTTAAAGCCCTTCCTACTTATTAACATTAATTCATTCAACATTTTTTTAATCAAATACTATATGCATTTTTAAGCATTGGAGGATACAGCAGTAAATAAGAAAGGGGAGGTTCCTTTGAAGCATACCCTATTTAGGAGGAGTTGGTGGATACAGATTAACAATAAATATATGATTAGAAGAAAAAGAAAGTAGGAAAAAGGGCAAAATCTCCATACCACTGGAGGAGTGTTTTTTTGAGAGCGAGTGTGTGCATGAGCTGGGATGGTGGGATGGGGTAGAGGGAGAGGGAGAGAGAGAATCTTAAACAGGCTCCACACTGGGAACAGACCCGGACTCAGGACTCGATCTCATGACCCTGAGGTGAAATCAAGAGTCAAATGCTTAATGGACTGAGCCACCCAGGCACCCCCGGAGGAATGTTTTTGATTGACAGGGGCGTACCCTTGCTTGGGAGACTGCTGCATTCATCCATATCTAGTGGGCTCTGTCTGGGTGTCTCCTGTGTCTCTCACTTCCTACCATTGAATTCATCCTTAGAGGGTTGTCCCTTCTGATCTCTCTCAGATCAGTGGGTATAGGGCATCCCTTGTTTTTTGGTCCGAGTGCCACTTAAGTTTCTATTCTGATGGTATGAATATAGTAGTTACACCATCAGGTAATGGGATTACAGGTGGGGCACATTAAGGCTATGGATACAAATACAATCAGCCAAAGATGGCTCCTCTAATTAGAAACATCATCATATTAAAAATTCAGTATCAAAGTTACTAAAGCTGTGTGTCTCAAAGCATGATCTGAAAGGCACCTACGTAAGAATCACAAAAAATACTCGTTTAAAATACAGATTCCTGCTCCTTTGAGTCACAGTTGAATGCTTGTGGAGAGAGACTCTCAACCACTACTTTGAAGATTTATTTATATTAGACAGAGTGTGCATGGTGTGGGTGCAGGGGGAGGGGCAGAGGGATAGGGAGAGAAATCCTCAAGCCAACTCCGCTGAGTGCAGAGCCCGACTGGGGGATCGATCCCTGGACCCTGAGATTATGACTTGAGCCAAAATCAGGATGTGAATGCTTAACTGACTGAGCCACCCAGGCACCCCGTTCAATCACTATTTTGAGCAAACTTTTCACGTATACATGCTAACGTTTTAAAACCTCCATATTAAAGAATAAGAACTCAACCAATAAAAAAAAATATGAGTAGCTTAAAGGGAACTTCTTAGAAACATTTAAAAATATAGAACTCTTTACAAGAGCCAAAGAAAAGAAGATATGACCCCTGAAGACCCATGGCTGTGGGACCTAGAAAAGTTAGGGGGCTTCTCAGTCTCCTCGCAATTATAAATATGGCACAGAGACCATGCTTTCCCTTATTCTAACCGGCATGTGATGCCTCTGGAGAGGTGACGCTGCTGATATCTAACAACATACTATAAAAAGGGATCAGATTAAAGCTAGAACTCATTTTCTAAAAAAAAATGTTTCTGCAGTGGCCTATAGGAATTTATGAAAAATTTTTAAAATGACATTAATTACTTTCAAATCTGGCCATATTATATGCTAATAGTCACAAGCATACTTATGCAATTTTCCTATATAAATTGTAAGTTCCTCAAGGAAAACTTCTTTGATAACCTTCTTGTATATTATTGAGAGAGCTTAAAAAAATTCAGCACATAGTAAATGCTCAATAAATACTCAGTTTTGCATGATGCTGGGACAATGAAAGCTCTAGACTGTTGGCCAAATGAGGACTTTTCTAGAGTGATTCAGAAATGAAAACAAGGCTTTAATGTATATTATAGTTAGATCTATACAGAAAATGGGATTTAGCCATATTCATTATTCATTGTCACTAAATATCCTATATTGAGGGAGACAGAAGGAAAGACTAAGACAGAGAGACAGAGAGAGGGTAGGGGAAGGGAGGGAGGAAAGGGAGGAGGGAAAGAGAGGAGAGAAAGAGGGGGAAGGAGAGAGGTAGAGAGGCACTTATGGACTTGATTTATTGCCATCAAAATAAGAAAAAAATGATAGCAATGAATTGTAAAAATCTACTTACTGGGGCGCCTGGGTGGCACAGTTAGTTAAGCGTCTGCCTTCGACTCAGGTCATGATCCCAGGGTCCTGGGATCGAGCCCCGCTTTGGGCTCTCTGCTCTGCAGGGGGCCTTCTTCTCCCTCTCCCTCTGCTTGTGCTCTCCCTTTCCCTCTGTCAAATAAATAAACAAAATCTTAAAAAAAATATATAAAAAAATCCACTTACCAATATCTTGAAGACAAGAAAGCTCCTGATTAAAATTTGCATGATTGGGCACCTGGGTGGTTCAGTGGTTAAGTGGCTGCCTTCCGCTCAGGTCATGATCCCAGAGTCCTGGGATCGAGTCCCACATCGGGCTCCCTGCTCTGAGGGAAGCCTGCTTCTCCCTCTCCCACTCCCCCTGCTTGTGTTCCTGCTCCCGCTGTCTCTGTCAAATAAATAAATAAAATCTTAAAAAAAAAAATAATCTGCATGACTTTTTAGAGAACACAGTGAATTAAATTCATTTAAGATCTCCAATGACACGGTGACAGGCCTTGTAGATCAAGAGAAGTGCTAGCTACAATGTTTCTTGGTTTCAGTAGTTTAGATTCTATAATTTATGACAAAATTAAAAATTAGGTGTGAGCATTCAGTACAAAGCAAAAAGCTAAATGGTGGTTAAGTGAGTGAAGCAGAGTCTTCCTATTTAGAGGCAGAACTTTCCAGTATTTTTCTCTGTATCTTTTAATCAAACTAGTCAGACTTGGCATATCTACATGGTGTTGTAATTGGAACAACTAATCCTCATGGATGCCTATAATTACACTGTCATGTAAATTAGTTGTGGCTGATTGGTTGGACTCAAAGTCAGAATTATTTTCTAATACTTCTGCCACAGAAAGTCTAGACAGAGCTTGAATGATGTTACGAACACTATATAACTACATCCATATATGCCAAAGCTCAGGGGACAGACTTTACTAACTCTGACTACAACTCTGAGAGTCATTTGTGCAACACACATGGAACACAATATCTTGCAAGTTCAAAGGTAAGGTCTTAGAGAATCCTATAATGATGTTCACAAAAGAATAAGTACGCTTTTGAGATATTGTAAGTCCTTGGAATGGACTACAGCAAATTCACTGGGGAATCAGATTTACACCCAACTACCTCAAAGATCAATGTTTAAGAAAATATAGATATTGTTTTCAGTTTTAAAGTTCCTACTGGAGACATTAGCCATAGGAGATTAAGTTCATAAATTCAAACAGAGAGATTCAATTGCCAAATGTTTAAGAACCAGATTAAAAAGATTAACAGAACTGAAGGATTTAGTACAGTCCTGTGTATTCTTTTTCATGCATACATCAATGATATGGTGCTTACTGAGTTTTATTTCTCTAGGTATAGCAGGAGAAGGAATTATGAGACTGTGCAATTAGAACCTATGATTTTTCCCTGTGATTCCATCTTCAGTTCTGCTTCTTAGGTCTAGGATGCTGTCTTGAAGAAAGTGGAAATTGTCTATCATCTATGTAGCCAGCATTCTAGTTAAGTATCATCTCTCTGCTGTCTATCTGTCTGTCAATGTCTGTCTATCCATCTACCCATCTATCTAACCACTGTCATATTCTAGAAAAGATTTAACTTGGTTCTATGATATGTTCTTAGGAAAATAGTATACAAAATTTGGCAGTCTGCAAATTTGCATTGGGTTATATTTGCCAATCATAAAAATAGTTCCATCTTAAGGAGGCAATATTTGAAAAAAAATAGATTGTGTAATATTGATTGATTAAGAGGCTTAGAGGCAATACATAATAGCTATTCTTTGATTATATCTAAAGAAGAAACCTAATTTAATGAAAAGAGAGTGGTAACACCATGCCAGGCTACTGCAGGGAAACTTCTTCGTTGCAGTGGTAGTACCATCACATTGTATTCCTCTCCAGCACTCTGAGCAGAATTTCCATTAACTCTCCTAATTGCTATTACATGTAGGACAAGGGTTTTCAACTCTCCAACAGTTTGTTTGACAATAATTCACTCAAAAAGTCATCCATGTGGAGGTCTCTATAACAATGTAAAGTTCTCCCTAGTGTGTAGCAGGTAATTATTTTTCTCAAGTTGAGTTGGACAATAATCTTTGTGTAAACAAGACATCCCTATGCAGCCTGTTGATGATTATTAATTTTTGCCCATTGATGTAAATGCAAAATTTCATTTAGAGGCTGCGAACTGTATGAAATATTAATTACATTATAGAGGTTTCAGAGCACCACAGAATGATAACAAAAGTGCACATTGATAAGCTTCTCATTGCAAACCATTCACTGGAGCTATTATTTTCATAACCCTTTATTTTTCATTAGTTATCTGTCAGTTTATAATATAGATGTTAATTGAAGTAGAAACAGAATGTGTGAACTCTCTTTTCCCCCTTGTATGCTTGAGTTATACAGAAAGACAAACATATGCATAGCTATAGCTTCATTGCCTTTTCGAGGCTGACAGAACTAACAAGATAGAACCCAAAAGAGAGGAAACAGAAGCGAGAACTCCCCACAGTCTCAGGGAGCAGCTTTTCGACAGCCCTCCATGAATAGGGAGAAGCCAGATGACCTAACTGACTACCAAATAGAGGGAAATCCCAGATGAATAAACTCATTTAGTGTCCATCCAATGTAAACATGTTGGAATGGAAAATGATTAGCTGTTCAAGGATAAAATAAAACATGCAAAGGAAAGAAGCTCTCTCCTACTTTCCAAAATTTAACCTTAAATGAGCCTTATTACTGAAACTACTTTATTATTTAAAAAATACTCATTTGTCCAAGCATTTGGTACCAATTATCATATTTTTAACAATTCTGTAAAAATAATACTTGATAATAAAATTAGAAGAAAAATTTTATAGTTGATTGATGCTCTCCTCATAGGCAATAATAATCCATTAAAAGATAAATAATATATACATACATTTTGTTTAACATATATTTTTAATCATATTTTTAAAGCCCAATTTAGTCTTCTTTGTCTAGTATTAAATACTATATACACTATGCTGGTTGCTTCTATAATACTTTCACTTAGAAACTGACCTCTTACATTTGTCAGAATGATATTTTTAAAAATTATCTGGAATGGAAAAAAAGTAAAATAAATTTCCAAATCTTGTATAATTTTAGTGAGCAAAATTCATTTTTTTAAAGATTTTATTTATTTATTTGACAGAGAGAGAGAGAGCACAAGCATGGGGAGTGGCAGGCAGAGGGAGAGGGAGAAGCAGGCTCCCCCCTGAGTAGGGAGGACCCCAGGATCATGACCTGAGCCGAAGTCAGATGTTGAACTGACTGAGCCACCGACCCCCCCGAATTAATTTCTTTTTCAAAATTCATTTTTCTTAGCAAAAGAAGGCTAAAGTGTCACTGCAATGAGCCATCTTTGAAAACTATAACTCTAGAAAATATACCTTGGTTAGCTGGAATGATTGAATGTCCATTTCCTTCATAGGATAGAAAATGCAAAGCTTTCATGTTTTATTAAACTTTAAAATAATAATTATTTCGTGAAGCTAAATAGGGCCTTTTTAAATCACCTGTAGAACTGTTTGCCTTCTAGCCCACACAGATGCTGTTTACGATGTTTAGTGAAATTATGTTATTGTATTACTTTGAAATACAAAAACTAAGCAGTATGAAGTGTTTAAACACAGACACATCATTTCATTCTCTACTAATCTCACTCTCTTTTAGACATTTCCCTCTATATTTCCATGAGTACATAAATAATGTATATTTTAAACATAAGTGGGATAATTCACATTCTATCAAATATGTCAGAAATATATATCTATTTTTTTAATGGACACTCCATTTTACATATTAAGAATGTACTATATTTTACCTAACCACTTCCTTATGGATAGGAATTTAGGTTGTTTTTCAATATTTCAGTATTGCAATCACAGCTGTAAAGAACATTCTTGTACATGTCTTCATGTGTCTGTGTGAACATTCTTAAAGGGATAGCATCCTGCAAGTCTTCTAACGCTCACCATTATAATCAAGAGAACGTTCCCTTTGAACTCATTTAATCTTCTGGTTGCCTATTTTTTGTTTTAAGAAATAAATGTTAGGAATGCTACCATTGGCCTGGTTGAGAAGCAGCCAACAGAAATTTAAAGGAAGATAATTTCTTTGCTAGCTTTTACAAAAATCTTGTACGATTAAGAAAAAAATACCCGCTCTGTAGGGAGAGAGAGCCTCAGGGGCATACGGGGGTGTGGTGAGCGGATCATGCTCTATTAGCAGTGGTTTTCCACTGACAATTTTGTCTCCCCCTCCCTCCACCTTAACACACATGCACACTTCAGGGCCATGTGGCAATATGTGGAGACATTTTGCTTGTCATAACTAGGGGTGGGGGTCATTCCAACACACAGTGGAATGACACCAAGGATGTTTCTAATGTGTAGGATAGCTCTCCACAACAAAGAATGATCTGGACTAAAATGTCACATACTGAGGCTAAAAAACCCTATTCAGATAAATTAGAAAAGTGCATCCCTTTCTCTGGCTTTAATAACCCAGGTCAGAGATCGTGGCAAATAGAACAGTGATTGCGTTTTGCCTCAATTCACACGTTCAAGCAGGTGCCCTTGTACACGGGGCTTACCTGGCAGTCTTGAAGGAAGTGCCCTGAGACTGACTGGCAGCACCTCATGAACCCTAGATTAATTGTAGGAAGGCCATGGTTTCCAATAGCTTCAAAAAAGTAACAATATTTCACTACTAAACGGATTGAAGCTGCAATGGAAAAATCCTAGAGTGAGTATTAGTGAGCTTTGGATTTTTTTTTTCTCATTTTTTAAAAAACTTTTTATTGTTATGTTAATCACCATACATTACATCATTAGTTCTTGATGTAGTGTTCCATGATTCATTGTTTGTGCATAACACCCAGTGCTCCACGCAGAACGTGCCCTCTTTAATACCCATCACCAGGCTAACCCATCCCCCCACCCCTCCCCTCTAGAACCCTCAGTTTGTTTTTCAGAGTCCATCATCTCTCATGGTTCCTCTCCCTCTCTGACTTACTCCCCTTCATCCTTCCCCTCCTGCTATCTTCTTCTTTTTCTTTCTTTTTTTTTTTTCTTAACATATCTTGCATTTGTCTGATAGTGTTACCTGTGACATGGAAATCTTTAATTGGGTAACTCTTTGACCAGTTACAGAATTAAAATCCTGCCACTCTTAGGCACACAGTGTATGGGTTAATGTAAAGACTCAGGGCCCCGAAGACCTGGGTTCAGTCAGTCCTACCTCTGCCTCTTATGAGGTCACTGCCTTGAGAAGTTATTTCTCAGTGCCTCAAGTCTCATTATCTTAAAAAGGAAATAAGAGTAGCTCATACCTCATAGGATCATTGTGAGAATTATGTCCCTTAAAACACCTAAAATACCCAAGAAAAGTGTCTGGCACCTGATACCTCCTGAATTTATGATAGCTACGGTAATCGTAGTGAAATATGAATCTCTAAAAGGACTTAGAATGCCCTGGGCCCTTGACTGCTTCTCCATCCTAATTTTCATTTTCCTGCAGATAAGACTGCTCCCAGCACCCATCTCCCAGGGACTTTTGCACCTACCATACCTTCTGTTTGAATCCCCTCTGCTCCCACATCGTTTTCTCCCACTACATGTTAGTGTTTAGCAAGTCTGTGTGGAACGCTATTTTGACTGCTGACTGTGCTCCACATTTCTGGAACCTTCCCGCACTGGGGGTTGTGGAACTAGGTAAAGCAGCATGGTAGTGGTCAGGACGGTTCACGAATGCCAGTTCTTTTGTTCTAAACACATGATGGGTCCTCCATCTTGCATGTGCTTGACACCAGCTGCAGCCATGTCACTGGCTTACACCAAGGAAATGTAAGGAGAAGTGATATGTGCTTGCATCCACTTTCTGGATGTAATTTAAGAGCCGCCATGCAGCCACACTCTTCTCTCACCTTCTGTGATTAGAGAAGCTTGTCTCAATGAATCTGTCCCACCTGGGTCACTGCCTGACTCAGTGTTGCCAGCCCACAATAGACATATAACCTGGGCAAGAAATAACTTTGTCGTTTCAAGTTGGATTATTCGTTACCTTAGAAAAAACCGGCTTATCCTAAGTGATAGGTAGATGAGAGCAGAGCTACTCTCAACTCAGCCCTTTCTCTGCTTTTTGAGGGCAAGGCTCGCAAATGTAATTTATCTTATTGTTGGTAAAATATGTCTAATATAAATTATGAAAATATAAATTTAATTAAAATTAAAATTTTACTCAAGCTGTGAGAGTGGAATAACTTGGCTTGCTTTCATATATACTATCCAAAATATCTTATTAATTAAACATTTTTCTGAATCCACATTCTCAGTCTGGATGTATATAGGATTTTAACCTGAGGAGTTAAAAAACAAAAAATGCTCCTAGGGCTTAACCCCCAAAGATTGTGGTTGGCCTGGAATGGGGCCATGGCCTCACTGTGGTGCATATGATTCCAATATGCAGCCAGGGTCAAGAATGACTGCTCTAAATGTACATAGAGTCTAATAGGAACTGTTATCACTGGGCTCAACAGGTTGCTTTCAAAATTTTCTGAGTCAGGTGAAGACAGCTGTAGTGTAAACTTGTACAGTCGCTTAATTTTTCTAGGTTTGTTCCTCACTTGTGATGCTGGGATAACAACTCCCATTCCCCTGTCTTGTCTGGATTCCCATGTTTTGCACAGGTGAGAAGAGGTCCTTCATTCACTCTTCGCCCAGAAAGAATCCAATAAAGGTCAGATACCAGCTATCAGTGGCGATGTCTGAAAAACTATGGGTTCTAATGAACAGAGTGGATTTCCAAATTAAAGATTTCCTCTCACAGGACACCTAATATTCTTTGGGATTTTGATAGACGCTGTCCACGTCAATAATAGTTGGAGGTCAAGTGCTGATTTGAGATGGGTAATAATGAAATGGAATCTTTCTTCTAAAGTTTGAAATCACATATTCTTTCCCCTTTTTTGTTTTAGAAAGAAACTAAAAGTATTCCTCAGTAAGAGAATACATAAAACAAACTTAGTTGGAATTTAGCAATGCAGTTGTGTGAGAGAAAGGAGACATGTCAAGAACTATTATGTTTGGAGTAGTGATGTCATTAAGATATTTATTCTTTCCTGGTTGTTTCGCTTACTCAGGGAAATAGACATATTCTGTTCCAGTGCTTCCCATATAGTCTTTTAGGTAATAGCAGGTAATCTCACAAATGATTATTTGGGTTTTATTGTGATTGTTTGGGTTTTATTGTTTGAATTGACTAGTATATTCCAAAAATCATACATTTTGCCTACATTACACTCACTGTGTACAGATACTTTGAGACAATTTTCCATGTCCTACATGGTGAAATAGGTAAGAACTGTTAAGTCTATTTTTTTTTTTTTTGGTCATGAACTTAAGTTTGCTTTTAAAGATTGTATCTAGATAACTCAGTTGCTTCCTTTGTTGTTCTTTCAATATGCCAAAGCATGGGGCTGAAGCAGTTGTACCACAACAATTAGACATGTTCTTGTTTTTACTCTTCTTGCATATCATAATGGCAGCCAGCTCATTTACTATAATGTAAAAAGAGCAAGAATTCTACTAAAACAAGAAAGAAACAAAAATTCAACTTTGTGTAAAAAAATATGCTCAGGAGTGACAAAATTAGTGCAATATTAAGACGAATATTGGATCTCTATATACATATATTTATAGCTCTAAAAATAAATTATTTTAAGTGTATGCATATATATATATTCTTAAATTGTCGTTGTTCATAAATGGTCAGCCTTAATAATTGTGTTTATATTGGTATGTAATGTTTGTTATAATAATTTGCTCATTTAACATTTTTTTCAAGATTTTATTTATTTATTTGAGAGAAAGCACAAGCAGAGGGCGGGACGCAGAAGAAGAAGGACAAGCAGATTCCCTGCTGACTGCAGAGCCCACTCGGGGCTTGAGGGGGGTTCCAGGTGGGGCTCCAGGTGGGGCTCCAGGAGGGTGCTTAATCCCAGGACCCTGAGATCATGACCTGAGCCAAAGTAAGATGCTTAACTGACTGAGCTGTCCAGGTACCTCCCACTCATTTAATTTTTTAACCTTGGGACCATAGCATCCAAAATCAGTAACTAGTTTGAGGAATAAAAAGGCAAGTGGAAGCATAAAGGATTATTCTTTCCTGCTCAGAAAATACAGTGCTAATGTGATAATGGTCACTAATGAAGGCTGCCTGCATCACTTTAATAAATTATTGGCTTGAAAAGAGGATTGCAGACAAAGCATTACCTAAAAATCTCCTGATTTTTAATGGACAACCAGCACTGTATTTGCTTTCACATAGAATTCCTTTGGGGTCGTGACTAATTTCATAGTAATAGAAAAAAATTAGAAATTAACAAATTGTTCTCTTCTTAAATGTCGAACAAAATGGCAGTTGTTTTACTGCTGAAATTGAATTTACATTTCAAAAGTCTTAGGATTTCATATTTTATTTCACTTTTTATTTCACAAACCCAATCTCTTCTGGTTGTTTTAAAGCAAAATTATATCCTTGTTCCTGGTATGAGGTAAAACAAAGGGTAATATATGCCCATTTATATGTGACAAATATACAAATTATTTATAAATTAGTAAATTTCAGTTGTTTTTCTGTGCTTTGTTTCCTGTTTGGCCCTTAGAGTATCACTGTGTTCATTCTGTGACAGTGTAAAGTGATTAATTCATATACTTATTTCAGGACTTATCCCTTCTTTTTATAATTTACTTTTTCCAATTGGACTTTTTATTTTACCTACAGATATGGACATTTCTCTAATCAATAAAATACCTTTTAAGCTGCATAATCAGTGCTGTTTACATATCTTTCTCTTTTAAAAAAATTATTATTATTTCAGTTTTAGTTTTGTAATTTTAATTTGAATGTTTATCAAAATAACACATATACATTGTTGAAGGTCAAATAATATAAGGCTTATACGAACAAAAGAGCAGTCTCCTATCTCATCTTCCTATCCCTAATATCTTCTCTCTACAAAGCAACCAATTTCAACTATTTTTTCCTTGAAGTTACTGTTATTTTTTAAAAAAAAAAGTATGGACATTTGTTGATTTTACTAGTTTGACATGCCTTATTGACTTCCTACTTAAGGAACATAAGAATTTGCACACACATATGCACACACAAATAGTTCTTTTCCATCCTTTCAATGCGTTGATTTCACAATTTTTGTTAAATCTATACTCATTTCAACTATAAATCAACTTTTAGCTCAATCACATGTTATAGTGTTATCTTGTGTCTTTTTCTTGTACAAATTTTTCTCCTCTCTGGGAGTCATAATGGCTTTGATTTTTGAGTTGTTGAGGTTTTGTTGTAACTGTTGCTAATCTGCAAACTGAAGGCTTTCTCAATGAGACCAAACACACCAGACGATCTATCAGGTCCACTTTCTCCCCGGAAAATATCCTTCCTGGTGGCCCTGACATTGTGCACCAATCTGAATTATCTGAAGAGGCAAGCAGCAGGATGACTTCCCTGGGTTTTTCTTTCACCTCTTTGGAGATTTTCTTTTATTCTTTTCCAAAGTAAATCCCTTCTTCACTAAATTTCTTTCCCTTCTCTGTCTTATTTTATGGCCTCATTTTGATGAAGTAAATCTTCCCATTTCTTCCTGGGAAAAGGTACATGGGTATAAAATTCTGGAGTCCTTGCATCTGATAATGTCTTTATTCTTCCCTCATATGTGGTGAATACTTAGTCCGGTTTAGAATTCCAGCTTGAAAATTATTTTCCTCAGAATATTTAAGGTATTATTTCCAGCTTCTAGTGTTGTTATTGAAAAGCTCAAAGCAGTCTACGGTCTAATCCCTTCTATGTGAGCTGTGTTTTTCCTTTCTAAAAGATTTTATGTTTATTTTTCTTTAATTCTGATGAACTCAGTTTTTATAAAACTATGCATTATTGTGAGTTGTGTGGGTCTTTTTTTTTTTTTTAGAAGTAGTGCTACTTATATATGAAGAAATTGAGACACAGGTAAGTGTAATAACTTGCCTGAAGTTACAAGGTAGTAAATAACAAAACTTAGATTAGAATCCAGTTAATCTAGCTCTACCATCTTCTCGCTTGACCATTAAGCTAGGAAGTGAATAGCTTTGCGTAAATGTATCTTAGGACAAGTCTTTCTCCCTTGATTGGTCATATTCTGTTGTATGTTGGGACTTTCATAGAATGAGAATTTTGTGAATGCTTCAGGGAAAATGACACAAGTTTTACTAAAATACTACAATGATTAAATCATAGTACCCATTTTAATACATATATTCTGTTGGAATAAGTTGTTATAAATATCCTGTATACATATGAATCATCTTCAAAATAACTGGAACAGTCAATCTATATAATAGTTATAATTTTACACCTAACAATTAGTGATCACAAGCAGAAATGATAGCTAGTATAAGAATGATAATAAACCCATCAACTAACACACAAACAAAAATACATACAGGGCTTTTTTGTTGCTGTTGTTAATAAAACAAACTAAACTTCATGTGAAAAAAAAAAACAAAACAAGCAAGAAGAACCAGGCAAATTTTGAAAGCAAAGAGTAATGATGGTAGGCTATCATTTTAGATATTAAAATTCACAGAGCTATAATAATTTAAATAATGTAGTTTCCAATGAATAATAGATTAATGGAATAGAATAGAAAATTCAGAAACAAGATCAGATATTTTCAGGAATGTAATACGTGATAAACAAATGGAAGAGGAAAAAGTAAATTATTCCACAAGTAGTATTGAGCCCTTCTGCCATCAGTGAAAAAACAAGTCAGGAGCAGCTAAGGTATATTGCAGTATTAAACAATCCCCACATAGCAGGGACTTAAAAAATCAAAAGGAGGATTTCTTTTTTATGCTTCATGTGCATTGTAGGTTAGATGGGGACCCTGCTCTGCATCATATTCAGGGTACTCAGCTGAATGAGGTTCCTTCTTCATGCTTCCAAAATTTCCAGAAAGCTGCAGGAAAAAAAAAGAAGATGGCGTATTATGTATTGGTTCTTTAAGTTTCTGAGTAAAGTGACAAACACATCACCTCTATTTTCATGTCTTGAGCCACAGTAAGGTGCATATGCGCTTGCTTTCAAGGTAGATAATAAGAAAATATAACTCTACATGTGCTTGGAAGTGGAAAACTGTAAAGATTTGGGGAAAAGCACATTCACTCCTTCCTTATCTTCTCAACCACCTTCACCCACACTCCCAAGCGCAACTATCCCATAGCACCTTCTAGTAATGTCACCAGCTGGAAAGTTCAGGAGCTCTGGATTACACCCTGCTATAGACTGGATGTTTCTATCCCCTCAAAATTCATATTTCAAGATCCTAACCCCCAGGGTAATGGTGTTAGGAGGTAAGCCTTTGAGAGATAATTGGGTCATGAGAACGGAATGCTAGGGAAAGGATTAGTGTCATTCTTAAAAGAGGGGCTAAAAACCTAGAATTCTCCCCTTCAGCCATGAGAGGACACAACAAGAACATGGTCTGCTCTGAACTGGGAAGCAGGTTCTTACCAGACATTGAGTTTGCTGGTGATTTGATCTTAGATTTCCCAGCCTCCAGGACTGTGAGAAATGAAATCTGTTGTTTATAAGCCATGCAGTAAATGGTGTTCTCTTATAGCAGCTTGAACTGATGAAAACATGCCCTGTAGTCACTACAGAAGCTCTGAATGTGGTACCTATGAAGTTTAGTTAATTTAGTTCATAGGTCACCCCAACAGACGAAAGAGACAAGTTGTCTGTTCCATACATCTGATGTATAATAATGAAACAGGGATATAATAATGACAATAAACACTCTTATTTGGAAAGAGACAACTTTGAGACACACAGCAGACACTGGTATTTATTTAGACATTTCTGAAACTGCAAAGAAGATACTCTGAAGGATCTTTTATTCCATGATTGGGTCTTGATTTCACTCCCTGAAAGTAATGCCCTTCTCTCTTGTTTTCCTCTGTCCCTGGCTTCGCTTGCAGTGAGATTCTTCCTTTTTCACTGTCTTCTAGACCTAGAGTGGACATCTGGGAATACACCCTCCTTGTAGACTGAGCAGAGATCTCTGTCTGCCTGGTACATGGTGGAGGACCAGTGATGTCTAACAATGGCAGATGCTTTTCTCCACACACTTGGGGTTGCTTTAGCAGTGGAATATTCTTAAAAATTTATTAACATTCTTATTTATGTGACACTAGTTAATTCTATATGCCAACAGATACACCCACAGACTTCCATTTCATGCCTTTCTCTCTTAAATGAACAGGGTGTTTTGCGTTTGTCTTATTTGAGGGGGAGAGCCTATATCTCATTTCCTTGAGACATTTATCCAAATGAATGAATTTACTGCCAGCCACACCTTTACTTTCATTCATTCAGAATTTTAACAGTGAGCTTGACAGCTAAATCTCCATGATAAGACTAAATTTGAATTTCCTTAAAATATTTCTCACATTTAACTTGTAATTTTGGGGGTTGAGGAGTGGCCAGTTTAAAACTTACAAGTCCCCGAGTTGTAGACTCTATTCTCTTTAATTATTGATTTCAAACTGGCCGCTTTAATTTTTTCTTAATCTCAGCTCATTTTTGTAAATTTTGCCAAATGTAATCAGCAATAAGCAAGGCACAGTGAAGCGTTCAGTTAACCGATATCTTGCTGTGGGACTGAAAGTTCACTGAACTTATGATCTGCTTCCAAAAGCAACAATATTGCTAAGTGTTTTATCATATCATAACATGGTTCATCATGTCCCCAGTCTCTGATACAGTTTCCATGGTGGTCACTTCCAAGCCCATATAACCACTGCTACACGCTCTAAATGGTTTTGGGAGTGGAGGAATTTTATGCAGTTCCCCGATTCTAGATACCAACTGTTGTATTCAATGAGCTTGGACATTTGACACAAATGTCAAAGGCTAAAAATAACAAGTTTAAGGGATGCCTGTGTGGCTCAGTAGGTTAAGCATCTGCCTTCAGCTCAGGTCATGATCCCAGGGTCCTGGGATCGAGTCCCACTTTGGACTCCTTGCTCAGTAGGGAGCCGGCATCTCCCCTGTCTGCTGCTCCCCCTGCTTGTACTTGCTCTCCCTCCACCCCTGTGTCAAATAAATAAATAAAATCTTTAAAAAATTAATTAAAAAAATTAAAATAACAACTTTATTTCTTATTCATGTTACAGGTTCATTGTGGTTTGAATGGAGCTCTTTGCTCTATGGTATACTCACTCCCATTCTAGGACCCAAGCTATCCAAACAGTTTCTCTCTGTGGAAAAACAAAAATAATTTTGGTGGAAGAAAAAGAGATCATATTGAATTGTACACTGACTCTTAAAATTTCTACCTGGAAGGGATGTATGACACTTTTCATATTTTTTTGAACAAAGCAAGTATTATGACTACATCTGAATTCAAAGAAGCAGGGAAATACAATTCTACCCTGTGCCTCTAAAGAGAACTGAAAATATTAATAACTAGCATGAAATAACTTCCATAGTTCCTGTCTCATTGTTAGTAAGATAACAAATTTCTAATATTTCTATAATTTAAAGCTAAAAATATTTATGAAAATAAATACAATTAAAAATTCTTTAATCTCAAAGTTGAAGAGTACTTTTAGATAGGACATAAAACTAAAGATTCATAAAAATATACTGATAAATATTACTGCATGACATTTTTAAAACTGATAAAATGTAAAAGACAGTACCATAAACAAAAATCAAAACACAAATGACCAATAGGTAAGTTATTTGTAACTCATATTACAGGAAGAGAGAGAATTTCCTTAATGCAGAATGAGTTTTTAGAAATCAATTAGATAATACTATGACTCAGTTAAAGCTTGGATAAGACATATAAAAAAAGAAAAGGAAGCATAAATGGCTCATTATGATGTCAAGAATAATATTCAGAATAAGAGAAGTGTAACTAACATAGGGAGACTCCAATTTTTGACTATCAGGTTGGCAGAGGTGAGAATGTTTGATGATGCACTGATTTTAAGAGAAAAGTAGGGGGATAAGGAATTTTTATTTAATGCTGATGGGAAAGCAAATTACTACAATACCTGTGAAGAAAAATGTGACATTATTTATTCAAGTTAAACATGTATATACATTTTGACTCAACCATTCCAATTCTAGATATTTATATTACAGATAGGATGTGAAAAGAGACATACGTAATAGGTTATATGAATTGCAATATTTTTATAGAAGTTTAAACACATCATAAGTACCCATAAATATTGGAAATTGGTTAAAAATAATTCTTGGTACATACATAAAATTGAATACTATGCAGTTGTTCCATGAACACTGACAGAGACATGTTCCCAAGATATTCTGACTCAAAAAATCAAAATAAAAATAAGGTACAAAGGCAAGTTACGATAGGATATGCTACTAATTACTGTGAAAACAAGAATACAAACAGATCTGAAGGACATATGAAGTGGTAACAATAGTTGCCTCTAGATGTCTGGTGACAAGGGAGAATAAAGATTTTTATGATATTTTGTACCTTTAGCTTTTTATGCCTGATGCCCTACCTATTCTAAAATAAATTGAATTGACAAAGATTATTTTAAAGGGATTTTGAACTCCCAACTATTTCTCTTTAAAATAATAGCTTATTGATGCTAATGTACTTTTTGTTGGGTAAATTACATTTAACTTTAGTGGATGAAATTTCACATGAACCTGATAAATATTATTTACAGCAATGTTTTGTTTAACTGTCCCACATATTTTAAAACTCACCTTTACATACACACGACATCTAACAGTGACACTATCCTTACAAAAATTATAATCACTGAATCCTATTAAACTTGGTACTCAGGCAAATTCACCAGCTTTTCATACACTTATATATGAAAGTTCTATAAACAAAATAGTTTTTTGATAAAATACATCAGTATACCTGCTCTCTCTCCTCATTATTAGGTTTGTTTTCATATGTTAACTTTAGTTCCAACACAATTACTCCTACTTTTGCTTTTTTGGGTTTATTTAACATGTGTGTGTTCTTCCTAAACAGAATTTTTGATTTTTTAATTTTTTTTACAATTTATTTTTTGTTTTTTGTTAATTGCTCTGAAATTTATATATTATGGTACAAACAAGCAGTGATATTTCCTATTATTCTTATCCATTACATTTTTATTCCTAAAGTGTAGGTGTGATCAGCAGATTTATATAACCAGGGATTCAGATTAACAAATGCTAGTATGAATTAATCATAACTTTTGCTATGTATTCTGTAGGAATACATAACACAGAAAGTAGGTCAAAGCAATTTAATAGTTCTGATAAAGTTTAGAAAAAAACTGGAATGTAATTTTGATATAACAATGATTAGATGGAAAGCGAATCAGAATTAATACATCTTTTGCAAATGCATTAAATTTAGATGAGCAATTGGATATTTATAGCATATATATTAAATGATTTGAGATAGGTTCCCATTCCACTTTCACCAACATAAACAACAAATTTTCTATAGTAAGACTGTGAGATAATGTATATAGTGTAAAAGAGTAAGTATTAATCCCAGAGTTATTTAGATATGTATATTTGCCGGAGCCAGAATTGATCCAAAGCACACTTGTAACAAAGAATAAAACTTGGGGAATGATAACTAGAATATATTTACAGTTCTAGATGGGAAATAGTCATTTGTTTATTTGTTTTATGCTTTTATTTTGTTATTACTTAAAGATAGCAGTAAACTCTACCTCTGATATCAAGGTAAGATACAGAAGATTTTCACTTATTTGTGGAAGTAAATTCAAGCATATTATCTTATAAATAATAAATACATTACTTAAATAAAATAAAATATATTATGGTTTCAGCAAACAAACCAATAAAATGCTTCAATACTGTGTATTTTAATTTATTCATGATTTAATGGATTCTTAATTTTCTTCCTAGTATCAGTATTAAATGTTGACAAATCCACATTAGTCTTGTAGGATGCTATCATAATTAGCATACACATTACATTGCTATAGCAAAGTAAACCTAAACTACAGTGGCTTAATCAAGCTAGAAGTACATTCTCACTCTGGGTATGGGCATGTGATTCAGGGCTGCTATAGTGGCTTGTTTACAACGGATGCAAAAATTCCCTCTTATCTTGCCGAATTATTAAAATGCATCTTTTATTTCATAGTTCCAGATGCTCCTGTTCCCACCCTTATGTCCACACAGTTACCAGACAGGTGAGAAGAAAAAAATCAAGGCACTAGATCTCTTCTGTTTCCATTGCACGGCTCAGAACTGAGCTACATGCCCACACTTAGCAGCAATGCATGTTGAGAAATTCAGTCTTGACTCTGAATGGTATGTTCTCATCTAAAATTCAGGTGTTTTGTTACTAAAGGAAATAATGGATTTGGGGACTAGCAGTATCTGCCGCATTTACAAATTCTATTTGGTTATACCATCCCCATCCTTCTACCTGCACCCCCATGTTGGTGGTGGTAATTGAAACAGCTACTAAGACTTAATGCTATATTCAAATATAAGTCAAGAACTGTGTTCCATCTCTCTTTACCTCTGCCCTAATTTTTGAAGACTGTTTCATGTTAGTCATCCTCGAACCTTGTGAAAGAACAAATTAGTAAATAAAACATTGTGAGTCAGTCATTCTGTGTTTTCTTGAATGTAAATACATGGAAATAAAAGAAATCTGACAGTACTCGGTTCTATTCATTGAACCCAGTTTTCTTTGTCTTGTGTGAGACCTCAACTATTTTTAAGATGGAGAGGAGGAACACAGGGGCTGTGACCAAGTTGATGAAGGGGCAGCAGAGATGGTGCCGGTGACAACCGTAAAGAAAAGCAAACCCATATGTAGCTCCTTCTGAAGATCAGGAGGAGATCCCTGTTTGTAGCAATCCTGAAAACAATGCTTCATTATCACAGGAAGAAGAGAATACTTCACTGGTTGAATTAAGGTCTGGTCTTCATCAAGCAACATTAAGCATTTTGAGTGCAAGAAAATTTCCACAAGAGGTTGGAGAGGGAATTGATGTGAAAGCAACAGATTCAGGTAGGGGAACGTTCTTTATTTGTGTGCATTGAAGTTAAGAGGATCTTTGACTGGATTTCCCCAGAGAGAGAACCTGAGACAAGGATTGGAGTACAAATTGTTTCTTTACTTTTATTTTTAAAAAAAAAATTTTTGTTATGTTAATCACCATACATTACATCATTAGTTTTTGATGTAGTGTTCCATGGAGTACAAATTGTTTCTTTGTGAGGTAATCTCCAGAAACCCTATTAGGGGAGTGGGGAAGTACAGCAAAAATGATAAGTCAACCAATAAACAATTCTCAAGCAAGTTATTCCACTGGGAAACTCAGAGATGCAGTGGCGAGCATCCACCAGAGTTATTTCTGCTTCTCCTTGGTTGCCCCCCGCCCCACCCTGGAGCATTCATTGCACCAGTACTTCTGGTTCCTGTACTCAGGCAAATCTAGCCCTGGCCACTAGAGAAATCTCTTAACAAAAGAGATGTGGGAATTGGAAGTCAGACTAAGTATGCCACTACCAGGGCAAGCCTGAAGCGATCATCTATAGTTTGCACTGTCTGCTATTATAAGAGAGCCTGATACTCCATTCAGTGTGTACAGTTGAAAGTACAGTTGAAAGTCTTTTGAGTATAATTTCCTTGGGTGGTTGAGACTCTTCCACTTAAAAATTATAAGAATAATGGAAACAATTACCTTTCTTCATAACTTCTCCTCGGCACCTTCACTAATTGCGAGGTTTTTACCCTCATATTGCTATCATTTGTGGTTAAAAAAACAAACAAACAGAAAGACCAAAACAAAACAAACAAACTTCTAACATTTTATTAACATTTTAATACTAGGGGAGCCTGGGTGGCTCAATCCGTTAAGCGTCTGCCTTCAGCTCAGGTCATGATCCCAGGGTCCTGCGATTAAGCCCCACATCAGGCTCCCTGCTCAGTGGAAAGCCTGCTTCTTCTTCACCCTATGCCCCTCCCTACCACTCGTGTTCTCTCTCACTCATTCTGCTCTCTCTCTTAAATAAATAAATAAATAAATAACATTTTAATTCTGAGGATTTGATGCTGGGATGGTCCTAGGATTAGAAATAAAAGAAATTATGTATTATGCAGCCATCAAAAGGAATGAGATGTTGCCATTTGCAGTGACGTGGATGGAACTGGAGTGTGTTATGCTGAGTGAAATAAGTCAATCAGAGAAAGACAGGTATCATATGACCTCACTGATATGAGGAATTTTTAATCTCAGGAAATGAACTGAGGGTTGCTGGAGTGGTGGGGGGGTGGGAGGGATGGGGTGGCTGGGTGATAGACATTGGGGAGGGTATGTGCTATGGTGAGTGCTGTGAATTGTGCAAGACTGTTGAATCACAGATCTATACCTCTGAAACAATGCAATATATGTTAAGAAAAAAAAAGAAGATAGCAGAAGGGGAAGAATGAAGGGGAGTAAATCGGAGGGGGAGACGAACCATGAGAGATGATGGACTCTGAAAAACAAACTGAGGGTTCTAGAGGGGAGGGGGTAGGGGGATGGGTTAGCCTGGTGATGGGTATTAAAGAGGGCACGTTCTGCGTGGAGCACTGGGTGTTATGCACAAACAATGAATCATGGAACACTACATCAAAAACTAATGATGTAATGTATGGTGATTAACATAACAATAAACAATTTAAAGACAAATAAAAATTATGACAGTGTTCTTTCCCTCTAGGAGGTTGTAGTCTACTGTAGTAAACTATGTGGTGATAGTAATTTATAGGCTTCGTTTATAAATATTCTACAATATCATGATAGGCACTTGGTCAGTTCTGGTATTCATCTAGCTTAGTATTTCTAGACCCGATAAAAAGGTCACATTGGATATAGTCTCCATATTCTTGTGGGTTAATTTGCTTGCCAAGCTTGCAAGGTTTGATGAAATGTATTTCTTCAAAATGGGTCTTCCATGAGAGTGTGGTTTAGTTTAACAAGAAATCTGGGTATGTATCATGGCCTATGTTAACTAATTAAAGATAATAATCTCTTCAAACATTATCAAATATAAAAAGACATAAAAGAAGCTACTGAAATACACTTTGGTTAAAAATACAAACCAACCAAAACCAACCAAATAAATGAATATATAATAAATAAATAACTTAAATATCCTTTTTCACTATTAGATTTTACTTACATATTTAATACATGAACATGTTTTTATAGCTCATTCCTTTCCAGTACTTCCTCATGGATTAATTTCCTTTTACTATTCATGCTTTGAATATTGTCTGCGAGAAAGAAATTTTCAGTTTCCATATATCAAAAAATGTCTTTATTTCAACCCCAACATTTGGATACTATGTTTTTTACACAAAGCTTTAGATTCAAAGTTATGCTCCCCTAGTACTTTGAAGATATTGTAGCACTGTTTTCTTGCAAACAATGCAATTAATTATAAGTAATCTGGCAGTCTCATTCATTGAAAGTCATGTAACTTTTCTCCCCTGTTAGCCTTGAGAATTTTATTTTTAACCCCAATGTTCACAAAAGAAACTGTTATGTTTCTACATCTGGGTTTTTATTCTAGTATGCTCTGTTCAACAACAGACATCTCATCTATATGACCTGTTTCTTTATGTATTTCTGGGATATGTCATTAAATACCTTTTTTTTTAAACACTACACATTTCTAGTCTCTTTATTTCTTTTTTCTTTTTAAGATTTTATTTATATATTTTCCAGGGAGAGAGAGAGCATGAGAGAGCACACAAGCAGGGGAAACATCAGAGGGAGAGGAAGAAGCAGGCTTCCTGCTCAGCAGGAGCCCAATGCGGGACTCAATCCCAGGACCCTGGGATCATGACCTGAGCTGAAGGCAGATGCTTAACCGACTGAGCCACCCAGGCATCCCTCTATTCTCTTTTTTCTGGAACTCCAAGTAAATGGGTATTGGGGTTTCTTGTCTATCCATAAATAATTATGTCCACCCTCTTCCACACATGATTTTATTTTTGGACTTCAGATAAATATAATAATAATATATGCATTCTCCTGGGATTGCTTCTTTATTCACTCTTTATTTTATTTTGTTTAAAAAAACAAAGTATTTATTGTTTATTCTAATATTAAAGGACACTTGGCTGTGTCAAGTACTTTGTTGTTATGGATAATGTTGCAAGGAACGTTCCTGCATATTTCTACAGGGGCACATATACAAGAGTTTTCCAGGATAGGAATAATGGAATTCCTGGTTTGTAAGGTATTTACATTTTTATATTTGCTACATAATTCCTGAACAGTTTTCTAAAAGGATTGTGCCTATTTAAATTTTCACTAGTACTATACAAGAAATGTTATGTTTTATATTCTCACAAACTTTTAGTATTTTCCAACATTTAAATTGTGTGAGCAAAGTGTGTGTGTGTTTCTGTGCCTGTGAGATATCGTATTTTGTTTTGATTTACCTCATTATCAAACAATTGCACTTTTCATAAGTATACAGAACTTTTGTCTTTTAATCTTCTGGAAAACATCTTTTTTTTTAAGATTTTATTTATTTATTTGACAGAGAGAGAGAAAGTGAGAGGGGGAACACAAGCAGGGGGAGTGGTTGAAGGAGAAGCAGGCTTCCCGCGGAGCGGGGAGCCCGATGCGGGCCTTGATTCCAGGACCCTGGGATCATGACCTGAGACGAAGGCAGACGCTTAAGGACTGAGCCACCCAGGCGCCCTGGAAAACATCTTTCTAGTCTTTGCCTAACATTCTATGGGGTTGCTTGTTGATGTCTTTCCTTTTTTTCGTGGGAATTTTTTAAATTTTCTGAATACACAATATCACAAAGTCTACTTTATTAGAAAGTGTTGACTATCAGGGCACCTGGGTGGCTCAGTTGGTTAAGCGTCTGCCTTTGGCTCGGGTCATGATCGCAGGGTCCTGGGATCCAGCCCCGCGTCGGGCTCCCTATTCAGCAGGGAGCCTGCTTCTCCCCCTCCCACTCCCCTGCTTGTGTGTGCTCTCTCTCTCTCCTTCTCCCTGTCAAAAAGAAAATAAAGAAAAAAAAAAAGAAAAGAAAAAGGAAGGGTTGACTCCTGTAAATTATTGAATACTGTACTGAAAGTGAAAAACAGAATGGTTGTATGGGAACAAAATACTTGTCTGTGCATTGGTTGTTTACCCCGGTGATGGTGTGGCTGACTGGGATCTGGAGCTAACTGCTGCTTCCCCCCATCACGAGAGGATAGTCCGCATATTGCTAGCCCAGGGAAAGATCAAAATTCAAAATTCGAAGTGTAGTTTCTACTGAACGTGTATAGCTTTCATATCATTGAAAGGCTGAAAGACTGTAAGTTGAATCACAGTAAATGGGAACCATCTGTATGCCCTTGCATTTATTCTAAGTTTGAAAGTTGAGTTTATCTCAGTCAAGTATATTCTTAATCTATATGAAATTGATTTGGCATATAGGACCCTCATTTATTTTGCATTTTATAGTATGTTGCTTCTTTAGTAGCATTTTGCTGTATACATGGCTATCAGCTTTTCCAAATAACTTTAACTTTCAACTTGAAGATTTCCAAATTTGTTGGGATATGTGCTCAATACATGGGTTGGTCTGGGATTGAGATCTTTCTACAGTGATATCTTTCTATATTGAATCATCTTATCCAAGAACATGGTGTATCTCTATGTTTGTTCATTTCTTAAATTCTTTCAATAAAGTTGTTTAACTTTTCTCTTAATTAATCTCCATTTTGAACTATTTAGTTCACTTTTAAAATAATTTCTGGGTTACTTGTTTTCTTGGGTTAAAATATAATTTTACATTAAAATGTAAATATCTTAACTGTAGAGCTTGATGAATTTTTGCAAACTCTTCATGCCCAGATCGGCCCCAGATCAAGAAACAAAACTCTGTCATCACCCCAAAACTCCTTCTCAGTTTCCTTCCAGTAATAAACTTCCCCAAATAAAATCACCTTTCTGACTTCTAACAGCACAGATTAAATTCTCCTATTTTTGTGTCTTATAGAAATGGAATAGATAGTATGTTTTAAAAATTTAAATTCTGATTGTTCTTTGTAGAGTTTTAGAAGCAGATTTAATTATTCTTATAAATAGCCATAGAAAAATTTTCTAATTATATTTAAAAATCCATGGATACTTTTAGAATTTCTTTGATGAATACCATATCACATACAAAGAAAAATTTTGTCTTTCCTTTATGTTCTTCCTGAATCAATCAGTCAATATTTTTTGTCTTACAGTTTAGTCTAGGATCTGTAAATATTAAATAGAAACAATAAAAATGAGTACCTTCATTTTGTTACTGATTTAAAGCAAATGCATTTCACATTTTAGTTTTAAGAATGACTTTTGCCATATGCTTTCAGTATCTAAACTTTATCATGATCAGGAAATATCCTTCTTGTCCAAGTTTGCCAATTTTTAAGATTGATTGATTGATTGATTGATTGATTGATTTGACAGAGAGAGACACAGTGAGACAGGGAACACAAGCAGGGAGAGTGGGAGAGGGAGAAGCAGTCTTCCCGCTGAGCAGGGAGCCTGATGAGGTGCTTGATCACAGGACCCTGGGATCATGACCTGAGCCGAAGGCAGTTGCTTAATGAGCCATCCAGGCACCCACTTTTTTTGCCAATTTTTTATCATAAATAAATTTGGCATCTTTTTGAAATGTTTCTGCAACTATTATAATCACATTATTCCTTTAATCTGATAATATGACCAGTATAGTCTGGTCATGATTAATTATTTCAAATGCACTTGTAGATTCACTTCATGAATAATGTATTTGGTACTTCTGCACATTTTTTTTTTCATAAATGAAGTTAGACTATAATTTCCCTTTAATGCCGCCATTGTCTGTTTTTGTTTGTTTGCTCTAGGTTTATGCCGGTTTCCTAGAATAAGTTGTGCATATTTCCCCTCCCTTTTCTGTTGGAAAGTGTTTGCACAGGACTGAAAAGTACTTTTACCTTTAAATTTGATAACTTCTAGCTCATCGCTATTTAGTTTGAATTTTTTTTCTCAGAAAATTTTAAAATACTGAGTCAACTTCTTTATTATTTGAAGATAACTTCAGGCTTTCTGGAAGTTCTTTGTAAAATACCTTATCTTATTTACTCTCTAATTGTAGATACTTACCCACTTATTTCATTCTTGACATAATGTGATTTTTTTTGTTTCTCCTCAATCTCAATAGAAGCTTGCCTATTTTATTAGCTATTTCAAGGAACCAAATTTTACTTATAATATATCCTTTTATTGTCACACAGCTTTAAACTCTAAGTATTTTAAAATTTCCATTGTATATTAGTTCTTTGTTTTTTAAATATTTAAGTTATTTGGAACTATTGTAATTTCCAACTGCATATTATGCTCATTTGTACTTATTGTACTGATCTTTGCATATGATGCACTTATTTTCAATATGTTAAAATTACTCTAGTTCTAGTGCATGTTATAAATATGATTAAAAAACACTGACTAAAATAATACACATAGTAGAAGTTCAATAAATACATGTATAAATAAGTAAATAATATTTAGCTATTAGTTGTGTTTTCAATTCCTCTATTTTTAACTTTTTTGGGGGCCACCTCATCTATAAAATGGGAAGGGATATATTGATAGCTCCCATACATGATGTAGGATTTGTAAACTTCTTTCCATATATCTATCAGTTTTATAAAATACATTTTGTGACATTAGATGATTATAAGTTTAAATGTGTTTTATCTTCTTGGTAAATTAAATGTTTTCTTCTTAAGTAGCAACACTATTTTTCTTTGGTATTGCTTCTACCTTAAGGTCCATTTTTATTTGTTATTAATGTAATTACTCCAGCTTTATTTTCATTAGTTTTTGACTGATATATTTTTCCTTTCATTTTCCTTTCAGCCTTTTATGGCTTTATAGTTCGTGAATGGCTCTTGAAAAAGATTATAGCTGGATTAAAAGAACTTTTTGAAAATCTCTGTCTTTCAACTTGTAAGCTTAGTTTATTTACCCTTGTTATGATTACTAACATATTAGTCTCCTTTTCATTTTCTTATATTGCACTTTTAACATATCTCACTTTTTCTATGCTTCTTTGTCTTTTTTCCTGATTTTACTTTTATATTTTGAATTCACATGTTTGTTTACTATTCTCATTTGTCCTCCATCTATTGGTTTAGAAGTTACACATTTATATGTGTTCAGTGAGTGTTTATCCTTGGAATTGTTAAAATACATATTTAAGATCACAATCAGTGAATCAACAACATCCTAATCCATCTACTCACATCCACAAACAACGCAAGGACTTTAGAATTCTTTGTCTTAGACAAACCCTTAGCAGCTTGCATTCTTATTGTTTGGTATTATGGTTCTGCCCTTATTTCAAATCTCAAAAAACAACTGTTATTCTTTTATAAAGACCTTTTAGAGCTAATAAATATTTTCATCTTTAGTTTGCTCACCATTACATTATTGGACCTCAGATTTTCCATGTGGGGACTTTTCCCCTCATTTTGATATATGGCTGCATATACCTTTTAAGTCCCTTTAATGGAAGTTGGTTTGAGGTAAACTATTAATTTTGTTTATCTGTAAAGTTTTTATCAATAATTCCTCTTCAAATATACTTTTGGGGGCACATTGTTCTAGTCAACACTTCTTTTTTTTTGGTACTTTGAGAATAATCATCTCTCTGGTTTTCTTTGTTGCTGCTGAGAAGTCAGCTGTTGGTTTAATGGTGATTCACTTGAAGTTCTCTGATACATATCTAGGCATGAATCTCTTTTTATTTGTTGTATTGATATCCATCGGGTTTTTTGTCTTTTATCAATCTTATAAAGTGTTTTTTTTTTCAAATATTACCTCCCGTCCTTGTTCAAGTCTCTTCTTCTAACATTCTGATCTTGCATATATTGGTTTTCCTCACATGTGCTTCATGACTTGTAATATCACTTTCATGTTCCCTATAACACTATCTGGTCTGCATTCTGAGTATTTCTTCAAATATATCTTACAGTGTATCAAAGCTTTTAAGTCTCTTTTTTAATCTGCTCTTTGTTATTAAATTGTTAATTACTACTTTTATATATCTATAAGTTCCATTTAAAATTAAAAAAATCTTTATCTTTCAACATATATTTAATATTTTTTGCAACCTTAAACATAATGTGTATTTTGTATATGTTGCTTATAAGACTTGTTGCTTACCAGATGATTTTACGGTTTTTAGTCTGAGTAGGCCTCATTTTGGATTTTATTGTTTCTTAAGACTTTTTCTTAATATGGCTTTTTTCCTTTTGTCTGTGTGTGTGTGTGTGTACTCATTTCTAGAGGAACTATTTGAGGGGTGTGTTCTATTTTCTTTTTCCCATCTATATGGGCCTTAGCAACTCCAGATCATGTCACATATATATATATTATATATATAATATATATTTTTTCTTTTTTTTAAGATTTTATTTATTTGAGAGGGAGAGAGCACATGAGAGGGGGGAGAGTTAGAGGGAGAAGCAGACTCCCTGCTGAGCAGGGAGCCCAATGCAGGACTCGATCCAGGGACTCCAGGATCATGACCTGAGCTGAAGGCAGTCGCTTAACCAACTGAGCCACCCAGGCGCCCTATATATTATTTTCAATTTTTCCTGGGTCTGGCTTTGTAATTAAAAATTTTTTTAAAATTTTTTATTGTTATGTTGATCACCATATATTGCATCATTAGTTTTTGACTGTAATTAAAAATTTTTAATAGTTTTTTTCCCTTCATACCTAGTGACATGGCTGAAACAAGTTAGTATGCAAGGCTTTCCTACAAGGCATATTTTCTCCCAATTCACCAAGAAACCTAAGTAGCTTGGGGGTTCTGTCTTTATTCCATGTGGCCCTGATCTTCTTTAATCTTGTTCAAACCCCAGACTTTACCTCCTGCTCCCCATATTTGTATGTTTAGTTAAAACCCAAGCTCTAAGTAAACAAAGATTATCAAATCAAATTCTAACTCCAGTGTTTGCTGACTCCCACTGGATCTGAGCTATCTGAATTCTGGTTTAGCATTGTGTTCTTTACTACTATTTAATCAGCCATGCTTTAAAAAATATTTTCAAACATTACCCAGCATTTTTGGTGTTCTGAATCAGCAAGAACTTCTCTAAACATCAAACCTAAAATATTGTTACAGATAAAAATCCTGTATTGAAAATTTATGTTAGCAGTTAGATTTTTATATCTAAATATTCCATTTGATTCTTTTTAAAATAATTTTTTTTGGCCCTTCTTTTTTTTGAAGTTCTTATTTTAATTCCATTTAGTTAACATACAGTGTTATATTAGTTTCAGGTGTACAATACCGTGATACAACAATTCCATACATCACCTGGTGCTCATCACAAGTGCACTCCTTTTGATTCCTTTTCATAAATATTTGCTCTTTTTTCTTAATTCCCTATACTTGTTTATATCCTCTATCACTTCCAAATTGCAAATGCATTTATTTTCAAGGCACTTCTTTATTGATTTCTTATTTTCTTATGTAGAATTCCTTCAGACCATAGGAATTGGGGAGAGAAAAAAAAAACCAAAATAGTAGCATAGTAAAAACATGCCTTGTTTTGCAAACTCCATCAGGGTTCACTGACCTTGAAACCATTTTGAATAATTAAAAAAATAAAATAGATGCACATTGTAATCTTGAAATATCCTTAGTTATATCTAAATGGAAAGAATCTTAAAAGATTTCTAAGAAAAAAATCAATATATCTTGTAATAGTTAAACTACAGAGAGATGCAAATTGAGTTAAACTTTCTCTAAACTTGCCTGCAGTGCATCCATACTGTCCATACAGCTGCCAGTCCATCAACCTTATCTGTTTTGGGGCTACAAGAGCTACTACAGAGCATCCTGTGGGCAAAACCATCCCAGAGTGGCACACTATCTTTGACGAACTCTCAGTAAGTGAGTGCCAGAGAGGAAAAATGGGCTCTGTTGAGTAGAGAGAAAATGTGATCTGGTAGCTGGTGCTAAGGAGAGGATACTCATGTGAATTATGTCCCCATCCTGCCAGGACCTCAAAACATCAACAATCAAGATAAAGTGGGCAAAGCTCTAACCTCTTCCGTTTGGGATGGTATCTTTTTTTGTCGTATCCTTTGGTAGTGATTTTTCTGAGAATTTTAATGGTGCAAACATGATTTTGATGTGTGTGTGTGTGTGTGTGTGTGTATGCATGTGCACATGTGCACACACAACCTCTTAACCCTTTGTGCATACCTCCTGTGCAGTTTCTTGAATCCGCTGGTGAAGAGACTGGGGTCCTGACTACCTATGCACGTTTGTATTTTAATCTATTTGCTTTTAGAGAAAAGAATTTAGGATGCCCAATGGATTTGTGCACCACTTTTAGTCTGGTTCATATCTCAGCATATTCTGTTTCTTTCAAACCTGTAGCTATAGAAACATTTATCATTTTTCTTGCTTTTCATGCAATAGATGTACATAATGTTTATTAGATGGTAGAAATGAGCTCAAATTCTGAATGAAGGCTCAGACAAGCATTATAGTTCCTGAAAGTACCTAGAACTGCTAATCATCATGATAAATAGCCCACTGTGAATTGGTGGAAGATGTACAATGGATTGTCACTAGCTGCTTTTGAATTACAATTGCTTTTTATGATGTTAACAGTTAACTGACCAAATGCTGGAATGGAGACAATCAGAATGAAGAGACTGTTATGCCTAGATCCTGTTTTATCTTGATTTGATATAGAATGCATAAAACATGCCAAAGTAAATTTATTTTGAAGTCAGCCCAATTGCAAATCGTTCTGTACCTTTTCTTTCTTCTGAACAATGTGGTATGAGTATCAAAAACCCATGGAAAGATTACGAATAGAGAAGACTTTTTAAAAATCTATACCCAGGGCGCCTGGGTGGCTCAGATGGTTAAGCGTCTGCCTTCGGCTCAGGTCATGATCCCAGGGTCCTGGGATCGAGTCCCGCATCAGGCTCCCTGCTCCTTGGGAGCCTGCTTCTCCTTCTGCTTCTCTCTCTCTCTCTCTGTCTCTCTCTGTCTCTCATGAATAAATAAATTTAAAAAATCTTTAAAAAATAATAAAAAAATAAAAAAATAAAAATCTATACCCAAGTGTACTATGGATGAAAAAATCATATAGAGTATAAGTAGTACATTGGGGTAGATTTACTCTTGACAACAGTTCTTTGAGGTAGAAAATGTTATTATCAGTTTATAAATGAGTTAACTGAGGTTAACAGAGATTTAAATAATGTTCATCAGAGCAGTAAAATATACATTTCCTGCTACATTGTAAGTACACAATATATGTTAATTTTTCCAATCAGCTCATCAGTTTGGAGGTTCTATTTAGTTTTATCTCATGTGTTTGCAGACAGAGCAGAATTATGCGAATGTTATTTGGGAAACTGTTCTTGTAGAAAGCATAACCAGATCCTCCTTATGGCCTCCTCACATTCTCTAATTCCAGTTTTCCAGACTTTTGAACAGGTTTCTAGACCACAAGTTGCTGTTTCATAACCAAATCTATTTGGGCACAAGCAGGAAAACAAAACAAAACAAATGTCGGCTTTTGAAAATGCACTAAAGTGCATATTTTTTTAGTCAGGGGAAACCCTTTCAAGACCTTACTTAAAATCCTTTTACTTATTTTCAAAACTTGCTGATTATCAGAATTACTTACATGTGAAATGCTCTCAGAAACCTCAAGTCTCTGCTGGAGGAGGAGTAGTAAAACTTAGAGGGTAGAAGCCCAGAGCCTGAGTCAGACAACCCAGGCTTATATTCCAAATCTGTATTCATTAGCTCTTAAAACTTCAATTTCTACATCTGTAGAAAAGGGTTTATAAGATTGCAGGATACTTGTGTACGGTTTAAATAGAATACCATCTATAAAGACCATAAAACTATGCCAGGCACACAGAAAGCTCTAAATAAATGTTAGCTATTGATATTCTTTACGTTTTTAAAAATCTCAAAGCCAGGACTCTGAGAGAACCATTGTTGTAGCTTACATGTAATTCTAGTAAGGCTTTTAGAGTGGAGACTTTCTTCAAGAAGACAAACCTGCTGCCAGCAACCCATAAAGCTGGAGAAATAACTACAACTACCGTTACTCCTCCTCCTCCATACACACACACACACACACACACACACACACACATACACACACACACACACAGTTGGGCATATACACCCATAGAAAGAAAAAAGGAAAATGGTAGGGTCAATACCCAGATTATTAGCAGTTTTACTAGTAAAATCCTCAAGACTATGGTTACTTTTATACATATTGAGTTATACTACAGATTGGCAGACAGAACGTGTCAGCAAGGTAGAACCATGTGGTTTAGAGGCAGATAGTTTTTTATTCCTCTGAAGATCCTGCGTGGATCACTATGTTCCTCTCTGCATAATATCATTGTATTCATGATGACTGTTAAGTTGATAAACAAAAGCAAATATGTATCTACATTCAGAATTATCTGTTAAATGTGATTAATATCTGTTAATAGATTTTGGAAATACTATATCTAAAACATTTTATTTTTAAAATTTTTATGTTGAGACATTTATAAAGCCAAGGTATCTAGACTAACATGCTTTGAATGGGCTGGTTGGCCAAGAATCTGTTGGCAATATAAGAGAAAAATAAGTCTATTTATATAGGACACTCACTAATAGTTACTTATCTTTTGCTCTAGGCCTGAGTATAACTAAGTTAAACATTAGGCATTTATAGTTTTTAAAATATCCAAACAGCACACATTTTTTGTTCTTTTCTTCTCTATCCCATAATTAAATGCTTGCATATAATTAATTAAGACTCTGAACACCTAACCTCAACTTTCACAGGTACAGATATATAAAGGACTCGTCACTAAGCATGTCAGAAACGTATAGTTTGAGGTCTTTTAATATACCGGTGAATGCACATGATGTACCTGTGAATAGAAGAACTCTGGGTAGCAGTTGTTTCAACTCCTACATCTTCGTAATCTTGAGTCATGCTTTTCACTTTTATATACTTGACTGGCTCTAATGAGACACTGCATACCATTTCTTTGAAGGCAAAATCTCAGGATAAGAAAAAAAAAAGATATTTTTTTCTTTCACATGAAAGTGCAAATGCTTTCTATGTGAAACAACTATACAAATTAATTTGTCAGTTTTTGCACCAAACAATCCTGAGAATGCTGTTTTGTAAGTTGACCACAACTGTCGAAATTCCCAATTATCTCTCTGGTCAAACAATCGCTAACTTTGGTGGGCATGAGAATTAGAACAAGAGTATATTCATGATAAAGCTTCACCTTCAAACTTTGTAGGCACCTTCAAATTTTGAAATAGAAATAGATTTCCTGTGGAGTAAAGAAATCGATATTCTTCCATTTGCCTTGAGTGATTTTGATGCTTCAGGCTTGTTGACTAAGAACAACCCTCTGAGGAACCTAGGTTAGCCTTTGAGAAGCTGCGAGGTGCCCAGGGTTGGTAAAGTCTTCAGCTGCTCACTTTAATGTTAAAATTGAAGAGTTTGAGCACCCAATTACTCTCTCATATTATAAGTTAGTTTAGTCAAAATTCCCATTATTTCTAAGAAAAGATGGACAGAAATGCATCACAAGCTTAAGAAGGGCAAAAACCTAAATTAAAGTTTTAAAAAAATCTATTCTGCACATCAAAAGCTTGTAGGTAAGAATTGGGAAATCGCATAGGAAGGAAAGTTCTACAAGCAACGATGTGCCTCAGGTAAAATAACTCTATGCTAGTTCTTGTTTTACTCATTTTCAGTACCTAATTTTAAGAGTATTAAAGTTATATCAGTGGCTCTCAAATTTTAGCATGTAGAATCATTCAAAAGGATTTTTAAGACACAAATTGCTGGAACCCAAAGTTCTGATTCAACAATCTGGGAGAATATCCAAAATTTGCATTTCTAAAAAGTTCACAATTGATACTGGTGGTGCTGGTTTGGGGACGACACTTAAAGAACCACTGAGTTAGGTGGACATTGTGAAGGGTGTTTTGGGCTGGGAATCAGGTATGGCCTTTGGCCTCAGGCCAGCTGCAGCAGTGTTTACACACCATCCAGACTGAATACTGAATCTGGTACATTGCTATCAGCTCATTACTCAGCTCTTTTGTGACAGGGATGGTTTGTTGAGGACACTTCTCACCCCTAAGAATCTGGGACCTCAACAGAACCCAGGAAGAACCTAAATGAGAATGGGCACAGGACAACTATAGCCATGATTCTCACTGAAGCCAGACAAGAAATAGCCATTCCACCCTCTGGACAGCCTGTGGCTGCCCTGGGTATCTTAAAAAAGAAAAGAAAATCCACCAAGTTATACTAAGGAGAAGCTACTGTTTCAAATCTTTGTCTATATTGGACTATAACTTTTGGAGCTGTACCTTTTTTTCAAAATCTCAGGGTAACTTCAGCAATGTCTTTTTTTTTTTTTTTTTTAAATAAGACCCATTAAAGGCATAGAGATTGGAGATGAAACTAAGATATAACCTATAATAAATAAGGTAAATTGGTTTGGGCATAATAGCTTCTTGCAGGCTTGAAAGTTAGGAAGTTTTGTTCTTAAACTCAGTGAAACAAAAAATTAGTGGATTTCAACGTGATGGTGCTGTAACTTGCAGCTCACTGGCAAACACGCTAAGTCTCAGAGGTTGGAAGGGACTTTAAAGGGAAGGAATAAAATTCACAGGAAGATGAAAATGTGTAAATGTTTGGTAAAGAAATGTTTGTTGGGCCATTCAGAAACAATGGGACTTAGAGAACATTGAACAAGCCTTGCTAGGTTCCTCCCTGTCTACTATACCTGGTTCATATTACAATGTAATTATCTATGGTGATAACTCTCTTTCTGAAGCAGGTCCTCTATCTAAATTCTTCTGTGCATTTTTGAGGGGAAGGGATCAAAGTTTCTTCCTCAGTCTTTGGGCCTTGATTGTTTCCAGCTTGAAATAATTTGCCTGCCAAGGTGGTGCATTTGGGGCAGCCTGCTTTTGGCCCTTAAAATAGACAATTTAATCATAAATGGTTACTAGATATGAGTAAATCACAGAGGCTTTGAGGACACAAAACAAGGATGTCAACCCAAATTAGGGCTCAGAGAGTCAGGAAGACTTCACTTAGATTGAGGTAACTAGGCTAAAAAGAAGGCAAGCAGAGGAAAAATTTGCCCCCAAAAGGGCAAAAATTAAAGAGGGACACTTTTGAGGACTTCTCATTAGATTTGTTGGGCTCAAGAACTGGAGAAAGTTGAAAAGTGACAAGAATGCAGGAGAAATAAACTTGGAGGGGTTATTTCTGAAAAAACCTGAATGCCACATGAAAGAGTTAAAATGTTATTCATAAAGAAGGGAGAAAGTGAAAAATTTCAAGCAGGAGAGATTTATCCTTAATTTGCATTATAGGAATGTAACTCCCAGGGAGAATGGCTGGATGCAGGTGAGATTGGAGACAGGTAAGCCATTTAAGAGACTGCCGAGTACTTGCACTTGCTCAGACTGGGAGAAAATGAGGGTATTCAATGAGCTTGCAAGGAAAGGATGTAAGGGAATGGAAAAGAATGGGAAGTTTTAAGGACAAAAAAACCAGTAAGAATCAGTGATTTAATGTGACAGCTTTGCTAGTTTGTGGGGCCAGATGGAGGACAATACATATGTGAGGTCTGATTTCACTTATAAACATTTCAAGTTATTGTGAAAGCATACAGCAAAGAGCTCAAGCCAAGAAGGGCAATGTCATGTTGTGGGGTTTGGTAGGCCATGTGGCTTTGATTGTGTTTCAATCAAGGGAGAGGGAACTGCACTCTACAATGGTCCAATAGGGCCCGGAAAATCCCTCTCTGGTGGGTGTGGGCCAGGTGAAGTTGTCTCTTAAGTGCAGGTCCTTAATTAGACAGTTACTTTCCTTTCCAACATTTATTTTTCTAAGTCAACCTACTGTTTGTTTAACTGAGACGATATATATATATATATTTATATATATGTATATATATATACACACACACACACATCCAACCTACTTTTTATCACAAAAATTTGGAAATATATTCACTACAAAAGGAAACTCATTTCTTGATTTTTAGCTGTATAAAGGAAGAGGGAAACAATTACTCAGAACAAGTTACTTTTTTTAAAGATACAAAATAAAATGACCACCCTACCACCACCCAAATAACTAGTCTCTCTGTGAAACTAAAATTCAGAAAAGGTTTTTTTTTTAGCTACATTTTTATAGTTTGATCACCATTTTTACAATTTCCTTTCTCCTGTGAAATTCTGAACATATGTTCTGCTATATTCCATGCCTCCCAGATGAACAAGGAGTATGACTTATAGTAAATGTAAATGGGGATTTGTTCTCAGGTTTTTTATATAAATAGAAATAAAAAAAATACTGCTAACCAATGAAACCCTGAAGGCTGTTTAATAGTTCTTAAAGAAATAATATCAAAGAATGTATTACCTGGACACTTCCAGATTGAATTATTATTTAAATTATGAAGATGTCACCCTTTAAAAGTTTTGGGATACCAAGGCACATCAGGAATTTTTAAAATGTTATATACTAAGTTCCAGCATTTGGAAGTCTTAAAGGTATAGAATTTACACATTTAAAAGTTGTTTTTGTCCTATATGGATATATGTACATATATAGCATATATGTAGTATATATAATATTGTTATGATAAAGAAATTTTTAAATCAATATGAATTTTATGAACTTACGGAAGCAGGATCTTCTTTTGCAAATAGGGGATGATATATTGTTATTTAGCCAATGTTCAATGAAATTAGAGATGGAACAGTGGACGTCTTACAATGTTTATATAATATCGTCTCATATTCTTATGTATGTTTATGTATTCTCATATTCCTTTCAGAAAGAGCAGTGAGGTAGATGCAGCAAATTGGAACAATTCTGCCAAAAAACCCAGTAGAGGATATATTACATTCAGAACCCTGAACCATTATTTATTAATAGAATTGCAAACATTGTGATCTAAGTGAGCTAAGCATGACACAAATATGAGCTATTTTTTTAAAATTGTGAGTATTCTGAAAATTTCCTAAATACTCTTGAAACACTTCATTATCATATCACATTATTTAAAATAAATACGGATTGTTAAAGCATTAATATTAGGGGACTTAAAAGGCCCACTTCACCTGCCATGAAGAAAAATCACCCGCATATCACATAAACAGGGAATATCCGCAACCTGTAATCTCAGCCTCTTCAGTTTTGTTGGCTGCTATTTCTTTCTCCCAAACTTTAATTGTTCCCTTCAATATCCATGTATCTTCTGGTAGGTTGGATGGGGCTCGGAGTGGAATTAACATGATCTCGGTTCCAGTCCCACCAGTATCCCTCCTCATGGTCGTGAGTATCTCAGGCAAGTCTTTTGATTTCTTAGAGAGCTTCACGTTTTTTTTGGCTTATAGAAAGACAGCATTGGTTAGATGATATTAGAGGGGACAAGGGCAGGCCACACCAAGTTGGGCCACTTTAGTATGAAGATTATTCTGAGCTGAAGGCAACTGAGACCCTGCAGGCTCAAGAGAAACTTCTGCTGCTCTCTTAAGTACATAGAAGAGTCTAAATTGGTGGTCCTTTCCAGAATAAGGGTTAATAGCAGAGATAAATTTTATCTGCGTGACCCTTCTGTATGGCAGGGCAAACATCTACTTAATTACCAAACATCTGTTCTTCATATTACCCTGTGAATTACATTCCTTCCCTTTGAAGTCCCAGACCCCTACCCCCTTCTCCTTCGTTCAGGATGACATATATATATATTCATTTTTCCTGACTGTCTTTGAGATTTCCATGTCTATGTGGATTCTCCATATGTATGAAATTAAGTCTGCTTTTCTCCTGTTAATCTGTCTCATGTCAATTTAATTCTTAGTCCAGTTAGAAGGGCCTAGAAGGGGACAGGAAACTCTTGCTCCTGGACATTTATGTTTAGCCTCTTTTTAACCTTAACCATCAAAGCTTCCCTGATCCAAGGACTGTCTTCATGGTTTGTTTTACTGGCTCACTTGAGTTATCTATCTTTTCATTGCTAATTTAGACCCAATTTTTAAAAAACAAACCAAAACCCCCACTGGTTTTCATAATTAATATTTCTCAATATTTCTATAATATTTCTACAATAAATTTGAAAGGTTGTAGACAACTGTAGATTCTGTTAATACACATAAACAGAAATAAAACTGAAATAATGAGGTCCCATGAAGTAAATGTCCTCGTGTATGCACGCATGTGTGCACTCCCGAGCACTGGGAGAGCCATATGGCTGGCAGGCTCTGTGGAGTGGAAACGTTGAAGTCCTGCTGCTTTATGTCCTTCTTTTCAATTTCCAGTCCCTGCCCTCTCAGCAGCACCATGTGCAACAGAAGCCTGAAACACACAGGTGACATTGCCATGGTCTCCATGCTCTGATCACCTGTTTGCAGAAAGCCAAAGAAGGAGCCAGTCAGCTGTATTAGTCATTAGATATGTACTTTCTAGTTTAAATAGGTCACGGTGATCTGGAGCAGGATGGACTGTGACGAAAATCACAATATTAAGCTCCTTTCTTGCCTCTGCCTGGTGGGTGAAATCAGAGAAACAACTTACTTAATTCCCACATGCTTCTTCTCTCTTTCTCTTTTGCTGCCTTCCTTACCCCACTCAGTTGACCCGCAGTGAATTACCAAGTGAATTTGGTGTTCTTTTTAATATGAGAAGGATAATTCAGGGGTGAGAATTGTTCTACAAAAAGGTGCTTTGCTGCGACAAAGCACTTAAAATTTCTCATACTAAAAACACTTGTCATCCATTGATATCGGTAGGAAGATTGTAGTAATGGGTTAAATACATGTTATATTGATTTATAATCGCTTCAAATCACACAAGAGCAGCAGAGAGATTTCATGTATGTTCACCTAGTGCCAGAGAATAATTAGGTGAAAACAGAGAGAGTAATTTTAATTCATAAATCATGTGTCTGTGTGTTTGTATGTATGATGCAAAAATTAACCAGCTTGGTTGGGTCTTTCCTGCCTTCTACCCGACTCCAGCCACCTGTTTGATTGAACAATTCTTGTTCTTGGATCTTTTTTTCTTTTCCGAGACAAAAATCTAAACTTAATAAAAAATTGAAAAAAGGGACAGTTTATCAATCCTTGGTATAAACTTCATTTAAAGTTTTTATAAGCCAAAACAAGGCTGAGAAACTTTTTTCTTTGGTTTTATATAATTAAGTATAATGTCACCTTTTTTAATATGGTATTCCTTCTTTTAATTAAAAATGTCAATTCTTTCTAATTAAACGCCCTTTCACTTACACATCTACATGAATATCCAGTTGGTCATTAGAAAATCTGCTAGAAAATTGAATTATTTCAGTTCTTTGCATACTATACATTCCAGGAAATCCAGCATCTTCAGCTTCTTCCCACTAAATGCCAGTTATGTGACGACCAAAAATGCTCCCACGGATTTTTCTCTATTGAGAACTGCTGTTGTAAACTCAGATGTAGGAGTGTAATTTTCCTAAAGGAGAGTAGAGATGGATCCTGTGGACTTTGAGAAGGACGTGCTCTTAGAGACAAAAGTAGGCCAAGGTCAGGAGAGTGAGACCATAGTCTGACTTAAGTATGCAAAAAAGGATTTGTTTTTCTGTGGTTCTCTCTTAAATTTCCAGAGATGAGGGCGCCTGGGTGGCTCAGTTGGTTGGGTGACTGCCTTCGGCTCAGGTCATGATCCTGGAGCCCTGGGATCGAGTCCCGCATCGGGCTCCCTGCTCGGCGGGGACCCTGCGTCTCCCTCTGACCCTCCCCCCTCTCATGTGCTCTCTCTCTCTCTCTCTCATTCTCACGCTCTCAAAATAAATAAATAAATCTTTAAAAAAGATTTCCAGAGATGACTTGGGGAGGATAGGCACTCATACTTAGCAAATATTACATTTTTCCCTTTGTATGAGTAATTTTCTTTGGTCAACTCAAACTTTGAATTCACTGGCAATGGCCTACTAGTTTCCATCCTCTTGCTCTCAATTAAAGATGTATATATATATATATGGGTTAGCTGAGAGGTGTGTGGGAAAGACAGGGGGGGAAAAAGAAAAGGGTTTTGCCCCATATACTCTCTTTTCCTGAGGCTCAAGAGAAGGTGGATGCATCACATTGAGGGCCAATATTTTACCCAGTGAGCAGCATGAAAGGAGAGGTGACTGGAGCTAGAAGTAAAGAAGAACACATGTTCAGAAAAGAAGCCCATGGGGCTGTGGGCATATGGGAGCCGAAACTTTCCATCCTAAAGGTTCTCTGTCCTACTCTTTCTAATGGGGTAGCCACTAGCTACAAAGGCTCTAAGCATTAACATGTGCTTCGTTCAAATTGATATCTTCTTAAGTGTCAAACAGATACAAAATTTCATAGACTTACTATGAACATTTAAATGTTAAGTTATCTCATGGTGTCTGGGTGTCTCAGTTGGTTAAAGTCCGACTCTGGATTTTAGCTCAGGTCATGATCTCAGGGTTGTGAGATTGAGCCCAGTGTCAGGCTCTGTTTAGGATTCTCTTTCCCTCTGCCTCTTCTGCCGACTTGTTCTCTAAATGAATGAATGAATGAGTGAATGAATGAATGAATGAATAAATAAATAAAAGTTAACTCATTAATAATTGTTATTGATTTTATGTTAAAATAAGTCTCTTGATATGTTGGATTAAATAAAATTTATTATTAAAATAAATTAACTCACCTATTGTTTTGTATTTCTCAATTGTGACTACTAGAATGTTTAAAATTACCTATGTGGCTCACATCGGACCATACTGATACAAATAAAGGGAACTTTTGAAGGAGGACAGGTTACTACTAGGTTATAATTCTTTCAAAAAAAATAAGAAAATGATAATTCATTCAACAACTATTAACTGAGCTTCTTCTCTATGTCAGGCACTCAACAAGGTGTTGGGTGAATAATGATGAATGAAACACACATAGTTCCTTCACTGGTAGTGTCAACAGTATTCTCAGGGGACTGAAGCTAAATAATTATAAAATTATAAATTATGATAAATATCATTAAGTAAAAGTAATGGAGAGACTATAACAAAGACTACTAGCTTAGATCAGAAAGTCATAGAAGACCTCTCTGAGGAAATGACACTTATTGACAACTGACCTATGATTGAGAGTTAGCCAGGCAGAGCATTGTAAAAAGAGAGCCCTGGATACCTAGGGAACAGCCTGTGCAAAGATCTTGAGGCAAGAAAGAGATGAATAGGACCAATGTGCTGAGGAGATAAAAAAGAAGGTAACTCTAGATGGGATGTAGACAGACATGGTGTGACTACTGTTGACCATGTTAACATTTTGGAAGGGATTTAAGCAAGATGATTAAATGATTGGCTTTATAGTTTAAAAATGTTTCTCTGGTGTGGTGGTGAAATTAGGCACAACAAGCAAGAGCGGGGGGGCAGAGCCACAGGGGAGACTTGTGCAATTGGCTGAGGTGAGAGAGAAGGTGCTGGATCCAAGCAGAGAGGATGGTGCTGTTCTCTGCCCTAGAACACACTGCTTGCTTTTGTTAACTTACGTCTGATTCTTTTCTTCCATGGGTGGTGATCATTCTCGATAATTATACTTCTTTCTGTTCATTTTCTATTAGTTTTAGGAAATTACGCCTATATTTGCTCTGTTTGGATTTTGCCAAAGGTAGAATTCAACTTTCTGATACTTCTGCCTTACTCTACTTGATTAAGGCCTTTTTGCCTCCTTTTTCCAAAAATGATAGGCAATAGGAAGCATATTTCCTTTGTTCTTGTCATGGCTAGAAATTATGAATTTCATGGATTCAGAATACCAGAGAACATTATTGCTAATACCTGGCTTTGCTAGCCCAAACCAGAGATTCTTTTACTGGTATTGAAAGTGCTTGGGAATATTTTATTCCCTTAATGCCGGATGGTGGAAACTTTTAAAATGTGTCCCAAATGCATAATTTAAAATGTAGCTATTTAACAGTTTATTAGGTAATATTCTACATGGTTAAAAGAATCTAGAAATTATAAAAGTCTTTAGAGAATAATTCTTTCTCTGCTTATTTCCTGACCTAGATCCTGAACAGGTTAACATTGCTAATGGATCTTGTGCAACCTCCCAGAAATTACTATTTAATGTCTAAAGAAGAAAACCCCCTCCTTTCCTTGTTTTGTTTTCACACATGGAGAGCATACCATGACAATTGCTCTGCACAGTGCTTTTGTTTTTATTTTTACTTTTATTGAGGTGTAATTTCCATATAGTAAAATACACATATCATAAGTGTACCAGCTCACTGAGTTTAGGAAATTGTATATACCTGTGTAGCCCAGAGAACTACATGATCCATCAGGAAATTTTCTCAACCCTACCTTCAAATCCTATCTTTATTCTCACAACTTACCACCACCACTCCTACCTGGTCTGAACTTCCATCATCTCTCACTAGGGGTGGAAATACCACTTAACCCATTTTTAGGTTCTCTCAAAACAATAAACAAAAACTTTTTAAAATATAAAGCAGATTATGCCATATCCCTACTCTTTTTAAAACTTAAAGGGACTGTCCTTCAAATGAAAAGCCTATACAATCCATAATCTGCCCTCTCTTATCTATCTGTAGGACTGACTATATGATTTGCAGGGCAGTGCAAAATGAAAATGCAGGGCCCCTTTTTCTGCTTTTCTAAGTTCCATTAAAAGTACTAAACTTTAGGGGTGCCTGGGTGGCTCAGTTTGTTAAGCGTCCAACTCTTGCTTTCAGCTTAGGTCATGATCTCATGGGTCATGAGATGAAGCTCTATGTGGGGCTCCATGCTCAGAAGGGAGTCTGCTTGAAGATTCTCTCTCTGTCCCTCCCCCCAACTTGCATGCATGCACACACTCTTTCCCTCTCAAATAAATAAATAAATAAATCTTTTGTTAAATACTAAAACATAGGTTTTTTTTCTTCCTTTTGTGGTTTCTCCTGACCTGTTGTGCTATTTTCAAATTGTTATTTAATGTGGTACTCCCTCAGGAAAGGAAAGGTTCTCCTGATGCCCAGGTGCCCTGCCTCACTACCAAATGTGGTGTGGCACTGACTGGCATCTGGGTTTCCTTTACCTCTTCCCCACAAGGTACAGGACCCAGAAGCTGTGCCCTTTCAGGGAGCAGGGAAATCCAGCTAAGCAGGTCCACTTCCCACAGGCCCGTGGCCCCAATATACGGCTGATGGGCAACTGCCAAGGGTATTGAAAACTCTGTACCAGGCACCAGGATCTGGGATGGGTGAGGCTCCCCCACTGAAGCACCCAGGGAAGGCACAGAGCACTGCGAGCCCTGAACCGGATGGCCACCACTGTGCTCTGCTTGGAGACGTTAACACAGACCCTTTCCACTCCCCATCCAGGCCCCACCAGGCCTTCGGGGCATGCGGGAACAGGAGAGTTAGTCAAGGAAGGCCTGGAAGGTGGGACTGTGCCTACACTGAGCCTCCAAGCTCTGGAGAGTACCAGAGTATCCCATCAGGGCAGACCTACAAAAAACAAGTTCAAAGACAAATTATTAATAATTTCAAGAAGGTGGCCATGGAGCATTCAGTCCCAAACTCAGGGCCTTTCTGAGTACAAGGACCTGCATAGGACTGATCATGCATTTCTTAGCCCAGCCCTGCCAGGTCTAACTCAGCCCCGTTCCTATGCTCATCTTTGTCCGTCTTGCCTTACACTGGCCTCTTGGCTGTTCTTAAGCTCCTTTGTTTTCTACCAGTCTGTTCAAATATCACTTTCTCAAGGAGACCTTTCATAACTAATTACTTTCTACTTAGTACCCACTTTATTTTTTTCAAAGCATTTATCACCTTCTAAAACTCTATAGAAAGTGGTGCTTTATTATATATGTGTTTATCATCCCCTACTAAAAGATAAGCTCCATGAAGACAGGTACCACGGTCTGTTTTGTACACTGGTTTAGTCTAAGGGTACATAATACTGATTGGCATGCTTAAAAAATTTTAGCTGATTAAATTAATAGATAAAGGAAGGAAAGATTTCTATTTGGAAATAAGTGAATAAAGTGATATAAATCTCCCAGGAAAGACTACTAGTGTGTGTTGGGGGGGAAGGTTGAGGGGGTGCTGGGGAGAGAGGAGGAGGAATGAGGGTCAGTATTTCACAAAAATGCATAGTTTAGGGAGAGAGAAGCTATTTGCAGTTAGTCAAGCACAGCAGGTCTTTTCTACTATATTGAGGGGAGCAAGTCTCTGTAAAAATCAATTGATAAATAATAGCCACTTACCCAAGGTCACATGAGTAGTCAGTGGAAGAGCCAGGATTCAACAGCAGACATATTTGACCCCAAACCCAGTACTTCATCTTCTCAGGGGTTATTTGCATTTATAAAGAGATACTTGTTAGTTCACAGTGGGTTTCTATAGTGGGCAACATGAGAGAGATATTTCTGAGGAGAGAATGAGAGAAAGAGAGAGAGCACATGAGAGGGGGGAGGGTCAGAGGGAGAAGCAGACTCCCCGCTGGGCAGGGAGCCCGATGCGGGTCTTGATGAGAGAGATATTTCTGATTGGAGGATCTTCCATGTTGTCTCCATCCCTTTCCTTATTTCCACTCTGCTCCCTTCTTTTCCCACATTCCTGTTGAATGCAGGTAGACAGACATGGAGAGGTTGCTAATCCCTGAGTTACACGCACCCCCAGGTATTGTTCAGTTTTTAGATTGGTATATTCCTAAAATCACATCATTGCTGACGTCAGTGGAGATTTTGAATGATAGAAATTATCCAGAGCAGTTGATTAGGGAAAAGAAGCCAAGCTGAAGACAAAGCAGAACTGACACCCCACAACCCCCACCTCCCCAGATGGGATATATGTGACATTCCTCAGGCACTCCTGACTGCCCTAAAACTAAGGAGAGGAAAAACCAATAGTTAACTTATAGAGATCACAATTCTGCAAGACAGGAGTCTCCCTCAGTTTACAAGTGTCTTAGCAATCTACAAGAACAAAGCATTTTTTTTTAAATTTTATTTTATTATGTTATGTTAGTCACCATACAATACATCACCAGTTTTCTATGCAGTGATCCACGATTCATTGTTTTCGTACAACACCCAGTGCTCCATGCAGTACGTGCCCTCCTCAATACCCATCACCGGGCTAACCCTTCCCCCCACCCCCTCCCCTCTAGAACCCTCAGTTTGTTTCTCAGAGTCCATCGTCTCTCATGGTTCGTCGTCTCTCCCTCCGATTCCCCCCCCTTCATTTTTCCCTTCCTTCTCCTGATGTCCTCCATGTTATTGCTTATGTTCCACAAATAAGTGAAACCATATGATAATTGACTTTCTCTGCTTGACTTATTTTACTTAGCATAATCTCCTCCAGCATTTCTATCAATAACCTAGCTTCCAGAAGGAAATGTAAATACAATTAAATGTCCTTTTAACCTGCAGCCCATTGACGGATACTTGAGGTGGGCCGACCGTTAAGTTCCTCCAGGAAGCTCCCAACTATCTTCATGTTAATACCTTGCTAGAGGGAAAAACAACCTTAACTTGACAATGGCAAGGCCTCTGGTATCCTGTGAGTCCTCTTTAACATATGAAAGTTCTTTTGGAAACCTCCCTTTTCCTTCCCTCCCCCAACCCCAGGGCATATAATCAGCAACCCCTCACCATCCTGGGGCAGCATCTCTTTCTGCTGAAACGGTCCTGTTCCTGTGCTTTAATAAACCACCATTTTGCACCAAAGATGTCTCAAGAATTCTTTCTTGGTCATCGGTGCCAGACCTCACCCCACTGAACCTCACCTATATTCCAAAACCCCATCACAGTGAATAATCCAAAAATCATTTGGGCCCAGGGACATAAGGACATGTTCAGCCTGGAAAATCTCTCCTCCCCTCCATCCCTCTAGATCGCTTTCTCCCCTTCTCCCTCTCCCTCTCTCTGTATCTGAAATTATAGCTCTTGAAGGTAGATGTGTACAACATATTTTCTAAGTGGCAGCTAAAATGGCTGATAAATACTAATGATTCTTTTTTTTTTTTGAAGACTTTATTTATTTATTTGACAGAGAGACAGAGCCAGAGAGCATGAGTGGAGGGAATGGCAGAGGGAGAGGGAGAAGCAGGCTCTGCACTGAGCCGTGAGCCCGACGCGGGGCTCGATCCGCAGATCCCTGGGATCATGACCTGAGCCGAAGGCAGATGCTGAACAATCTGAGTCACCCAGGTGCCCCAATACTAATGATTCTTATTACCAGTTCAGCTCCAAATACTTTTTTCTAACAGTTTTATCCCAAATCATTTCATGATGGAGGGGAGCAAAAAAGAAATTTTCATCCATAGTGTGTATTTCATACTATCAGCAACCCGTTTATTGTTGATTTGGTATATTTATAGCTCTACACGTTCTAATTATTAATGAGGGTTCATGTCAAACAGCATTTTCACGAGAAGTTCTACTTACATATTATTTTCAGATGTTAAATAAAGCTTGAATAATTATAGAGCAGAACAAAAATGAACAATTGACCAACAAGACTGCTGGATCCATATGTTAATATGCTGTAACTTCAAAATCAAATTCAAATATATAAATATTTACAGAGTATTTATTGTAAACTCAAGGCATTCATGATCCAGTTAAGACACAGATAAATGTTCTAACCCACTTTCATGAGATGACTGCAATTTATACTGACTATGGGCCACCAGTTTTTAGTTTTATGCTAAATACATTCCCAAATACTTTAATATTCCCTTTTATTTACTGGGTTCTCATATCAATCCTCCCCCTAATACCTATCATTAGGTGGGGCGCCTGGGTGGCTCAGTTGTTAAGCGTCTGCCTTCCGCTCGGTCATGATACCAGGGTCCTGGGATCGAGCCCCACATCGGGCTCCCTGCTCAGCTGAGAGCCTGCTAAATACCCTTTCTGCCTTGCTGAAGGGTATTTCCTTCTGCCTTTGCCTGGTTTCAGGGCTCTGCCCACGGGGAGTACTGTGCTGGGGGAAGATAAATGTCTCTCCTACTAATTATGAGTCTGGTTCTCCTCCGCCTGCCCCGAGTCCGGTGTAAATACCTCATCAGAAGCAATTTCCTTTAAAACAGGATGTAATTCCCTGTCACAGCGCTCCAGGCAAGCCCCAGCACTGTTTGCCAAGTCTTGTATCCTCCAAAGAGAAAAACGGAAACAAAAGAATGATGGAAAAATGCAACAAGAAATCAAAACAAAACCACCAGAATTCATAGTCTCCTGCCAGTATTTTAGAAAGCACTTTAAAAGCTTTTGGAACTTTGCCATATCTGGGTTTGTAAGTGAGAGACTTCATAGGAATTCTTGTTGTCCAGAGCAAAATAAAATTTACACCTTGCAGGCAAAACCAGATGCCTGTGTCCAAATGAAGGCTACCTAATTACATTCCACACTTACGGATTATACTTTTTAAAGAAGGTGTCCTTACTAGTAAATAGAAATAAAATTTCTTTTTCTTCTTTTTTTTCTTTTTTATTATGTTACATTAGTCACCATGCAGTACATCATTAGTTTTTGATGTAGTGTTCCATGATTCATTGTTTGTGCATAACACCCAGTGCTCCAGGCAGTATGTGCCCTCTTTAATACCCATCACCAGGCTAACCCATCCCCCCACCCCCTCCCCTCCAGAACCCTCAGTTTGTTTCTCAGAGTCCATAGTCTCTCATGGTTCGTCTCCCCTTTCGATTTCCCCCCCCTTCATTTTACCCTTCCTATCTTTTTTTTTTTTAACATATAATGTATTATTTGTTTCAGGGGTACAGATCTGTGATTCATCAGTCTTACACAATTCACAGTGCTCACCATAGCACATACCCTCCCCAATGTCTATCACCCAGCCACCCCATCCCTCCCTCCCACCTCCCACCACTCCAGCAACCCTCAGTTGGTTTCCCAGAGTCAGAAATAAAATTTCTATGAGAACCAATCTGATGAAGTATCAATTTATTGATCTTGAAAATATATTCTGATAGGTATATTGAATTAGCCCACCTTTATCAGAAAGTATATTACTGAGTACTATTGGATAAAATGCTTTTGGGTATTTTAGTATATGATTACAAAGTAGGTTGTAATTCACAATGTATTGGTGACATATCTATCAGAACTTCTGGACTCTAATAGTAACTTGAAATAATGGGTCAGGGGAAAAAATGGGCCAGCAGACTTATTGTCATAAAATGATCAATATTTGATTCATAAAACTTCTCATTTTGTAAGAAACAAAGATAAAAAATAATATAATTAAATGGTTAGTTTTTTACCAAGGACAATATGACATAGCCTATATAGACCAGTAACAATCACACCAAAAATATTAAATGGTTAAGGAATGCTGCTTCTGTGGACAATTTGAAACCATGCATACTTGAGTCTGGTAATTTTCAATTGCCTGTTTTTCACAGTTGTGGCACATTTTAAAAAGAGAGTTTCTCAGAATAATAAAGTTATTGTAACAGAATTTTCATAAATCTTTATTTTAATAGGTTTTATGAGATAGACCATGAAATCTTGAATTAATGTGGTTTCATACCTGGGAAATGTTACTTTAAAGCAGAGCTAATAAAAGTGTGGTTCTTGGACCAGCAACATCAGCATCATGGGGAAACTTAGACATGCACAGTCTTGGGCCCCACTCCAGGCTTACTGAATCAGAAATTCTGAAGGTACAGCACAGGATCTGTCTTTTAACAAATCTCCAATCGCTGGGTTTGAGAACCACTGCTCTAAAAGAGGCCAGCCTTGGGACCAGGTAAAGAGGAGGTTCTCAGGCAGGGACAACTTATGAGAGCTCAGTAATGAAGTAATGGACACTGCTGGCAGCTGGCCATTGTTACTTGAGAAAACTATATAGGCCTATATTTTAAAACTTTCCAATATCTGGAAAATTTCCTATGAAATCCTGAAATGATGTCACTGTTTCCTCTGTTTATCATCACATGTTTCAAAGCTAGTTACATTTTCCTGTTGAGTCCAAAAACCCATTCAGTTTATCTGAAGGAAAAATCTGTACTGGAGAACCAAAAGAAGATATTATTAACCTGAGTCTATAAAACTCTGCATATTCATTTCCTATCTTAAAAATAGCTTCTGATAAAGAGAGAAACAGAATTTACTTTCCTGACAGTCATTCCCCCTGGATACAAGGGATTCAGTGGCATACAAACTTAAAATTTTAGGGCAAGTGAATGCTTCAAGAAAGTCTTCATATTCTCTTTAGCGAGAAAAATAGATCATGCCTATCTGATTGGCGTTTACATTGTCAGAAGGCTAAATTATCCTGGCATGCATTTATTTATCCATCCTTTTATTTATCTACTTATGCTTTCATTCTATATTCATTTGAGCGCCTCTGTCTTCTCCTCATTGGCATCTATTGTCTTTTTTTTTCCATTCCGTTTGAGATTTTCCTGGTTTTTGACATAACGTGATTTTCTGTAGAAAGCCAGACATTTAAAGTATTATGCTATAAGACTCTGGATGTTACTTTACACCTTGCATTTAAGCTGGCTTCCTCCAAACACCACTCCAGCAGAGAAAGGAAAAGAGACTTCCTACTTACTGCCAGGTAGGGGTAAAATATCCATGTTCCCCCATCAATTTCTGTTGATGCCTGAAGGGAGTGAAGGGGTTTCTTGTTACTGTTGGGTGGATGTGCAAGTTTTGGCTTTCTCTTAGAACCCCACTAATACTTCCTCGGCTGATAGAAGGAGAAAGTTAATTGTTCCTCCCCAGGTGGTCTTCACTAACACCATGGGGGCAATAGGGCAAAGGCAGCTTCATTTTTGCCTGCTGGTGGTAAAAATCATGACTCTCTGCCAGATGTCTCTTCTGTCTTTTTAATGGAGAAGGGTATCTTGTTACATCCAGGTGAAGAAAGAAGTCCTGGCTGCCCATGTGGTCTCCACTGTTCTGTGTATTGGGTAACGCCTCTTTACTGCCTGTTGGGATTAAGAGTTGTGGTTCCATCTTTGACACCATCACAGTGAGGGGATAGGCTTGCAGGCTTAGAGTCTGGTAGCATGGAGGTCTAGGCTCCCTGTTCAGCTGGCATGGATGGGTCGGGCGGGGACGGGGGGGGCACAGTATCTCTGCTGTGTGGCTGGGGTAAAGTAGTGATTGAATAACCATTTTTTTGTCTTGTTATGCTGCTCATTCTTGGTTCTATGGCTAGAGAAAGCAGACTTTTGTTGGAGCTTTTTTTGTTTGTGCCCATTGGTGTTTTTTGATTTTCAGCTTCTTTAGCTCTGGGTCATGAGGCAAAAAAGAAACAAGAATCCCAGAGGATTCACCACCATGTCATTTGAATTCTGTTTCCTACCTAGTGTGCCTTATTCTGTCTCCCATTCAGAGACCTGTGCTTGTTCTGTATGTAATATCCAGGGGTTTTTATTGTACTTAGCTGGAGGAAAAAGGAACAGAATGACTAATCCGCCTTCCCAGAAGTGAACGTCTCCACTCTTTCATTTGTAAAAGTTGCTATTTTTAAGATATGTGGTTACATTTATGATTTACTTTAAAAAAATCAATTAAGTCTGATTGTGAATTAAAGAGAATCGTGCTGCAATTTAAACAATAATATATTTGGCCATGGTTATATAATTTAAATTCAACTAATTATTCTCAGGGTAGAGAATTTTTATATTTATGTGAAATTAGCACAAACCCAGAACATTTATTTACATGAGAGCCTTTTTTTTTTTTTTTTTTTAAGAACAGAAAAGATAATTGCCTGGTAAATCTCTACTTATTTAGTTGTAGTCCTGATGACACACTGGAGAAAATACATTGAGTTAATTAAATTTCTGGTAGAAAGTCACTAAAGTCCTGATTAGAAAATGCCAGAAATGCTAAAATTAAAATTCCAGGAAGCACCATGCTGTTTTATTTTTGACTGTCTATGTCAAAAATATGCTTTTGGAAAATATAAAATTCTAGACTCAAGAGAAAGTATATGGTAAAATAAAACTTAGAGACTCTAAGAATAAATATCTATTAAAAGAAAATCTGTAATAAAGGGCAGCCTTCAGGTATCTCATTCTAACTAATGCCACAATATTCATTTATTTTTCAGGTATTCATGAAATCCTTTTAAAAGTTTTCTTATGGTGCGCCTGGATGGCTCAGTTGGTTGAGCGTCTGACTCTTGATTTCCGCTTAGGTCATGATCATGAAGGCCAGCCCCTAGCCAGTCTTCATGCTCAGTGTGGAGTCGGCTTGGGATCCCCTCTCTCCCTCTCTCTCTCTACCTCTCCCATCTCCAAAAATAAATGAATAAATAAAATCTTTAAAAAATAAAAAATAAAAATACAATTTTCTTATAATTAAGAGCATAGGAGTTAATAGCAGAATCTCAGATTCTTACACTTTTCACTGTGCAAAATCTCTCTCTACTATACAATGTGACAGAAAATCCCAAATATTGGTGCAAATTGTATATTATGGATATATTTATCTTCCTTAGATGTGTTTTCACTCGAATTTATAAGCTAAGCCATTAATAAGCAGATACATTTTTAAAGGTGGTAACTTAATTTTTTGTGTGTGTGGGTAAATACAAAACATAAAAGTTACCATCTGAACCATTTTCAAGTCCACAGTTCAGTGGTATTAAATAGATTCATATTGTTGTGGACCCCTCACTGTCATTCATCTCCACCATTCTTTTCATCTTATAAAACTGAAATTCTCTCTTCAATAAACCATAACTTCCCATTTTCCCCTCCCCTAGCCTTTGGCAGACAGCATTCTATTTTCTGTCTCTATGATTTTGACTTCATGTATCTCATTCAAATGGAATCATAAGTATTTGTGTGTGTGTGTGTGTGTGTGTGTGTGTGTGTGTGAGTGACTAGCTTATTTCACTTAGCATAATGTCCTCAGGGTTCATCCATGTTGTAACATTGTAGCTGATGATTTTTGTAGGTTTGATTTCTTGACTGTGAGCCACCTTGGAGACAAGGAGTGGGTCTTATTCATTACTGAGTTCCCAATATGGTTAATGACAGAATATGTATATTTATTGAAGAAATATATTAAAAAAAAGTTTACTCATAAAATCATCCAGAAAGAGTGATGTCCTGACAAAAGCATGCAAGTATTTTGTCAAGAACTGAGACAGAAATAAGTAATCTAATAATACTTCTTATCTGTCTCTACCAAATAGTCTAATAATAAAGCGCAACAATAGTCTCCTGAAAATCAGAAATATGGTTAGAACTGGTCAGTTATACTATAAAGTTACAAAAACATTTTGTTTTGAAATTTTATGCTAATATTTGAATTTTAGTGAGTAATATATTAAAGTCTATTTTAATATAAAATAATGTATTTGTTCCTCGAAATCTTGAAATAAAATTAAAATTCCAGGAAGCGTCATGCTGTTTTACTTTTGACTGTCTATGTCTGTTGCCATAGCTAAAGGCAATACAAGGGTATGCATCCCAATATTTTAGAAGCCCGTCATAATCGTAGCATCATTTTACGTTATATTATATGTTTATATTATTAAAACTATATCAGTTTATTAATATTTTCAACTGCCCTGAAACACAAAAGTTTTAATTTTTAATTTTATATTTTGGGTTAAAAATCCAACACTTACTGTCCAGATATTTGCATTTGAATAATTTTTCAACATGTAAGGATAGACTTATACACAGAGAATCAAATTTCTCTATCAGAACTATATAATTTAACTATGGATCACCAGGGGAAAAAATAGTTACTTTTAAAATACTGTTAAGGGATTATCTGGGTACTTTCAAACAATAGCTATTTTTGAATGATTTACACAAGTTTAACTATACCTGTATCTTTTATAAAGCTTCCGATTGGATATGCCTAAGAAAATTTGATTTACATAAATTTGTTATATTACCTACCCAAATCTAGAAGCATTTTCATAACCCTTAAATATTGTGAAGAACTATCTTAATTGTTTTTTAAAGAAAAGGTTGTATGCAATATAGACAGACTAAAAAATGAGAGTCGTAAAGTCTTTTATAATCTTCCACAGTGCTTTCACAAGATAGACAAAACCTAAGTCTTCTAATAGTATCACAGGTTAAATATTAAGCTACTTTCTAACAGAATGGTTATTTTTCTTTTATAAGCACTGTCCTGATTCTGATTTAACAGATGGGTTTTATATCTATTTTATATAGTAATACAATATTAAAAATCATGAGTGGAGGGTTTGATTTCTTGAAAGATTCACTAATGACTTATAGAGCTGATTGCACAGAGATCCATGGTAACTTTTATCATGTAATAAGAAAATGTATTTATTAATACCATTTCATAGTTCTGAAAGCCCCTCTAAATATTATGTTTAATTTGACAGAAAGTGGGAAATTTAATTTTGATTTTAATGAGAAAGTCATATTATAAATCACCTCTAGAAATACTAGCCAGAAAATCAAAATTATAGTTTTGTTTTTACTTGTAGAAGTTAACTGTTACTTAGTGTATGGTCCTTAATGTTTATGTAATTTAATTTTTCTGTTAGTAATAACAACAACAAAATTTCCTTTGCCTATATAACCCTTACCACAGATCATGCAAAGATATAAAATGGTAAAATTATGAATAATAAACTATAAATCAGGTAAAATTACAAAAATGGTTTATTTTCATAAAATATTGGGCTTGGTTTCTTAAGAAACACACACACACTAAAAGCAATTAAGGGGAAAATAATTATTTTCCATGAAAACCAAACAGTTATATTCCACTCCATTAATAAGAAATACTTTTTCTTAATCACATTATAATTTAATATTTTCTATCAGGAATTGAGTTGCTTAGTATTAAGTAAATTTTGATCACTTTTTGAAGGGATTGTTGACATAAATGGTAATAAAACCTCATTTAATTCATATTCCAATTAGGTATACTTAAGCCTTCAAAACTCTTATTTCCCTCCTGTTTTCGTAGAAAAGGTAAAAATTAAAGCAACACGACACTTAGAGGCAGATGGTGGTATAAAGCACTTCAATATGCCACCGTTCTTAGTGCTTTAGAGATACTTACTCACTTAACATGTGTAAAAACCTAAAGCGAGAGATATTATTTTATTATTTTCAATTAATAGGTCAGAAAAATGAAGCACAAAGAGTAACTTGCTCGAGATCATGTAATGCTTCATACTGAAGTAATTTGACTCTACAGCCCGTGAACATGACTGCTACACTTAATTCTTTCTATTTAAAACAATTAAACAAAATGTTATAATACAGAAGATTTTAAATGCAAGGACCCTTTGATTTGTCTCTTAAATCTCAGAGTCACATCTTAACATGATTCTATTTAAAGTGGTACCACACTTTCAGCTTGAATTTTAATAATTTCCCTGAGGGAGACAGAGCAAGAATTAAATTATTTTTAAATCTTAAAATATTTGCTTAGTTTACCGTATAGCAATTGATAATTATATTCTGTTACACAGTAAGAAAACTAGTTTTAAGAAAAAGGAAACACCCAAAATACTTAAAATAATTGAACGGTTACAAGTAAATATAATTTATTATGAAAATTTATCTCGAAAAAATGAATGTATGTATCTACCTGTATATGTATATGCATGTGTCTTCATTATTTTATGAATAATCAAGGTATTCTGGATCATTTGTTTTGTTCATTCATTTTAAAAAAGCCTGTGGGTGGCTTTGAGTTAATACTTGTGTACACACTTCAATGAGTAATACCATTTTTATGCTCTCAACCAAAGAAAAATATTTATTTTATTTTATTTATAATAAGTTTTCCAACCAAGTTGATGTAAGGCGGCTTACAAAACAAGGTTATGAGAAAATTATTTTTATTTTATGATTTAAGAAGTAGAGGCACAGGAAAATAAGGATTATTCCAAATAAGATGAATCTAGTTGGAGCTATCAGTAGACAAAATGTGTGGTAACTACATACTTCATTAGAAATGGATTATAAAATACAGGGCAATACCGTCAGGAATATGATTCACAGTGCCCTTAAAAACCACAGATTTTCAAAGTACCAAAGCTTAAAAGAAATTTCTCTTGTAGTTCTGCAGTACTGTGGAATTATTGTCATCAACTGTTTTACAGAAATTCCAACCTAGATATATTAGAATTTTTTAATTAAAAAAATAAATATTATTTATCTATTTCTTTAAAAATTGAATTTAAATAAAAATGCACATTACTTCATTTTTAAATTTTTAATTAATTAATTGATTTTTTGAAGTATAGTTCACACAATATTACATTTGTTTCAGGTGTACAACATAGTGATTCAACAGGTTCATGTGTTACGCTCTGCTCACCGTGGGTGTAGCTACCATCTGTCAGCACACAGCATTATTGCAATACTATTGACTATATTCCCTATGCTGTTCCTTTTCTTCCCAGGATTTATTCATTCCATCATTTTAATAAACAGTTGTTTTAAAAATAAATAAGGTATATAACACAATGTTATTCAATATACTATCTAATATGTATTTCATAAATTGTCACTGCATTCCAGTGAAGGCCACCAGGGTATATATCTGTAGCTTTACAAATGTGGGTTCATTACTCATTGCAACAAGGGAAAACAAGTGCTGGGGAACCAGTATGGGAAACCATATATGTGTCTCAATAAAAAGGTGTTAGAAAAGACTTAGTGTAGGACTTGAGCAAAGTGATTTGGGGGAGGTTTCAAGTAAGCTGGGATTTGTTCTGGATTGGAAGCTGTGAGGAAGCAGGTTAATTCTATGACCAGGTACCTTGGTTAATTCCATCCAGAGGGAAGGAAAAATCTGTTGAGGCTAACAGGGTGGATAAACTGCAGTCACTAAGCCAGGAAAGGAGAATATTTAGCATTTGGTTTACACGGTGGCTTTGTTTGTGTCTGTGCTTAGACAAGACTAAGAAGCTGTATTGTTTGTTTGTTTGCTTGATCCCACTTCATTATAGTCACAAAATGACCTCATCTGGTGGTAGTGTTCTATGAGATTGTCTGGGTTCAACAGGATGACACCATGGCTCTCACGAGAATGCCAGGGTAGCGCCTAACAATGCTGACATGTCGCGGCTAGTATGAAGCCAGGTTTGACTGTCAGGTTCTACTCTTCTCTTGCTATCCCTTTCTATATAATCTTTCAATAATAGTTATGAATATACATATTCATACTTGTTTAAAAATAAAATTATAATATGGTAATGCATATAGAGATACGTGTTTTTTACTTAGCAAAATGTTACTAAAACATTTCCACATCAACAAATACACTTTCTAAATTCTCATTTTTAATGGTAACTAGGTATTGATTATATGGATATCCTTTCATTTATTTAACCTATGTTTTGATATCTAGTTTGTGAGGTAAAGTTTTTTTTTTAAGATTATTTATTTATTTGAGAGACAGAGAGAGACAGAGGGAGCACGAGCAGGGGGTGGAGGAACAGAGGGCAAGGGAGAAGCAGACTCCCTGCTGAGCAGGGAGCCAATGCGGGACTCGATCCCAGGACCCTGAGATCATGACCTGAGCCGAAGGCAGACGCTTAACCAACTGAGCCACCCAGACACCCCGTGAGGTAAACATTCAAGTGCATTTACCTTTGCTAACTTATGTGATTTTTTTTCCCTTGAGGATAAAGTTCTAGAAGTGGAGTTGTTGGGACAAAGAATAGTGATATTTTGAAGACTTTTAATTGATATGATAAGTGGTCCAAGTTACATCAGTTTATACATATATCATTACTGTCTAAGATGAACCTTTTGTTCCACTAATGACTGTTGTTAAGATTTCAAAAAAATAATACCTTTCTAATTAAAACAGTGATAAAATACATCACATAGCTGTTTTGATTTCCTCTAGTAACAGTAATACTAAACAGATAGCATTTATTGGCTATGTGCTAGGCACTATGTTAAATACTTTACAGATCTTAAAAAGAGGTGCATAAAATGCACATTTTAGTTGAATAACAAATGGCTAGATGCTAATATCAACAGTCAACCCCAACTGAAGTCAAAGTTGAATATCTTCAAAGCAGAATAATATTGACATTTCGTTCAAAGAAACATAACTAATAGAATTTTACTTTATTATTTTGTTAACTACTGAAAAGTTTAGTAAACAAAATGCATTTTCCAGAAACAGTTATTTTTCAAAACTTTCAGCTGCTACATTGCTCCAATGGTCACTAATTACAAAAACGACAAGATGTCTACTTTCAACTGGAATGTTTAATAATATCACTAATTTTTTTTTTGTACAGAGTGGAATTTATTTCTGAAAAAAATATTTTTAAATTTATTTATTTATTTTAGAGAGAGACAGAGAGAGAACATGAGTGGGGGGAGGGGCAGAGGGAGAGATACTCAAGCAGACTCTGATGCTGAGTGCGGAACCCAGTGCAAGGCTTGATCCCACCCTCCTGAGATCATGATCTGAGCCAAAACCAAGAGTCAGATGCTCAGTCAACTGAGCCGCCCAGGTGTCCAGTGAGTCAAAAAATATTTTTTAGTAACATTTTCTAGAAGGAATGTTGTTCTTAGGGTCCATAGCTTGAGAAAAATCTTTTTAAATTACTGAAAATTGCCAGTGGCCTCAAGCAGTTATTTAAAAGTGAAATTCGGTTTAAATTCTTAGCTATTCAGGTGCTCCTCACAATCTGAGAGCAGCTCTTTCTGCCCATGGGTCCTGTCCCTGTGTTGTAATAAAAGCACCTATTTGCACTGAAAAAAAAAAAAATTCTTAGCTACTATACTGCAAAACTATAAGGAGTTGTCTTAATGCAGTCTTATAAGTGGAAAGATATTCTGTGCTCATGGGTTGGAAGAATCAATATTGTTAAAATGTACATACTACTCAAAGCGATCTATAGATTCCATGCAATCCTGTCAAAATTCCAATGACTTTTTTTCTAATAAATAGAACAAATCATTCTAAAATTTGTTTGGAACCACAAAAAGCTCCAAATAGTCAAAGCAATCTTGAGAAAGAAGAACAAAGCTGGAGGCATCATGAGCCCTGATTTAGACACATAGATCAATAGAACAGAGTAGAGAGCCCAGAAATAAACCCACACATATATGAACAATTAATTTACAACAAAAGATCCAAGAATATACAATGGGGAAAAGACAATCTCTTCAATAAATGGTTTGGGAAAACCTGGACAGCCATATGCAAAAGAATGAAATTAGACCACTATCTTACCAGACACCCCACAATTAACTCAAAATGGATTAAAGATTTGAATGTAAGACCTGAAGCCATAAAAATCCTAGAGGAAAACATAAGAAGTAAGCTCCTTGGCGTAGATTTTGGTGATGATTTTTTAAAATCCGATAACAAAAACAAAAGCAAGAAAAGCAAATATAAATAGGTGGAACTAAATCACACTAAAAAGTTTCTGCACAGCAAAAGAAACCATCAACAAAATGAAACAATCTGCTGAATAGGAGAAAATATTTGCAAGTCATATATCTGATAAGTTAACATCCAAAATACATATATTTAAAGAATTCATACAACTCCAAGATCAAAAAAAATCTGATTAGAAATGGGCAAAAGATCTGAATAGCTATTTCTCCGAAGCAGGCATACAGATTGCCAACAAGTACTTCAAGAGATCTTAACGTCATTAATCAGTGAGTAAATGCAAATCAAAACCACAATGAGATGTCACTTCACAGTTGTTAGAATGGCTATTATCAAAAAGACAAGAACTAACAAGTATTGGCAAGGCTGTCGGGGAGAAAAGGGAACCCTTGTGCACTGTTGGTGCGAACATAAGTTTGTGCAGCCGCTCTGGAAAACAATATGAAGATCTCTCTCAAAATTTTAAAAATAGAATAACCATATGATAAAGCAATTCTATGTCTAGGTATTTACCAGAAGAAAAGGTAAACACTGACCTGAAAAGATATCTACCTGCCCCATGTTCACTGAGGCATTATTTACAATAGCCAAGATATGGAAGCATCCTAAGTGTGAACTGATGGATGAGTGGATAAGGAAATTGTGGTAGATGTACACAATGAAATACTATTCTACCATAAAAAGTAGTGAATTCTTGAAGTTTGTAACAATATGGATGGAACTTTAGCACACTAATAATTCTGATTAAACTTTTAGATACATTCAACTTTTCCTTTCATATGGTCTAAGAATGAACATTTTCCATAATTTGATCACAAGTTACTACTACTAAGCATTCAACCGGACACATGAAAGGGGAATGTACAGCGTCAGTTTTCTCAGAAATAACACCTTAAGCTTGTGAATAAAAATGCACTGAGTGCTGACCAATAAGCTAAGAAGCCTAAATTCGATTTGACCCAGAAAGATACAGACACATAACCCTCTGTGGAATGACCAATACCATCTCTTTGAATCCACACACTAAGAAAATAAAAAATAAATAAATTCTTAGCTAGTATAATGCAAAACTATAAGGAGATGTCTTAAAGTAGTCTTGTAAAGCCTACTGTTTTAACATTTGATTAGCATAAAATATGATTTGACTATTTTCTTTTTCTCTGAATTATCTTCTCCTTTATTGTGTGAGGATGTAGACAATCACTTATTTTTATATATGACATTAGAGGTTTTTTCTTTTCTTTCTTTTTTAAGATTTTATTTATTTATTTGAGAGAGAGAAAGCACGTGGGGGAGAGAGTATGAGCAGGGGGTAGGGGGAGAAGGTGGGAGAAGTAGACTCCCCACTAAACAGGGAGCCAGATGCAGGACTTGATCCCACCCTGGGATCATGACCTGAGCCAAAGGCAGATGCTTACCTGACTGACCCACCCAGGTGCCCGACATTTAACATTGCAGATTTGGCAGCCTGCTTTTAAGTCACCCTCAAAAGATATAAAGAATAACTATTATAAGACTTCTTGGAAGACTCATAATCTAAATGAAATTTAAAGAGTAAAAATTAAGTAGGATTCATAAAGAATTTAAGTGTGAGAGTGTTAAAACACCAAACAATTTGAAACATTTAATATTATGATAAAACATAATTTTCTACTACGCTGCCTTGCAATTCTATATACATTTTATAAGAATTTTTAATGTTCTTATTTTAGGACGTTGGGCTAAAAGCATTTTTTCTAATATCCTTAACTTTATTTTCTTTTATACAATTTAAAAATATTACAAAAATCATTATTTATTACAGTATTTTATTTATTTGTGGGCTACGTGTGTAAACACAGGTGCTATTGATAAAGCCATGAACAAAAATGACACAAAGGATTCACACCCACAGGGGTGCTTGGGTGGCTGAGTCGGTTAATCTTCTACCTTCTGCTCCAGTCACAATCCCAGGGTCCTGGGATCAATCATTGATGATGGAGTCCCGCATTCGCATTCGGGCTCCCTGCTCAGTGGGGGTCTGCCCTCTCCCTTTGTGCTCCCTTCCTCTGTGCTCCCGTGTACTTTCTCTTTCTCCCTCTCTCTCTCTCCAGTAAATAAATAAAATCTTAAAAAAATTAAAAAATAAAGAGTTTTATCAACTTATACTTAAAGGAAATTCTTCAGACTTTATTATGCCATTCAGGTTTCTATTTCTACTTGAGTCATTTTGATCATTTATGCCTTCCGAAAATAGCATATATTTAGTGGAGATATTTAAATTCAATTGCAAAGAATTATATATATTCTCTTTTTTTTTTTGATGTAGTGTTCCATGATTCATTGTTTGTGCATAACACCCAGTGCTCCACGCAGAACATGCCCTCTTTAATACCCATCACCAGGCTAACCCATCCCCCCACCCCCCTCCCCTCTAGAACCCTCAGTTTGTTTTTCAGAGTTCATCATCTCTCATGGTTTGTCTCCCCCTCCGATTTACTCCCCTTCATTCTTCCCCTCCTGCTATTATTTAAAAATATCTTAGTGCCCCTCTAGTTATTACCCCTTTTTATAATTCATGTCATGTTTTATTAAACTGATGATTACCTCTTTATGTAATGAATTAGATGACAATGCAGTTATCAATTCTACCATTTTATCACTTGGTGTCTTTTACTTTATCACTTTATGTCTCTCTACAGAGTGATACAGAAAGATATTCAGAATATATTGCTAAGGAAAAGCAAAATGAAGAAAAATGTATTCAGCATGCTACTCTTTGTATATGAATGGAGAAAATGCATATGTGCTTTTCTTTAAAAATCTGCTTTAATTATAACACCAATTCTACTTACTGTAATTTAGGCACATAATATTTCCTTTCTCTTGCTTAATTATTCTCTTTCTACCTAGTTTTATTAGTATAATATGGAAATTTATATCTAGTTTTTTTTTTCAAATTACTTTTTTTTTCCTTTTTAAAAGGTTTTATTTATTTGAGAGAGAGAGAGAGAGAGGGAGCGTGAGCAGGGAGCTGGGGGAGGAAAAGATGGGGAGGTAGGAGGGGGAAAGAATCTCCAGCAGGCTTCACACTGAACACAAGCCCCATGCAGAGCTTGATCTCATGACCCTGAGATCATGACCTGAGCCAAAACCAAGTGTCAGACATCTAACTGACTGCACTACCTGGACTCCCCTCAAATAACATTTTATAACAAATTTCTTTTAAGAAACATTGACATCTTGGAGCACCTGGGTGGCTCAGTCCTTAAGTGTCTGCCTTCGGCTCGGGTCATGATCCCAGGGTCCTGGGATCGAGCCCTGCATCGAGCTCCCTGCTCCGCGGGAAGCCTGCTTCTCCCTCTCCGACTCCCCCTGCTGTGTTCCCTCTCTCGCTGTGTCTCTCTCTGTGAAATAAATAAATAAAATCTAGAAAACAAAAAACAAACAAAACAAAACAATACAGAGTATGTTTAAAAAAAGAAACAATGACATCTTAATATTCTCCTATAATTGTATTTATAGCACTTTTCTAAAGCAACCCTTGGTTCCTTTGTTATTTTAATTATTGTTCTTATTTGTTCATTTGTTTATCTGCTTGAGTATGCTTTATATTTCTCTTTTTTTAAGAACGACAAGCAAAAGACACTAAATTTAGAAGTTTGAATCAAAATATATATATTTTTGAAAGTATAAATATCATAGTTTGGAAACTGTGAGCATTAAACAATAATTAAAGCATGAAGACTGATGATATCAATTTAGGAAATTGTAAAGAGGGAAAAATGAAAAGCGATCTCAGGGCTGAGTACTGAAAAACGACATTGAGAAAAAAACTGCAGAAGAGGAAAATCTGACCTATTAGACTGAGAAGTGATTTTTGCTTTTATATCATAAATCTTTTTTTTTTCTGATTCTTTAACCTATGACTTAATTCCCTCAGTTTGACTAAACTTTAGACAAGCTTCTTTCCGACTGTAAGCCCTTTTCGTAGAGCATTTACTTTAGAAAACTTACAATTCTAAATTCTTTGCTCTTTTAAGATATAAATCTTTTTAAAAGTCTCTCACGGGTTTTAAAACCTAGGAATCTCTTTCTTTAGGACCCAGAACCCAGGGCTTTGGAATTTAAGTGCTTTCTGGTCTCTGTGGGAAGATAAGAGCCTAAGTTCAGGGTGTGCCTTATTCTAAGTTGTACGGCCACCTCCTGTCCTGAAGATAAGAGGAAGTTTACCTTTCCTTTGAGTAAGGCCAAGTTAGGAACACAGATGGACTCAGAGTCCCACCACCCCAGTTCTTACAAACTCCTGCTTTTTGATTCCACAGACTAGCCTCCCTACCCTATCACCATAACCTTGAATAAAACATCTTCCCTGCTGTTTAATGTCACCTGGCACAGTTTTTGCTTTGACAACTGTGTCTGCCATAATCTTTTGGTTAATTGTAGTCAACTGAGCCCTGCTTCATGATGCCACAGGTATTCTTAAATTCTGTTGACTAGCAGGAAATAAAAGAACTCGATGGAGATTTTTTGGGGGGGGAGGTTTTATGTTCTCATAAGACTTTGTTCATTTCATCTTGGGTTTTCTTGGACTAGTGTTTACCCTTTCTTTCTACAAGTCAGTCCTGGTCTTACTTGTAAGAAGTATCCTGTGTGCCAGAATTCTGCTCTATTCAATTTGATTTCATCTGCATTTAAACTGCCAAATCCCTCAGAGTTTCTGGCTTGCTCTTGTCTCAGGCTTCCAAAGCAGAAGATGTTATTCTCCACACTGTACGTTTTCTAGGTGATTTCTTTGAGCAGTGAGGAAGTGTGAGTCATATGTATCCTCAGGATGCCACCACTTTCCTGGAATTTGTCCTAGGAACCAAGAAAACTACTTGAAAAGCAAATAGAAATAATAGACACACTTTCAATTCATGTTTACTTAAATAACTCGTTGTATTTCATCTTTAAAGCCAATACTTACTCATGTCCTCCACTCTACCCCAACTCTGGAACTTTTTATAGCTTTAAGCTTCAGTCTGGGCAAACCTTTCTGCATAGTAGTTTCCTTGACTGATGTCTCATAAACGATATTTAATTGTCTTCAGTCTGGCCCTTATTGGCCAAGGTAGTGTGGATGACAGTACTGGGACTGACTTCCCTTTACAGTAACATTATGTTCATCCACATCTTTGGACAAGAGTTCATGGTTCTGTAGGCATGTGCTTTTACAATTTATAGAAGACATGTTTTTTATTTCTCCTACTATCTTCCTAGACTTGTACATAGATATTCAACCAGCTTGTTGAGGCATTTAGAAATCTGAGTGTGGCTGGAAGACCAATCTGGTGACCTTCTCTTGATATTTCTAGAACTTTTGATTTAACAGACTGAAAAGTTTTTCAGAAAAATAATTCGGAATTACTCATTACATTGTGAATATGTCTGCTAATCATGTTTAGACACAAATCATTGCTTTATCATTATTTTTTGTTAAAATAAACAAATTAACCTCTCTAGGTCCTGTTTCCTCATTCTTGACATTAAGAATCATTATAATTACCCCTGGGTTGTTATGAGGACTCAATGATACAATGCATAAAAGAAATCAGTACAGGTATTCCAGAACCTATTATGCGATCAATAAATAGCTACTATGAGTATGATCATAATGCTATTCATGATGAAGGGGTAAAAGGAGATTATTTGTAGAATTTTAGGTTTGCTTCACCCTTTCAGTGGAGAAGTTTCTTTATTTTTAACGTAGAATTGAAATATTTGTTGGGCGATATGCAGTGAGAGAGAGGCAAGGACACATTTTCTTAACTGTGTTTATGTACATTCAAGTTTTAAAGACATCTTTCCCCAAGATAAAATAGTGAAAAGCACTATTACCATGTCTAACTAGAGAAAGATTACCATTGATAATGGCAAATTAATAAGTAATAGTTTAATAGGTGTGTTTATGTGGCTATTAAGGCATATAAATCATTTAAGCCTCTTCTGTGTGTTAAGCATTGTGATGGATACAATGAATTCACGAACTAACACTGAGTTTATAGAGTAGTTGAGGAGACAGTTAAAATATAATACAAAAACTTAAAAATACAAGCATGAAAGAAGAGAGTTCTCTCTTAAGTAAATGGAGGTAATATTTATAGGATCATACATATTTACACTTATGTGGTACTATAATATTATTCTCTAATTTAAATCTCACAAACAATAGCTGTGAGGTAGACATATTATGTTAAACTAAGCATTAGAGATGTTGATTCATTTGCCAAAATTCACGTACACGAAAGGTTCTAGACCTGAATCTCTCACCAAAGCTTTCTGATTATAAGTTTACACATTAAAATAGCTTGACTTTACAACAAATTATCAATATGACCCAGTCAGATTCACTTAGATTGCTTCTCAACCCATATTTTTTTGACTTTATGAAATAGTTCTTATACATCATTTTTTTTCTTTTGCCATGAAACTTTTTCATTGATTATTGCTAAGAAATAACCTGTGTTTAATAATTATGATCCAAGGGTTCTGCTGAGACATTTTTTATGCAATTGCTAAAATCTAAAACCCTACTTTTAATGCACTTACCTTCATATATATTCATTTCATTTTGCTGTACCTTGAAATAGAACACATCCAAAGGGTTAAAGGTATTCCCTGTTTCTCTATGGTTGTCACTGATAAGGAAACTTTTGTTTCATATGGCTTTTGAAAGCAGCAAATGAAGTTCAGTTCTCTGAAGGCCATCATGATGAAGATTTATGACCCTGAAGGCACAGAGTCCCTAAATTAGAGGTCAAAGCATCAGTGAAATTTTTACCAAAGTAACAACAAATTCATTTCCTAAACCTTTCCTTTGCTTTGAAAATCATGGCAATGATACGTTACTTGGCAAAAGGTGGAGCGAGGACTTTGTTTTATATTTCAGGATATTATTAGGTTAATAATTATCATAATGTAGAGTAAAAAAAAAAATAAAGAGAAAAAGGACTCCTAGGAAATTCTGCTTAGTATCTGTTTTGTTTAACATTCATAGGGAATGACTATGAGTTATTAACTATGTTAAAGATTATTATAAAAATTTATATTTGACAGTATTTAATTTATGCTAGTGTATTGAGAATCCATTGATAAGCTTAGGGGTATATGTTTTACCAAGTGGTTGAAATGCAGTATTTCATAACCTATTTCAACCACTGCCTCCTGTGAGAACTTAACAAAAGCTATGAATTTTCTTCTCCTAAAACTTACACATGCATATAAAATTTTGTCTATATATTGAGATGCAATTCATTGAAACATCTGAAGCCCTGCCCTGGGCATATATGACACATCTGAGCATAAACCAAACAGTCAGTGAAGTCCTTTCTCTAAATAATTCAAAAAAATTTCTGAGAATTATTTCTGACAGACCCAATATTATTTTATGACAATTGTTGGACACATATGAATGCAGTTTAGAGCTAACTATAAGGCTTTCTGAAGTTTTGCATTTACTGTCCCACACTCCAGCTCTGCTTTTTAAAAGTAATGGAGACTAAATTCAAACGTCACTTTAAACTCAAACCAACAAAGAAAAAATGCCAAACGTGATGATGCCCCCAACTGCTTACCCATTTAGGCCTGTGCCTTTGATTTATTTGAGGTCTTTGTAATGGTGGAGAACATTGCAGCTAACATAGAAAACATTCGTGCCCCCAAATATACAGCCCTCTATCCAGAGTAATTACAAGCTACTTCTTTTAATATGTCACTTCCTTTAATGGGGCTTTGCCTGTCACTTGTATACAGCCAGTTGTGTTTGGGAGGCTGAGGAAGTTAAATTATAAAATCCAGGACATTGTTTATACAGACACATATATAAATAGCTAGGTCCGGGAAAGGCAAAATATTCACTCAGTTGACACAGACTTGTAATGATAATGTTAGGGATGGTGAAATAGCTAAACTTAAAATCGAAGGAAATCCAATAACTAAGAGCGTGCCAACTAAGCAACAATAATCTTGAGATGGGGATAACAGGACTCAAGAATTTTGACTAGATAATTAGAGAAATCGAAAGACAACATAAATAAATAGCCTCCTCTCATTTTTCATTTGACCAAAGTGATTGACTTTAGTAATCTCAAAACATGTATAACATTTATCAAATACTAAATTCTAAACAGAGTTAATTTATTTGCTTTGTAATACTTTTATTCATTCACTCAAAAACTATTTACTGAGAGCCCACCATATTCCAGGGATTATGATTGATGAAGGAGATAAAATAATAAAAGATACACAATCTCTACCTCAAGTAGCTTCAGGTTTAGTGAAAAAGAATATGGGAAAATTCAATGCTGTGTGACAAGTGCTTGATGGGGGAAAGTCTAGGTATCAAAAGGGTGGATAGATCAACTAACTTTCCTGCAATAGGATATTAAAATAATAAGACTTTAAATATCAATAGAAATATCTATGGAAATGATGGGGATAAGAATAAAGAAGGGTGTGCCAGACAGAGAAAAGGGCATATGAAAACCTCTGGAGACAAAGAAGTATAGGAATTTCTTGAAATGCTGAAGCATATAATTCAGGATGGGTATATTAGGTTTCCACTGCCAGTGTAACAAATTACTATAAACACAGTGGCTTAAAACAACACAAATTTATCATCTCACAGTTCTATAGGTCAGAAGTCTGACCAAGGTTTCATGGGGTTAAAATCAAGATGCAGCAGGACTGCATTCCTTACTGGAGGCTTTGTGGAGAGAATCAGCTTTTAGGCTCATGTAGGTTGTTGGCAGAACTCAGTTGCTTGAGACTGTAGTTTTGAAGTACCCATGTCTTTTGTGGTGTCAATGTGGGGCTGCTCTCACCTTCTAGAAGCTACTCACATTCTATGGCTCAAGCTTCCCCTCATCTTCAAAGCCAGCAACTGGGATCAAGTCCTTCCCCTACCTCCTCTCTCTTGCTTTCCTTTCTGCCTCATCTCCTTAACTTCAGCTAGGGAAAGGTCTCTGTTTTGATGGACTCATATGATTAGATTGCACTCATTCAGATAATATAGGATGTTCTCCTCACTCAAGATTTGTAAATTTAATGACCGCTACAAAGTCCCTTTTGCCATATGTGTTATTCAGCTAGGGCTGCCATGAAAAAATACCATAGACTGGGTGGCTTAAACAGCAGAAATTTATTTTCTCACAGTTTGGGAGACTGGGATGTCTAAGATCAAGGTGTGGCCAATGTGGTTTCTGGTGAAAGCTCTTTTCCTGGATTGTAGATGGCCACCTTCTTATTAGGTACCCACTTGGTCTTTCCTTGATACTTGAATGCAGATGGAGAGAACTATCTTTTCTCAGAAGGCCATTAATCCCATCCTGAGGGCCCCAAACTCATGACCTAATCTAACTCTACTTAACTCCCTAAAATTCTACCTCTAAATACCATCACATTGAAGGTTAGGGCTTCAACATAGGACTTTGGGAGGACACATTCAGTTTATACGACCATGTAATGTAACATATTCACAGGTTCTGAGGATTAGGGTGTGGACATCTTTGCAAGGGAGGGCATTATTCACCCCATCACAGAGTGAGAATCAAGACTTGATTCTGACGACAATGGGAAAATGCTGCATAATTTTCCAGAATATTGCTGTGTAATCAGATTTACATTTATATTTAAATGATCGTGGCTTCAATATTGAGACTGGACTGGAGAAAGATCTAAAACAGTGATACTAGTTAAATAGTAAAATAGTGGTACTATTTAGGAGACATTTGAAACATCTGGATACAAGAAAAACAGTGCTGGACTAATATAGAGGCAATATTATTAGGGAGAAATAGAATTGTGAGATATGAAAGAGAGAAAAAATCAAACTTAATGATTGATTATATGTAGGAATATGGAAGAAGAGGTAAGGGGTTAGTACTTAGTTTAGAATTTGTCTAGTTTGGAAAAGATGAGAATCATATATTGATATAGGAAATACATAGAAGCAGAATTAGGGGAGAATATTTTACACATTTTTAGATAGAGGTACCTATGAAAAATTCAGTGTAGATATCAATTAGGCGACTAGATAATCCAACTTGGCTCTCAGAAGAGTTATGAGAGTTGAAAATTCAATTTAGGATGTGTACGATCACTTATTTTGGGAAATAAGCATAGGAAAATGCTGGGAATCATCACTCTCTTAGGAATGATCATTAACAAAGTGGGTCAAAGAGGAGATGAGGAGTGGAGATAAAACAAGTTAGGGGAAAACCAGTGAGTGTAATGTCATGGAGCCAAGGAAGTAGATTTTTTAAGTAAATATATTAGGTAGTTTAAGTATAATCCATAACTCTCACATTTAGCAAAGGCGCTTTTAGAGAAAGCAGTTTCAATGAAATCATGTGGGAAGAGAAACAAAGGGTAATGCATTGATGAGTAAATGAAAAGTGGGCTGTGAAGGCAGTAAGTAAACCAGTCTTTCAAAATCCTTGTAAAAAGAGGGGCTATTAGAGGATGAATTTTTATTTGTTTGTTTTTGTCAGGTTCATGTGAGATATGTCAGATATATATATTTTCCCAACATTTTATTATGATTAGCTTTAAATATACAAAAAAATTGAAAGAAATTTTACAGCAAATAAACATATACCTACCACTAACGTATTGTTAATTATTATTATTCAATTAATATTTTACTACATTTGCATTCCTACATCTATTCTTCTATCCAACCCTCTGCCCATTCATTGATCTAATATATTTTTCATGTTTTGCTCAGTAATTTGTAGCTATCAATACATTTTCCCCCAAATATGCATATAACTAAAGGAGTCAATGTTTGTTTATGTTTCTTTAAATTTTGAGATAGAATTTAAATAAAATGAAATGCAAAAAAATTTTAAGTATACCTTACACTGATTTGTGACAAATGCATGCAGATTTGCAGTCAAAATCCCCATCCACACACACAGCACTGCCATCAACATAGAAAGTTCTTTCTTACCACTTCCCAGTCAATCACTCCCCAGAGGCAATCAATATTCTGATATTTTCCATTTCATATTGGTTTTACCTCTTTTAGAATTCATACAAATAGTAATTTACATTATGAACTCTCTTTTAAAGTCTACTTTCAATGAGCATATTTTTTAGATTTATCCATCTTATTGCATGTATTAGTAATTCATTTCTTTTTATTACTAATGAATGAATATACAGAAGTGTATTTTATAAACATGTAATAGATTTCCAGTTTTTGGCACTTATGAAAAAAGATTCTTTCAACATTGTTATAAAAATTTCTTTGGGCATATATGCTTTTATTTCTCTTGGGTGATTACCTAGGAGTGGGATCACATGCTTGTAGAGTATGTATGCATTTAATGATATAAGAAACTGTCAGAATGTATTCCTAAGTATTCTCCAACAATATAGGAGAGTTCCAGTTTCTCCACATACTCCTTAATATCTGTTATTGACAGTCTCTTCAGTTGAATCCATTCAAGTGGGGATGTAGTAGTATCTTGTAGCTTTAATTTGTGTTTCTTTGATGACTAATGATATTGAACAATTTCATGTGTTTATTGTCCTATCACATATATAACTTTATGAAATGTCTGTTCAAATATTTGTGCATTCCTAATTGGGTTGTTTCTATTTTTAGATTGACTTATAAGAATTCTTTAAGCACCCAAAATACCAGTTCTCCATCATATATATATATTTTACAAATATTTTCTCCTAATGTGTGGCTTGCCTATTTACTTTTCTTATTAACCTATTTTAATGAGCAGGACTTATTGATTTTGATAACTATCTCTTTTTTTTTTCTTTAACGGTTACTGCTTTCTTTTTTTTTTAAGATTTATTTATTTGTTTGAGAGAGAGAGACAGAGAGAGAGCAGAGGGAGAGGGAGATAAGCAGACTCCCCACTGGGTGCAGAGCCCAACCAGGGGCTCAATTCCAGAACCCTGAGATCATACCTGAACCAAAATCAAGAGTCAGACGCTCAACCAACTGAGCCACCCAGGTGCCCCCCCTGGTTACTGCTTTCTGTGTTTAAGAAATATTTGCCTACCCCATGATATGAAAATAGTCTCCTATATTTTTTCCACCAAAATTCTAATAATTTTAGGTTTAGTATCTAGGCTTATGATCATTCTCAAATTAATTTCTGTGTAGAAAGTGAGGTAGTGGTCAAGTACCATTGCTTTTCATACTGATATCAGGTTGTTCTCTAACACCGGTTGGTGAAAAAACATTTCTTTCTTTTAAGTCTATCAAGTGTGCAATGTACTATCTCTCAAAAACTGTACATACCTTAACTAAAAAATATTTTATTGCTAAAAAATGCTAGCCATCATGTGAGCCTTCAATACATCATAATCTTTTTGCTGGTGGAGGGTCTTGCCTTGATGGTGATGGCTGCTGACTGATCAGGGTGATGCTTGTTGAGAGTTGGGGTGGCCCTGGCAATTTCTCAGAGAAGACAGTAATGAAGTTTGCTGCATTGATTGACTCTTCCTCTTATGAATGATTTCTCTATAGCATGTGATGCTGTTTGATAGCATTTTACCCACAGTAGGACTTTTTTCAAAATTGGAGTCAACTCTTTCACACCCTGCCAATGCTTTGTCAACTAAGTTTATAGTTTAAATCTTTTGTTGTTATTTCAACAGTCTTCACAGCATCTTCACCAAAAGTTGATTCCATCTCAAGAAACTACTTTCTTTGCTCATCCATAAGAAGCAACTCCTCATTTGTTCAAGTTTCATCATGAGTTTGGAACAATTCAGTCACATCTTCACACTCCATTTCTAATTCTAGTTCTCTTGCTGTTTCCACAGCATCTGCAATTACTTTCTCTACGGAAGTCTTGAACTCCTCAAAGTCATCCATGAGAATTGGAATCAACTTCTTCCAAAGTCCTCTAAATGTTGATATTTTTACCTCACCCCATAAATCATGAATATTCTTAATGGCATCTAGGATGATAAATCCAGAAGGTTTTCAATTTACTTTGCCCAGATCCATCAGAGAAATAGTATCTATGGCAGCTAGAGCCTTCCAAAATGTATTTTTTTTAAGATTTTATTTATTTATTTGAGAGAGAGAGAGAGAGAACACAAGCGGGGTGGGGGGAGCCGAGCGGGAAGCAAGCTCCCCGCTGAGCAGGGAGCCCAACATGGGATCATGACCTGAGCCAAAGGCAGACGCCCAACCAACTGAACCACTCAGGAACACTTCAAAATGTATTTCTTAAGTAGTAAGACTTGAAAGTTGAAATAACTCCTTGATCCGTGGGTTAGCAGGCATGAAAACAGTATTACTCTTGTTATACATCTCCATTTGAGCTCTTAGACTACCAGATACATTGCCAATAAGCAGTAATGTTCTAAAAGAAATCTTTTTTTTCTATGCAGTAGGTCTGAACAGTGGGCTTAAAATATTCAGTAAACCATATTATAAACAGATGTGCTGTCATCCAGGCTTTGTTGTTTCACTTACAGAGCACAGGCAAAACGGATTTAGTATAATTCTTAGGGCTTTAGGATTCTCAGACTGGGAAATGAACATTAGCTTTAATTTGAAGTCACCAGCTGCATTAACCCCTAACAAGAGAGTCAGCCTGTCCTTTGAAGCTTTGAAGCCAGGCATTGACTTCTCTCTAGCTATGAAAGTCCTAGATATCATTTTCTTCCAATATAAAGCTATTTTATCTACATTGGAAATCTGTTGTTTAGTGTAGTCACCTTCATAATGATTTTGGCTAGATCTTTGGGTAACTTGCTACAGCCTCTACATGAGCATTTGATATTTCATCTTGCACTTAAATGTTATAAAGATGGCTTCTTTCCTTAAACCTCATAAACCAACCACTGCTACCTTCAAACTTTTCTTCCACATCTTTCTCACTTGTCTTAGCCTTCAGAGAATTGAAGAGAGTCAGGGCCTTGCTCTGATTAGGCTGTGGCTGAAGGGAATACTGTGGCTGGTTTGATCTCTCCAGTTCACCAAAACTTTCTTCATATCAACAATAAGGTATTTCATTTTCTTACCATTTGTGTGTTCACTAGCACTCTTTTTTTCAAGAATTTTTCCTCTGCATTCACAACTTGCTTAATTGGTGTAATGGCCTAGCTTTCAGTCTATTTTCACATGCCTTCCTCACTAAGCTTAATCATTTCTAGCTTTTGACTTAAAGTGAGAGATGTGGTGAACACTGAGAAACAATTGTAGCGTCCTTAATTGGCCTAATTTCAATATTGTTGTGTCTTGGAAATTAGGGAGACCCAAAGCAAGGAGGAAAGATGAAGGAACAGCTGGTTGATGGAGCAGTCAGAACACACTCATTTATCAATTAAGTTCACTGTTTTATAAAGGTGTGGTTTGTGGCACCCTGAAATAATCACAATAGTAACATCAACGATCACGATCACAGATCATCATAACAAATATAATAATAATGAAAATACTTAAAATATGGGGCACCTGGGTGGCTCAGTCATTAAGCGTCTGCCTTCGGCTCAGGTCATGGTCCCGGGGTCCTGGGATCGAGCCCTGCATTGGGCTCCATGCTCAGCGGGAAGCCTGCTTCTCCCTCTCCCATTCCCCCTTCTTGTGTTCCCTCTCTTGCTGTGTCTCTCTCTGTCAAATAAATAAAATCTTAAAAAAAATAAAAATAACTTAAAAAAAAGAAAATACTTAAATATGATAAGAATTATCAAAATATGACACAGACACACAAAATGAGCAAATGCTGCTGGAAAAATGGTGCCAATAGACTTGCTCAACACCAAGTTACCACAAGCCTTCAATTTGTAAAAAATTCAGTATCTGCAGAGTGCAATAAAGTTCAATAAAACAAAGTGTGCCTGTAACTTTCTTAAGTAGGCAATTAACTTGGATGAACTAAAATTTGAAACTACTCTTGTGATCTGCAGAACAGCAGCTCAAGTGTAAGTTTACTATTTCCCCCCTTGCCAGCCAGTTATACTATGTAGTTAAGAGAGTGCAGTAGAGCTTAACATAGCCCCTTGCCTCCCTCTCACTGGATGTCTTCTTTATGAATTTCATGTTTCAATTTCTAGCATCTATGCTTGCAGTGAAATCTGCCTTCCATTTCTCCATGATAGTAGAACATAGGTTTCTATCTGAGTTCCAGATACCCTCTTGTAACCAACCTGACTTGGGCAGATCGTAGGTCAGAAGCTTATAAAGAACAAAATTGCTAAAAAGTAGAAAACTTATCCAAGCTCTTCTCTTGTCTAAATATTAAGCCCTCTATATCAACCTTATTTTATTCACTCTCCAGTATCTTCAGGTAGTTGTTTTATATATTTTGTTCAGAGTTTTGCTTTTATATGCCTAATGGTTAGTCTGAAAGGAATTTGCTCAGTCATGATGAGGAAGGGAAACTTACTTGTTTGTTTTTAAGGAGGAGAGATTTGAAAACATTTAAAGGACTATGACAAATAACCAGAAAAGAAGGAAATTTTAAAGAGGATGGAGAAACAGAGAAGACTGTTGGAGCCTGGTTACTAAGGGAGAAAGACAGACATCCAGCAAACAATGTATGAGTCCTAGGAGGACACAAGTAGTGAAGGGAGAAAGAGAATGGATGTACTATGAAGATAAAGTTTGCAAGTATTTTCAAATACATTGAGTATTTCTATCACATTCTTTCTATTATCTAAGGTATAAAAAAAGTCTAGTTATGGGGTTTAGTTATGACTATTATGGCAATATTATAGAACACTGTCTTTAAAAAGAAAAAAAAGAACTGTAAATATTCCACCACCCATATTTTTATTTCTAGCTCTCTAATTGATCCTTCCTAAAGCTTTCTACACCCGTGTTTGGCTTCAAAATGGAATGACCTGTCTACCTGTGTGAGGTACCTTTCTTTACCTGAAAAACTCAAGTACCTTAAATTCAATGTCTTTGTTCACAAATTGGTCTTTAACAAGCAAACTAATATATGAAAAAAATAATGAATAAATAAAACAAAATGAAATAAAACAACCATTAAGGACTATAATACAAAAGACCCCAGAGGACCTTTAATCTCTTTATAAAGAAAGCCTTATGAACTGATTTCCACACCTATAATTCCCTCTACTGAGTACAAGTGGGAACAAATTCCATGTCTTTCAAACAGACTGATAGAAAGATGTGCCAAAAACTGTCACTTCACTGGGTCTAAAAGAGGCCAGCCAAGCTATTAGTGATGATGGGGACAGATGGGAAAGATGGGAAAGATTGAAGTCTGCAGGATGCCCAAAATGCAACAGTTATTTGGGTAGGTATTATACCTATCTCTATTTACCCCAGTTTTGCCGAGAAAAGGGCAGTAAAGTTAGAACTGAACAGAAAAAGAATGTGGACAGCTTTACTCAATTTCCCTATGTCTAGAACTGCTTCACCCAAAGGTAATGCCTTGGCTCAACAGGACTCCTGGCTTCAGGCTAAAATACTGCTAAGACTAATGAGACCTGTGAGCTCCCAGCAGTAGTGGCAGTATGGAATAAGAGTTGGGTTAACAAGAAGTGAGGTCAGTCTTCTTAGTGCTGTGGCTCAGTACCAGATGAACTGAACACTTCACTGTTCTGCTTAGGTGCAATGCACAGAAATAAGCTCACACTTTCTGGTGAATAAAAACCAAAATATTACTATACTGCCTCATCATTGTTCTATATAAACTATCCAGTACAGCATAGGAAATACAAAGATGCAAGTAATGTGACACCTAACCAAGAATAAAATTAACAGAGATTAACCTGCAGATGAGACAGGCATTAGAATTAGCAGATAAAGACTATTTTTTTTCAAAGACTTTAAAGCAGCTATTAACAATAAATTCACAAATACACAAGAAAAGATGCAAATAATTGGTGAATAGATACAGAAATCTTAGAAGAAACGTGAAAGATATACAAAAGAACAAACTAGAGCTTCTGTTCCAAAAATGCTAAAATCTCTGAAATACATATATAGCAGAAATACAAAAAGATTCTGAAAGGTAGAGAGAAGAAAAGAGACTGTCTTGGGACATGGTGGTGATTTCTCTCAGGTTTTCTTTTTTGCCTCATGGATCTGAGACATGGAGTTGAAGAAACTGACAACCCAGAAATGTCAATAGGCGTGGACAACAAAAGCTCTGACAAACACTACTCTCTAGCTAACTCACCATGAAATGGGCAATATAGCAAAATCTAAAACTGTCTCCCACACCCACTCATGCCAGCTAAAGCCAGGTAGGGAGCTAGACTTGCACTCTCATGAAGCTATACTGAGGGACTCCAAAACCACTGTTGTTGTTGATTCAGAGAAGACCAAGTAGGGAGTTGAGAATTTCATCCCTGTTAGCCAGTAATAAGACCACCACCAATTCCCTACCTCTGAGGCCCACCAGTCAGTGGAGACAACATGAGGAGCCTGGACTTCCATCCCCAGCTAGCACCCCTCTCCTCTCCAGGTGTTGGAGAAGACCTAGTGGAAAGTCAGCACTTTCATGATGATTGCCCAGTGGTTATAAGGCCATCTCCACTGTGGTGTCTCTAGAAATCACTTGGGGAACCTGACCTCCTACCCTGCCCAATAGCAGTGAAGGACACTTTCAGGTGTTAATGGAAGCCAGGTGGAGAACCTGGACTTTCACTGTGCCCTTAGCATTAACAAAGTGGCACTCTGCCTTCCCCTGCCAGAGCAGTATCAGAGGAAGCCAGCTAAAACTGAAAATTTACATAGGATAACATTTCCTAACATAATATAGAAGTGTCAAGGTTTCAGTCAAAAATCATTTGTCATACCAAGAACCGGGAAAATCTCAAAGTAAATGAAAAAAGACAAGCAATAGATGCTAGCACCGAGAAAACAGACATGTTAGAAGTATCTGACAAATATTTTAAAGTGATCATGATAGAAATGCTTCGGTGAAGAATTACAAGCACACTTTCAACAAATGAAAAATTAGAAAACTTCAACAAAGAAGAAGAGACTGCAAAAAATGGAATATATGAAAAAGAAAGAAATGATAATTTTCAAACTAAAATACATAACTGAAATAAAAATCTCAACAGGATGCAAAAGTAGAAAAAAAGGGGACAGAGGAAAGTGTTAATGAACTAGAAGGTGAAGCAGTAACCATTACCCAAATTGAAATGAGGTTTTCTAAACACAAAGGAAACAATAAATGAATAAACTTTGGAATATCGAGAAGAAAGGAAGAAGACAGAAGGCAAAAATATGGATAAGTAAAATTGACTTTTCTTTTTCTCTTGAATTTTCTAAATTATCTTTGATGATTAAAGCAAAAATTATAACACTGTCTAATATGGTTATAAATATATATATATAAAGGAAATGCTTTCAATAACTTTATTATGAAAGCAAAAGTAGCTAAACTGGATAAAGTAGACTCCAGATCAACTAAGTAAAAGAGACAGAGAAGGATATTGTATAATGGGAAAAAACAAAAAAAGTAAATCTACCAAAAGGACATGGCAATCCTAAATGTGTTTGCCACAAGCAACAGAGGTGCGAAATACGTGAAGCAAAAAGTGATAGAACTTTACTGCAATTAATTTTTTTAATATTTAAAAAAGTGAAAAGAAAAATAGACAAATCCACAATTATATTGGAGATATCAATAGCCTTCTCTCAACAATTGCTAGAACAATGGGACAGGAAATTAACAAGGACTTAGAAGATTCAACAAAAGGATGTAGTCAACATTCTTAGAATACTCCACTCGCCATCAGCAGAACACACATTTTTTTTAAGAGCTCATGGAACAAATTCTGATATAGACTATATCATGGGCCATAATCCAGAGCTTGGAAAATATGAAAGAAGTGAAATCATACAGTTTGTTCTCTGATCATAATGCAATTATATACTAGAATTTAATATGATTAACATAAAAAGAAAATCTCCAAAGATTTGAAGACTAGAAAACATAATTGTAAATAATTCACATATCAAAGAGGAGGTTTCAGAGGAAAGAGCACATAAATTCTCAGGAACCTAAATGCCCATGAGCAGAATAATGCATATACACATTCTAGTATATTTATACAATAGAATACTACTCAGCAGTAGGAAGGAATGAACAGTCAGCAACAGGAATTAATCTCAAAATCATGCTGAGAAAAATAAACTAGGTACACATGTGAAAGTTCAATAACAAATCAAACTAACCCAAGGATATAGAAGTCAGAATAGTGGTTCCATAGGCTGGTGAGGTGCAACCAGACAGAAAAAGGGTAGAAGGGAACTTTCCGGGAAGATGGGAATGTATCATATCTTAATTAAGGTGTGGGTTACATAGATGGGTATGTTTTTCGAAGCTCATCAAATTGTATACTTAAGATCACAACATCATTTTGATATAATCCCACCTCATTAAAGATACAAAAAATAACTAAATAAAACAAAGTCAAACAAAATAATTCTTTTTTTATTAAAGATTTTATTTATTTATTTGAGAGAGAGAGAATGAGAGAGATAGAGAGCACGAGAGGGAAGAGGGTCAGAGGGAGAAGCAGACTCCCCGCTGAGGAGGGAGCCCGATGTGGGACTCGATCCCGGGACTCCAGGATCATGACCTGAGCCGAAGGCAGTGGCTTAACCAACTGAGCCACCCAGGCACCCCATAATTAGCGTTCTTTAAAAAAAAATCTGTCATATGTTCAGGATTAAAAGTATTTTAACCATAGGTATTAATTCTATATTCTCAAAAACATAAACCCGTAAATATTTCAAAGTCTAATGCATTTTGCCAAGTTCTTGATATTTTTGTTGAATTTATATTTTCATAAATAAAGATTAATATTAAACCAAATCAATTACTTTGGACAGTTTGCTAATTCAACCCAATTGCACTCAAGGTTTATCAATCTTTTGATAAACTCTACACCACTTGAAGTCTTTGAAGATAAATTGTCATAAGCCCAACAAGATTAACAATGCTCTTTCTCTGCTTCAAGAACATAAGAAAACACTGATGAATATTTGATTAAGTTATTCTCTCAACATTCTGTAGGGTTGGACTTCAGTGCAAACATGAGGTCTGTTTTGGCCGAAAACTTTATTCCTTTAGCCTAAAAAATACACTTGGTGATAAATTTTTGACAGGAAATAATGTCTCAGGGTTCACACTTAGGAAACTTCTGGGTTTCAAAAATCTAAGATTATGAAGGAAATGACCTTAAATGAAGTGTGTAGTATATTCCTGAGGTTCTTTGGCATTAAGGTAATAGGAAAATAATTTAATAAATTACTTCAAGGGCCAATAAGATGCAATGTCGGGAGAAAACCTGTGTTCTTGTTTTGGCTTGGCTACTTATTAAAGTCTGGACTCGGAAGCAAACCACTCCACTTATCAGAGTTGGCATTTCAATATTTGAAATATAATTGTAATAACATTTACTTTCTTTACCCTGAGGTTCTAAAAAGAAAGGGCATCTGAGTCAAGTAAACCTAGTTTTAAATCCTAGCTGTGCACTTGCTATGGCCAGTATGGTCTTAGGCAAGATAACTGCCCAAAATTTTGTTTCCTCATGGTATGTAATAGGGATAATAGTTTCTTCCTAACAAGCTGTTTTGAAAATTAAATGAAGTAATGGTTCTTTAATTGGAGTGTTCCTCTTAAAATCTAGAGATACAAACCACAGGCTCTTCAGCTTATAAGCAATAGAGAGCCCCAGACTGCAGCACATGTGATATTGAGCAATATGACAGAAGTCTAGTCTCTTGTCTTTGTGTCCTTTTCACTCACTCTCCCGGTGTTGATGTCTTAGAACTCCCAGATTCATAGGGTCCTTTGTCTTGTTTGTATTTTCCATGAACCTAATGCTTGAGTTGGACTCACCAGAGCCCCTGATCTAGAGAATTTCCCAATCATACCTCAAGCTGGTTGTTCCAAAGTGATCAGGTTCAATGCGGCTCTGCTGGCACAACAGGAGCCTGGCACAGCTCTTACAACACAAATGTTTTTTTTTTTTAATATAATTTTATTTATTTATTTGAGAGAGAGAGAATGAGAGTTAGAGAGCATGAGAGGGAAGAGGGTCAGAGGGAGAAGCAGACTCCCTGCTGAGCAGGGAGCCCGACGCGGAACTTGATCCTGGGACTCCAGGATCATGACCTGAGCCGAAGGCAGTGGCTTAACCAACTGAGCCACCCAGGCGCCCAACACAAATGGTTAAGAGAGGTCCCCGTTTGCAGGGGCTGCTGCACCTGCTGGGGTGGCATGTGTACTGTTTCATGCCAGCTCCAAAGAAGGGAGGTGGGTTGTAAACCTTACAGTCTTTTTCCTGCCTGGGTAACTAGTAGAGTTCAGCCTGGCAGCCATGGGACCCGTAGGGTACAAGGTGGGACCATCCTCTGCCTGTGTTCAATTTTGCCAAAGTTGAGCCAATGCCAAATTGAACTGAGTTTCCCAAACTACAGTCCTTTAAGAAATCAATCCCCTTTCCTCTTACACTCTCCTCTGGCACAATTGTTTTCTTTCAGGATGATGTGTTTGGGGAAGATTTGCTGGTGTCTTCACTGAGAGACATTAAGCTGTGGCTCATCAGTTTTGAGCTTTCCCGCCTTGAGATCCACTATTCTCCCCAGACAATGGCTTTGAGAGACATCAGCTCTGCCCACAGGACAGAGTTCAGTAGCTTTGAATTTGTGGGAAAGAGGTTTACCAATTTGGCCTGCCTTTCTTCCCAGAAGGTCCCTTGTTCCTTATATAAATTTGACTATATTGCCAAAAAAACCCCCATAAAATATGTAAATAGAGTAAATATTCTTTACCAAAAAATAAAACTCCAATTGTGTCCCATAAATAATAAAGATTTAGAGAAAGTAGTGTAGCACATTTTAAACTATAATAGAATAATTTTAACATCCCACATGATTTAGGGACTATCCAGATAAGTATGGGGAAATAATTGAGAAATACATGTATTTTTCATAGAGAATTGGTTAGCCTTTTTCTTCTGTAATATCTCTTATTTTAAAATGTGCATACTGTCCTTGAAATAACATTGATGGCTTCACAATACTGAGAGACAAAGCAAGACCTTTTGAGGTTAAACTTTCCAATAAAATAAAAATGTTCTTACATTTATCTTTTAACATCCTTGAATTCTGAATCTAGGATTATCATTGAATAACAGCCAGCTACTTTATAATTTGGAGCTTTTAATATGTTCACAAGGATCTATGTTAAACTGAAATTCAGAATAAAATTCTGAGGGACAAAAAAGAAGAAGGTACAGAATTCCCTTTCTGGATTAACCATTTAACATATTTACTTAAAAATGAATATATATTCTTGTTCAAATCAACACAGAAACATTTTTAAAATGCTTGGTACTATTTTCTATCCATTGCACTTTCAAATAACCAAAATAAACAATTTGGTATATATCACTGCATGGACACATTTACTCACAGACATATGTGCATATGTTATTAGTATTAAAGGCTATTATTCTGAAAATGTTTTAGAAATAGATAACAGATTACAAGATGAAAGTATTTTAAGGAGGGTGAACTTAAATTATTTGTCAGGCTAAAGAGATAGACATTTATTTTAAATGAAAATTCAGTGTAGATTTATAAGTGAGAGCTAGTTTTTATAAAGTGCTGTTGAGTATACTACTTAGACTTTTTTGAAATATTTGATGGATAATAAAACAAGTCCTCCTTGATTTATTAAACATAAAATCATCAGATGTGAAAATTCAAAACAAAATTAAACCTTTAGCAGTATATTGCTTAAGGGTATAACCTAGAGTAGTTCTCCATATGCTTTTAAAGATTGTATTCTTCATATGGTTAGTTGGCCTGAAATTATATCACAGCATATCATGATTTCAGCGACATCTGAGTGTTGTTCTAAGTAAATATAAAATTGGTGAAGGTTCACTTTCTGCCTTTGAAATGCATTTGACCACTAATTTTTCCTGAATGTTTTCATTTTCTGAGTATATCTGTCTTTCTCTATTTCTGTTGTGCTTGAGTAGAAATTAACAATTGTTCATGCCTGAATTTCCCTTGATACTTATCCCAAGTTTTAAAATGTTGACTTCTAATTGTAAATGTACACATCTCTGAGTGTGATAGTGAACAAATTAAATGAAAGACTTTATTTAAATTATTTTACCACAGCATCTAACATCAATTCTGATCTTGGTTGTATTATTTTTTACAGTTACTTAACTCCCCCTTCTCAGTAAGATTATATATCCCTGACTATTGCCATGTGATTTACCTTTCTCCTGTAAAAAGAATACCCATTCCTGCCTCATTGCACTCTGACTTGATTGTGTGACTTACTTTGGCTAATGGGACGTGAGCCAATGTGACATACACCGTGTCTGAGCAGAAGCGTTAAATACTGTTGCATGGCGTGACTCAGCCCTTGCTCTTCTCTACTGTGAAAATACTTACGTGCTATAAAGGGGCTGCTTCTTCCAGCTGGATGTTGGAAGCCACTGAGACAGGGAATGAGGAGGTTATCACACGACACAGCTGACTAATGCTAATACAAATTTTGATAAATAAATCTGACTAATACAAATATTGAAAAAGAAAAGCAGATATTTACCTATAAAGTACTTATTATAAGTAAGTATTCTTTACATAGACACGAAGACTAGTCCATGAGGTTTGCTGAAACCCACCCCATTCTCTTCCCTGCACATCTGACTGAAGGATAGCATTAACACAAATACACAACTTCTCTTTGAACTAAGAAGTTAACAGTTCAAAACTATTTCCAATTTCAAAGACTATAATCAAAGGTGCACCCATAACATATTCTTTTGCCTTCTTATAAGATCATATAAGCCAAAAATTCTTTAAAATACTGAACAAATTGTTTCAAAATCAAACAGGTTCAGGAATAACTGATAATAGCTCACATTCTATTGAAAGCTATGTAAGAAGTCTAACAAAGCAATTCTGATAATATTTATTTTACCACAGTACATGATATTTGTGAAGAATCCCTGCCACTTTTTCATACTGCGATGTTGAAAGAAAGGGATTTTCTGAACTCCTTTTGCACTTAGAAACTATAAAGTCCCACAATGCATAGGAAAGTGGCAGTTAGAAACCCCAAATGGGTTCTTTAAAACTACTGTTTCTTGATAGTCCATATTGGGAATGAAAAACCCTGGCCATGACTGGCTTCTCAGTGCAGCCTGGTATCTAATTTCAGGATGTAAAAAATTGAATTTCATGTTGCTGCTTCTCATATATACCCAGATGTTACCATTTTAGTGCTTAAAAATTGCCAACTTTTTGTTGGCATTTCTTTTGATATGATGAAATAGCTAATCTTACACTGTAAGATTATACATTTCCCCCCTTGAACTCCCTGCGTGGGACCCTGTAAAGATTCATTTCTTCAGAAAAAAAAAATGGCCTGTACATATTTTTTTATTGTTTTTGAATTTTATTGAGTTCCAAAATAGAGAAATCTAGAAAGAGTGTTTGACAGATATCTTTTAATTTTTGCCAAGTGGAAAACAGAGAGATGATAATTCTCATGCAGATGAATATTATGAATTAATTGTTACAAAATAGTGTGGCCTTAATACATATATTAGCTTTCTGTTGCAACATAAAAAATATCACAGTGTCTTAAAACAACATCCATTTATAATAATACATTTCTGTAGAGCAGGGTAGGAGTTCATGCATAGTGCAGCTGGATTCTTTGCTCAGTCTCACAGGCTGGATTAAAGTGTCAGATGAGGCACGTTTTCATCTGGAACTTGGGTTCCTCTTCTAAGTTCATTCAGGTTGTTGGCAGAATTTAGTTCTTGGAGTTATAGAACTGAAGTTCCCACTTTCTTTCTGGCTGTTGACTGGGGGGGTCACTCTCAACTCCTAGAGGCTGCCTTCAGGTCCTAGCCATGTAGCGTCTTCATAACATGGAAGCTTCCTACTTTAAAGCCAGTGGGAGATTCTCTCTTGAGTCTCGTTAACATCCTCTCCTGATTAGGTCAGGCCCACCATAGATGATCTCCTTTTTGATTAACTAAAATCAACTGATCAGGGACCTAAATTACATCTTTAAAATCTTTTTTGCTATATAATATCATGTAATCATGGTAATGATATCCCATCATATTGATAGGCTCCACCCACACTCAAAGGAAGGGAACTAGTCATACAAGAATATAGATAGAGTGATGGGGAGAGCCTACATTTTATTCCATTTTATTCTAAAATCAAAGTTATTACTTTTATTGATATCCCTAATATTTAACAGGTGTGTGATTAATAATCTCACCCATTTTCTTATGTACATTAATTTATCATGGGATAATAATGATGTAAATAACCTATTTATTGACTTGTTTATGAATTGTATATGACTTAACTGTTTACACAAGGAACACTATCATGGCAACCATGTTGCATGGGAAGAATTATATACTCAAATGTCTACAGGGAGGAGGTAAGTAACATAAAATTGTGAATTGGGCCAAGAAGTCATGACTATGTTGAACAGTCAATGCATTCCCCTTCCTCCAGGAATTAAAAGTAATTTTGATAAGATAAATACTCTGCCAGCAATAAAGCCCACCTACTTATTGTCCCTATTATGAGATGACTTTCCGCTCTCTAGAGAAAGATATTGGATCCTTAACATGCTCTTATCAGTGTATAGGAACAGGACAAAACATATTTTGTTCCCCCTTCAAATTCCTTCTTTAAAGAGGTATGTGAACTCAACAATGTTCAGGAAGTTAATCACTACTGAAAAAATAAACAATAGAGTAGATTGGTAACAGCAGGGATTAATTATAATCACCAACATACTGGGCCTGTCATGATATCTGGATATATTTCTGTGTTCCTCGTAACTATGAATCTCCTTCTTCCTACTCAATCTTGCCTCCTACTTCACAGAAAAATAAAAACAGTACACCTGTAGCTATCACAAATGTCACCAATGACCACCTCTTAATAAAATCTTGACTTTGGGGTTTTTTTCTCCTTGCATACTTGACAAAATTCTATACTGATAATTATATTCTCTTTAAAGAACTCTGTATCTCCAATATTTCTCAAATGTATCTTTTTTTTAACCCTAATCTCTTCCCTAAGCTTTGGACCCCAAAGTTCATGACCTACAAAATTCGATGTTTCTAACTCTCTTATGTTCAAAATTAAAGTCGGGATCTAACCCATCAAATCTGGTTCTCTTCCTATGTTAGTAAATAGAGTGAGTGGATCCCATCCAGTGTGTGGTTCAACTAGAATCCTAACAGCCATTCTTCATAACCCCCCCTTCACTCCGTATCTAATCCATTATTAAACCCCTCTTAGTTTACTTTCCAAAAATATCTCTGTGTTCTCTTGATACTCTCTCTGCATTTCTCTCCCATACTTTATGTCCCCCAGGACTGATTCTGGTGCTCTGGTTAGAAAGCTGAAGTTGCTTACCATGCTGTGCAGGCTTTCAGTAGTTAGGTCTGTTTTGAGGAAAAGTGATGTAAAAAGAGAGAACAAGTAATAGAGAACCCCACTCCCACCCGCCATGCTTTGATCACAGGGGCCTATTTCCTCAGTTTCTCTTGTCAGTGAGGAGAATATTTTTATCAACATTTTAGAGGCCCAGGTGACTGCCATTTCTACCACTCCTGCCATCATCCCTTCTTGGGCATGCAGCTTCCTAAGAGGGACCTGCTCTGAGGCAGTGCTGAGAGAGTACCAAGAGAAAGAAAACGAAAGGATTTCCTTCCATTCACATACAGAGGTGGCCCTTCCAAGTTCTCTGATTTAAGAGAGAGTGTTTTTCTTGGAGATCTGTCTACATCCACTGAAAATTTCTATTCATGGGTTTTAGTTTTAATTCATGGGAGAGACACTCTACTTTCCTTATCTTAACCTGATCCAGAAGTTGGGCTCTGTTACCTTGATTGTGAAAAGGGTTGTTCTCATTATGCTTTCAGACCACCTGGAAGGATATTATTCAAAAGTGCCTTTAAAAATCTCATTGCCGGATTCACTGTAAAGATGGTATTGAGGAATGTGTTTATAGTACTGTGGAGTGCTATTCTCTTTTTGAAAACTCAGAGGACATTTTCACTAGCTTCAGCATGTGGTATAATTAGGCTACTTCTGTGTACTAAGCTTATTTTTTATAATAAATGATGTAATTTTTGATTTGACCTTTTCATCTTGTTTGTTTGGTTATTTAATTGCAAAGAAGTATATTTTCCTCCCACATTTGGCAAGTTTATTGACTAAAGTTTATACTTATCTCACTTTTGACTTTACCATATCCTGCCTCTTCTCATTTTTTTTAACCACTTCATTCATTTGGTTTAAAATTTATTTTAGGGATGCCTGGGTGGCTCAGCCAGTTGAGCATATGTCTTTGACTCGGGTCACCATCCCAGGGTCCTGGAATTGGGCCCTCAAATCGGGCTCCCTGCTCTGCAGGGAGCTTGCTTCTCCCTCTCCCTCTGCCTGCTTCTCCCCCATGCTTGTGCTCTCTCTCTGCGTGAAATAAATAAATAAAATCTTTTTAAGACGTTTATTTTTACATAGGGCTGCCTGGTTGGCTCAGTCAGATTCTTTCTCTCCCACTGACTCCCTTCCCTCCCTACTCCCCCACGTGTGCGCGCTCTGAATAAATAAATAAATAAATAAATAAATAAATAAATAAATAAATACAATCTTTTAAAAAATGTTTAACATCTTGTATTATAGGTATTTAAGGTAGGCGAACTTAACTCTTCTCTGGAAAAAGAAAGGATATAAACAAATAAATCTATACATTATAATTACACTGCATATCGTAACTGAGAAGTCAGTGTACATCATCAGAACAGAAAAAATATGTTAAAACTAAATGTTGTTTTGAATTGGTTTAATTTAGTAAGCATTAAATAATTTGAAGTTTACCTTTGCTTAGGAAACTTTCATTAATGGACTATGGAAATTAATTTTGGGAAAAATACATTCAGAGGAAGGTTTAAGAGAAGGTTTAGAATAAAGTTTTTCTACATTTTCTTGAAGCTTGTCAGAGGCTACCATTTAAAAATAAATAGCTAACACTGCTTTGTAAGCAATAGAGGACTAAAGCTTAAGTAGTCAGGACTCCTCAGGCAACATGTAATTAGTTTAATTAAGATTACTTTTCAAAATTATAATATTTATGAAAATAAGAAAAAATAAGTTTCTGTAAGTCAGATCTCTCATTCTCCTATTCTTGGCGCTCCCTAATACCTGCCCCGCCCACCCTTCCACATTGCAACTTTGGTATATATCTTTTTCATGCTGGCATTGAGCTTAGAGGCACAAAAACTTGACTGGCACATTTTGGGAAGAAACTAAGTAATTAAGTTTTCCGGGAAAGCAGTTCCATGACTCTTACTATAACCATGTCGAGTATTTCACGTATAAGTATATTCCTTAATTTTTCTCCTTTATAACCTGTTACTTTACTATCTCACACAGAGGATCAGCCTCATTTTTTAGAATAGACTTTTTCTTTCCATCTAGACAAACTTCTGCCTCATATGTGTGCGACATTCTTAGTTGAAGGGGCTTAACATCCAGCTGTCATATCACCTTCTCTTTGCTGCTATGGTGGAATAAAAGTTTTTACTCTTCAGAATGGACAACATTGCATACCTCTGAGAATTTTACTGAGGTTTTTAAATAATAAACATGACATGGTGTCTTAGTTATAAGCATGAACTGGGAAATAAAGTGTAAACTAGTCATTTTAAACTCACATTTAAAAATGTCCTATCAAAAAATTATATTTCCAAGGTCCTATGCTGATCAGACAAGGCATCTCATGTAAGGTTAATGTATAGTATGAGATGGTAATGAAAGTGATATTACAAAACAAGAACAACGTGATTTCTGATATGGGTGGCACTGGATTTGTAAACTGAGCCATCAGGCGTTCCCTGATCTCTGACATACATACATATATACATATACATACATACATACGTACATACATAAAATGCCTGTTGAGCCGAGAATCGAGGACCAGGATTACTGTGATTTCCACTAAAACCTGACACTAATCTTTAATATCCTTTGGAATTATAAGAGCACAGCAGAGTTGTGCCAAGGAGAATTATTTTCAGTGAATCTTTTTTTTTTTTTTTTTTAAATAAGCTCCATGCCCAGCGTGGAGCCCAACGTGGGGCTTGAACACATGGCCCTAAGGTCAAGACCCGAGCAATCAGACACCTAACTGACTGAGCCACCCAGGCATCCCTAGTGAAGCTGTTATTTCTTGATTAAAAAAATGTGTGTGGAGTGGTATTTGCTATAAGCCTTGTGATATCCCATATCTAGATGGGGAAAGAAAAGTGACTGGGATTGCTTCCTGCATTAACTACAAAAGCTTCATGGAGAGATTTCTGCTCCCAGAACCCAGTGTTGAGAGTGCTTTATTTCTTTAACCTTGTGGTTTATGAAAGAAATTAGAAGCCCTTGGCAAGTTCTCATCATGATGCTGGTGTTCAGCCCCCCAAACAAGTGGAGTGCCGAAGCTCATCTCTGCTCTCATACCACTGGGTGTATGACTCAGAGAGCATATGTACTCGCTGAAATGTACTTTTTGCATGTGTCTATATCTAGTCTTAGAAGTCACTGTTGGTAGAGACTTTATCTCCGCCATCTTCTTAACCTCAATTTTCAGCTGAGGTCAAATTGCCTTTTAAGATGTAGATAGTATTGGCTCTGATGCTCATTTCATGATTGTAGAAATTTCAAAGCTCTCCATAAGTTGCTAAAAATTATGGGGGATGGGCAACAAGAATGGATTTAAAATGATTAGCAAGAAGGATCCATTCGAAGTGGAAATGTAAATGATTATGGTGACTTGAGGCTCAGAGCCAAATTCAGTTTAGGGGTTTTCTTTAAAACTCACTTCCATGTAGGTTTTTCATCTATTTGGTTTTTTATTTTTTATTTTTTGCCAGCCTGTTATTCCTTGATCTTCACTGACCTAATGTATTATGTTCACAGCAGACTTTATCAAATGCTTCAGGGAGGCAGATATTTCCATTGCAGAAATATAAATAACTTAACTTTGAATCTTCAACATTCTATTTCTTAAAAATTTTGGCTATTTCTGCAATTTGGATACCAGTTTCTTGATATTTATTCATCCTTCTCTCTCCCCTTCCTTCCCGATTCCATACCTCCCTCTTGGTACTCCTGTTCAGGACAAAAAAATAAAATCTTACTGTATCAGTCAACATGCTCCAAAAAAACAGAACCAATTGGATATCTATCTATCTATCTATCTATCTATCTATCTATCTATCTATCTATCATCTATCTACACGTATATATAGAGATTATATATATATACACACACACACACACATATATGTATATATAGTGAGAAAGAGACACAGAGACAGAGAGATCAACAGATGAGAAGTCAACAGATCAAGTGCTTGCAGGTGTTAATTATATCTATAACACACTTTCACGACAGCACCAAGTGTTGCATGAAATAACTGGGTACCACAGATCTCCAAGTTGATACATGAAACTACCCATCACACCTGCCATTTTCCAATACTAAGCAATGTAACTCTCTCTATGTCCCCAACTCCTTTTGTCATAACTACTGTTGTTGATAATCATATATCTAGGTATTTACATTTCATAATTATAATTTGTAAAGACATGTTGCATTAATTTCATAGGCAGAGGTGTCTCCCTCTCTAATCTCTATCTAGGATAAAGATGGATCTCATTATTTCTAGGAATATTTTTACTCCCTGGAGCTGAAAAAAAAAAAGCCTAATTGTATGTAGATATTCACCATTTTGTATTTTTGTCTATTTTTATTGGGTTAATAGCTGACAAAAATTACTCTAATCAGCTTTCAGGTTAATTTTTCTGTAGTTTCTTTTTGGGGCAGATAAATAATTAATCACATTCATCTACAACCTCACATGTTTAAAATTATATAGCCCAGTTGAAGTGGATGTCAGAGAGATGGAGTTGATGGAGAAAGTTAATGCACTAAGAGGAAGGGACGGAATTTGATATTATAGTCCCAAAGGAACTGTTTAAAGTGGACATTTAAATATTCAAAAAGCTATTTGCTGATGATTATTTCAGCAGCGCAAGACCCAATATGTTGAAAGAGAGAAACAAGAAACTCAGGCAGCACTTAGAACACAAGTCAGCAAACTTTATTCTGTAAAAAAGAATGATGAAGAAGTCCACATCTTGGATTAGACTCTTAATTTGGATAGAATTCAGTTCTACCAATGAGCAAATGTTTCCAGAGGACAATATGTTAGATAAAAGCAGAAGGCCGAGGTTTAAGGCTGAAAAGGATTGACTGTCAGAAATAATGGGTGCAATTGCCCGTGAATATGTAACTATGAATATATATCTATAAGCATATGTATTATATATATGTGTATGCATGTGTATACATATTTATATGATTTTATTACAAAGTTCATAGTCTTTCATTAAGTGATTTGCCTTCAATCCTTGTTTTCCCAATAGCTCTATTATTTTTAGTGCATGATTTTGCAGAATAGTTTTTATAAATAAATACTTTTTATGGTATTAGGATAAATGCTTATATCTGGATATTTTTCTGGAACATTATCTAAAGAAAATGGGATAGCCTAGTGTTTATTATCATGAAGTCTTATAACTCTGAATGGAAATATGTGTAATTATTGAAATGTCAATAAATAATTATTTTATTGGTAGACAGCCAATATGCTAAGAAAAATTTAGGCATAGGGCTATAAGCCCCAACAAAGCTACTATGTTCTAAATGTATCTACAGTGCTAGTTCTTTCCAAGTGGATTAGTCTATTCAAGCCCAATGTCCCTTTATTCCCGAATATATTTTAACAATATTTGGATTCCCTTGGGATTCATTTTTATCCTCCCTTTACATAGATCATATACAATAATTAAAATTATGGCCAAGAAATAATTTTGCCTTTAACTTATAATGTCAATAACCATAGAATACATTTGGGTTGTATCTTCTATGGAAAAGGAGCCAGTGAAGTGTGAACTCATGCATACAAATCTGTTTCTCTTGCATCTGATGTTCTATGAAAGTGGCTTCAGAAAAGAAATGTGATAGTTTGGGTTCTTTTGTCTGTGAGGGCAATATACTCTTTTGAAAATGTCCTTTTTCTATTTGAAAAATAAAAATAAACACTTTTATAAAATGCAAGTTTGTGTTTAAGTCCTAAATTAGTAGTTATGATAAAAATATGTTACAAAACACTGTTTTTCCATTTGTCCTTAGGAAAGTAGAAATAGAAATTACAAAACAGTTGTATTCTTCCTTAATTGTCATACTATCTCCCAAGGTCAAGCTCAATTTTCATTTTTTTTTTTTTTTTTTTTGGTGGCTCTAAACTAGGAAGTTCTTTTTTTTTTTTTTAAAGATTGTATTTATGTATTAGAGAGAGACACAGTGAGAGAGGGAACACAAGCAGGGGGAGTGGGAGAGGGAGAAGCAGGCTTCCTGCTGAGCAGGGAGCCCGATGCGGGTCTCGATCCCAGGACCCTGGGATCATGACCTGAGCCGAAGGCAGACACTTAACACCTGAGCCACCCAGGTGCCCCTAAAGTAGGAAGTTCTTAACTCTCATTGATCTTTTTAGCAATTATTGTCTTGATCAGACATTTAAGTAATTTATTTGGTAATTAACTCTATATGGCCTTGCTCTGAATATTTTCTTTTTCTACCTTTACTTTTCCTATGTGAAATTCTTGGAATAGGCAGTATATCTTTCACAAGCTCTTCAGTATCTAGTTGTGTCATACACATAGTGTAGTTCATAAGTACTTATGAAATAGATGAATGAATATAATCAAGTTACAGGGCCCAATTCTATCAAACCAATTGGTTGTTCTTATTTATTTTTATTTTATTTTTTCTTATATATTAAAAGTTTATTAAAGCTGTCATACCCAATTATTTCAAGTAAACGGTTTATAAAATTAAATACTCCAAAGGAATTTAACCATATCAATATTACCTGGCAAAAAAAGGAAGGAAAAGGTTAATATAGTGAAGCATCAAATTAGCTCAGAATTTAAAAGCATACTATCCCATTAAACTTGAGAGAAACACAGAAAAGTAATGACAAAGCCATTACCATCTACTTCGAACTATATTTGTTGATAGTAAAGATGCAAAGCTGAACCTGCAGCTCTTTATGATGTTTCTGGATCATTACTCTGTTTCATTTTCTCAACTACCTGTATTATCTTTCTGAAGTCTACATTTTATACCAATTTGCAGTGGTTCATTAACAGGAAATATACTACTTTAATTTTATGTCTTATTCTCTTCTCTGGGTATCACTTGATAAACTGTTCTTCTCTTAAGGAAAAAATAAATAAATTGCATTCTGTGACATAACAATTCCTGTATTTCTAAATGAAGTAGCTAATTTGAAGAAATAATCATTTTTCCTCAAAGAGTACTTTTCTTCAAATATAAATTTAAATCAAATGGCATTTTAACTAATAATTATTGATTATGATTATTTGATTTCTTAGGAATACAAGAAGTTAATGGACTTGATTCACGTTTTTTAAATAAATAAAAAATTTTATAGTATAGTTTACACATTGAAATGTGCTGTTTAACTACCCAGATGAATGAATATTGGCAAATGTGTATGCTCATCCAAACACCATCACAGTCAAGACATAAAACAATTCTATTATCCTTTAAAAGATCTATCATGCCACTTTGTAGTTACACCACCTCCACCCCAGCCAACCATTGCTCTGCTTTTGGTGACAAACATTTTAAGAAATCGGATAGTGATCTATAACTGATTTTAGTGACTTCTTTTCAAACTGCTAAAGTATAATGACATCCTATTGACTATTGGTCCTTTTATACATATGTTTCAAAATGGTTTACAAAAAACATTTTATAATTTTGTAATCATGTAACAATATGAAAATATATAATGGACATTACTGCATCATCTTGAAGTCAATTTTCGTTGTTTATTTTTTCTCTTGGAAATGAGTCATGTTTTCCTTATCTTTGTAAGCCAAATAATTTTGGAGTGTATCCTAGACATTGGATGTTTTCAAGTATTAAGGCAATAAGAAATACCTCAAAATTCTCAGTCAGCACAAAACCTTATAGCTGATAGATTCTCATTCTCATTTTAAGTTCACACTCTTTCCTCACTGGGAAACATTAAATGCTTAAAAGATTTCATGTACAGTAGCTTTTGAATTAAGATTAATGAATTGACTGGAACTTTTTTCTTTTCTATTGCTTTAGCATCATCCCACAGCATTGATAAGGTCATCATGTAAACATCGTAAATTCAGTGTACATCTTTTTACATTGTTTTTTAATTATTGCCAAAAGGACCACACTATATATTCTTAATTATCCCACTGGACCTCTTCACATAAAATGTAAAACTCTTGCAGTCATACAGGTCCATTTACCACACCTAGCTCCATCTTCTTTTATGCTATAACATTGCATCCAAATATGTTATAAATCCTCAGTAAGATATTATAATTTTTGCTTTAGTTTTATGTGTTTCATAAAATATAACAGAAAAAATGTCTTTTCATGTTCACACATTTCTTAAAGATCTGAGTTTCCCTTTCAATTCCTTTCCTTTCAGTCTGAATAACTTCCTGTGTAGCATTTATTTAAGTACAGGTCTACTTATGTTGAATATTCTTGGTTTGTATTTTACTCAAAAATGTCTATTTTCATCCTCCTTGTTGAAGGATATTTTCACCATATACAGAAGTCTGTCTTGACTTTTTCTCTTTTAGTACTTTAAACACTATTCTACTTTCTTATGGCCTCCACTGTTTCTGATGAGAAGTCAATTGACATTCATATTGTTATTTCCTTATATGTGATGTGTGATTTTACTTTATTAACAAGATTTTCTTTTTTTCCTAGGCTTTTATCAGTTTGAAAATAATGTCCTTTCTTGGGGTTTTCTTTGCATTTACCCAACTCAGCGTTCACTGAATTTCTTGAAATTAGAAATTTATACTTTTCAACAATTTTTCAGAACTTTTTTATCATTCTTTATTCAAATATCTTTTTCTTCCCTATTCTTTGTCTTCTCTCTCATGGTGCCAAAATTACATGTATGTTAGATGTGTTAATTGTGTATGTTAGATGTGTTAATTGCGTTCCACGTGTCACTGAGAAACTTTTTATTTTTTCCCAGTGTTTTCTCTATTTTCCAGGTTGGCAGAATTGGAGGCAGTGCAGTCAGAGAAGGCAATCAGATATCCAGGATAGATATCTGATTAGACCAAGAAAATCACTACTCCTTTTATGGTGGAAGGAGGGCTGTACTTCTTAGTCAGTGAGAACATATTAAGTGCTCTACATCAGTCTCTGCTCCTGGAAGGTTAAGCATTTTGCAGTGGAAGTAGCTATATTAGCCTTGGTCAGATGGAACCCATGCTATTGGATACATGCATAACCTCCATCCTTGCCATCATGGTCATTCCACTCATATGTCCACTGTACAAATACTAGAGGAGTCCAATAAAAATGGTTGGTCTTCCACATATCCCTTCTTCATATTGGCTTCTTTCTGATTTTCTAGTGTCTTTCTAGATTCTAACCATAACAAAGTCCTTTACCACTACCCAGGAGTTCATGTATACTTGTACTTTAGTCCATTACTCCTTCCATTTCAGCTATCTCCTGTAAATGTACTGGGGCCCCCAAAGATGCAGGAGTTCTTTTTCAAATGAAAAGCAATTATCCCAGAAGCAAGCATGATGTTGTTGCTGAATCTTAGGGATCTGCACTATGCTTGATAGAGACAGTCCACAAGTTTGTTTTCTATGGCAAATAGCTTTAGTATTATCGGATTTGTTAGGTCAAATATTCTTAATAAACATAGGGCATCTTATTTTGTAGCCTAAGCCCACAGCATAGTTCTTTTTCTAAGCCATACTTGGAAATGGGATTCTTTTGAGTTAACCAATAAATGAGTTAGAATATCTTTTCACATATGTTGTCTTTCCCATCCAAAAAAGTTCATCAAGCACTGCAGATCTTTCTTAGTGGTTGAGTCATAAGGCATATCTATTTGTCGATTTCCTTAGAGAGGATTTTTGGCATACTCCATACCACTGGGCTCTGAAAAACATGGATAACATGGTTAGCTCCAATCTTCTGGCAGACATGTGTCTTACTAGGATTTATCACCATCACACAAGCAATTAAATCCATTGAAATATCAGAGAAGTGAGTGATATAGCTTGCAGATCTTACTTTTTAAGTTCTCTTTTAGGATCAGTTTGGTACCAAACATCCCCAGAAAGGAGATCCTGAGGTAAAGACTTAAGTGTTATGACTTTATTTGGAACTATAATCCCAGGAAATAAGAGCAAGAGAAAATGCAAGTGATTAGGGGAATGGAAAATACCATTATGTGGGTATTTGGATACCACCTAGTGTCAAGTGTGCCTGCTTGTAATATTGGTCTGGATACCACCTAGTGTCAAGTGTGCCTGCTTGTGATATTGGTCATTCAGATGACTATATATATATATTTTTTTTTCTCATATATATTTGGTCTTTGTCCACAGTTCCTGGCTCACAGGTTCAAAGACCTTTCAGAATTTCCAGAGGACAAAAGCAATGGGAGCATCTTTTGTTATGATGTCTGGTCTCTTGTCCTCAGTTTCTAAAATTGCTTCAGAGCCATCGAAGTGAAATGGTTGTCTTGGTATTCGTAACAAGCCCCTTTTCTTCCACAACTGTGTTTATGCTAATGAGATGATTTTTGGAAAACACCTACAGATGGGGGTTCCTTACGAGGGGAACCAACTGTGAATCGAGGGTTGGATGTTTCAGTCCCACCCCTCTGACCTCCAGGGGTGGGCAAGGCACTGGAGGGTGAATGGATCACTAATGTCCAATGATTTAATCAATCATGCCTGTGTAATGAAGTTCCATTAAAAGCCCAAAAAGCAGAGGGTTTAGAGACCTTCCTGGTTGGTGAATAAGTGGACATTTGGGGAGAGTGGTGCACTTGGAGCATGGACATTCCATGCCCCTCCCTCCTACCTTCCCCAATGCATCTCTTCCATATGGGTGTCACCAAGTTATACCTTTTCTTAATAAACTGGTAATCCAGTAAGTAAAATGTTTCTTAGTGTTCCGTGAGCTGCTCTACAAATTAAATGAACCCAAAGAAGCAGGGTCTTTGGAACCTCCAATGTATAGCCAGTCAATCAGAAACACAAGTGATAACCTACACTTGCAACTGGTGTCTGAAGAGGTAGGTTGGGAGGGGGGTGTGAATGGGAAGGCCGTCTTGTAGGACTAACCCCTTAATCCGTGAACTCTGTTAGAACTGAGTTAAATTGTAGAACGCCCAGCTAGTGTCCAAGAATTGCTTGTTGGTGGGGAAATCCCCTCCTCCCCAACATTGAAATTAGGTCCAGACACTTTACAGCTTAATCTTGGGATAATCTTCCGATGGCTTGTAAAAAGGCTGATAAATTATTGCTTCTGAGGACCATACACCTAAGCAGAAGAAAGGAAAAACAAAATAAACTATTCACTGGGTCCTATATCTTATTATTTAAAAATTTGCCTTATATGGTCTTACCCCATTAAGCTTCTGGTTTGCACAAGAGTGGACACTGAGTGGGGGACATAGGGCATCTGATGTCTCAACATCAGCAGGGAAGTTCTAGAGGAGTGTGTAGTGTTCACGTCAAGCAAGGCACTCTCAGCTTGTGTCTGCATATAAGTCAGAGACAACACACAGCTGGTGAACCCAGCAGTGGCTGCGACAAGAGAGATAAAGCTAAAAGGACTTGAAGTGGTACACAGTAAGTTTCTGATATACACACTAAGGCATGTATACGCCTTCTCTTACTGTTAGCATGTTTGCAACAGTTCTTGAGTATGATTGCAAGTCCACTAAACAAGCAATCCCCTAATATGTGAGAGACTAAAATACAAAGGCTGCTTTTAGCACATTAATTTTCATTTACCCCAATTGCAAAATCAAAACAATGAAACCAGTTAGAACAAGCCTGAGTCCTTACATAACTGACCTGCAGCTGATTTGTGTGCTGGGTGGGATGCTGAGCTAGGAAACCTGATCTATGGTGACAGATGCCAGGAAGGTTTATGCTGTGGGCAACCATGCGAACAGGTCTCTTGGTGGGAACTTGGTATCTTTCTAAATGTCTAGCCCAGGAATTATTTTGCTTAATCATTCTTTTTTGCACAACCACCCTTTCATATATGCTGAATATACTTCAGTTAACTTTTCCCTAGATGGTCTCTGTCCTTCAGGCAACTTCTCCCTCAGTTCTCCCTGAAAACTCCATCATCTCTCAGGGCAACATGGTTCCTCGCCTATTAAACAGCTTTTAGCGTTTTCTTCTTCCTTGCAACTTTGGGCAAGATTCTGCTGGAATATTTTTCATGTAATTTTGACTTACATTTACTTACCTTTAATGCTTTTTCATAAGTCAGACCAGACATACCACCTGATTCATGATTCAACCAAATAAGGACATTCACGGACTCCAGAATGTATTTAGAAAAGGCAAGTTAACTCTGCCTGATTTTACTTTTGCATATTTCCACGTTTGTGTTGAAAATTGCTCTTGTCTCACTCACTATCTAGGATTTATTCACATCATTAAATTTGTAAAATAAAACCCACTACCAAACTTTGATTTTCTGAGCCACCTATCTTCATTTTTCTCTACCTATGTTAAAGAGGTTAGTTTTCAAAATGTAATTAATTTTGCTACACTCATATGGAATTTCTAAAATGTCTCTGACCTGCTGCAATTCTGAACTCCATATTAATCAACACACAGGTTTTAATAAACTGTGTTTTTATAATTTTACTTATGACCATTTTCTTAGCTACATCTTGTTTGTTTTGCTAGCTCATATTAGACCTTCTTTCTTCTACATCTCTACCACTTTTCCAGGGTCAGCACTGTGACTTCTCTTCCACCTAGTATAGTTTCTAGCTCTTCATTCCACAATGGAATTAATTTCCTCCTGACTACCATGGCAATGTGTGTTTGCTCTTATTAGTATAATTTATATTTAATATATGTCTGGTGCTGTTCTAATTACTGTAAGCATACTAACTCATTTAATCTTCAAAACAACTCTGAAGGTTGAAAGCTATTTTTGGTCATATTTTGCCAATGAGGAAATTCATTGTTTACACCATTAGTAAGTGACAGATGTAGGATACTGACCTAAGTAGCTTGCCTCCAGGCTGTTCATAATCTCCACAGAATCTAGATCACAATGATCAATCTAGAAAGAGATGGAATTAAACCTAGTAATGACAGCAGAGCATTTGGACAAGGAAACTGATCACATGGGCAGAGGGATGAGATCTTATAAAGGGCAAGAAGTCTGGCTCTCATTGACCCACAGTCTTGCAAAGTAAATTTAGCCCAGGAAAAGGCTGATATTAACTGATAAAGAAATCCTCTTGTAGCAGGAATCCATTTTATAAATGCAGCCATAAGTATATAAAAAACAAGTAGTATATAATGTGTGAAGGTTAAAAGGTATTGACATAGAGAATATACGGAAGAGAGAAATGATATTGTTTTTTATACCATATTAAAGGTTATCATGGTGACTGAAGAATTATGGCAGTGGTTTCCCAAACAGTTGGACCTAGGAGTGGAGGGCCAGGGATACACAGCTCAAGGTGTAAAGGGCAGCAGGTAGTAATAATGGCCCTGCTAGGGAAGAGTGTGCCCAAGGGGGTCAAGATAGAGACAACAGTGGTGGCAACATAGGGGTACTAATGGAGTGACCTTGAGGATTTGGGGACAGAGCAAAAGTTCTTGTTTTTTCTAAGTCATTTTGTCCTGGGGCAACAAAATTATTGATAATGAAGTATGTCCTTAAAAATATTCTCATTATAAAAAAGAAGTAGCATTCAATTTCTGTTTATATTTTGTTTACTTTTACTGAAACCTAAATGACCTTCAGTTTTGCTAAGACCACTGTTCAAGTGACTACATGTACAGGGTTCCAAATTATACAGGATAGTAATGTTTGTGTCATTTCTTCACTCCTCTCAGAAAAATTCTTTTGAACTTCATTCTATCTCAGCCTCCAGATTCCCTACATAAGGACATTATTTATTATTTTTCTGCCATAAAATAAAGGCTGCCCTAGAAGGTTTTCAATATAGAACCATGGCTATTTTCAGGAAATTGCAAGTAAAAGATTTTAAATGGGTTTCCTAACGATTAAGGCATTCATTATGAGGCTTGCTAAGAGAAGGAAAAAAAAAAAAACCCTCCCTCATGTCTGCATATTTCCCAGAAACAAAAATCCTAAATCATTTTTGCATGGCTTGTCAGGAAAATGCCAATACTATCGCAAAAGGTGAGTCTTCTAAGGTTGTTACAAATCTCTCCATTTTTAAACAAAAAGAATTTCACTGCGCTTTTGGAAAGCACCAAAACAACCCTTGCTCAGGCAAGATGAAAACTGATGCTTATAATTGTGTATTCAGATGATTGCATTTGCCATGAATGCATTGATCATTGTTCAATGCATGCACACTCTATTTTAAAGTTCAATTTTAGAGGTAAAGACTTTTCAGCACACCAAGTTTTTATGGCTTGCTTTGATTGATTACTCTATTTCTCATCTAATATGTGTTGGTTACTAGAGTGCTTTCTATCTTTCTATCAAAGTATATGACATACTGAATTTTACTTTCATTGGCCTAATAATTAGAAGTGTACCTGTCTTCCCTAGCCAAAATAACAATAACAATGAAAATAATGCTTTGACTGTCTTTAGGGTTGTAGTGTTTAATGTGGTGACAGAATGCCTTTCAATTTGAAATCCCATGATTCAGTGTGGGGCTTCAGCTCAAGTGGAGGTACTGAAAGTTATTTGTTGGAATCACTTAAGCTTTGCAAACCACGTACACTAGTTCACTCCCTCCTTGCCTCCCTTTAGAGAATTCCCTTTGTAGAGGACCACTATTAATACATCCTTAGGAGTATTGAATTGGAAATAAGTGCTAGCCACTAGCCAGGGTGAAAACAGGAAATTGACTTCCACCAATTTCCCAAAGTCAAAGCAAGTTTTGAATATTTTGATTTTAGTCTAAATGGTTAAAAATGATTCTTCACTTAGAACTTGAACCTGTCTTCCCTGTACAAGAGAATAATACTCATTGACTTCCCACAGATTGCCTAGTTTAATTAACGATGGGACTGACAAATAATCTATGTTGGTATGGTGACAAACCAGTGATGACAGGAGAGCTGCTCTTTTCCCATTATTTTGTTGTTGTTGTTGTTGTTAATGGAGCAGTTAGTTTATTTCTTAAATTAATGTATAACCTAAGGATTTATCTTGGCCTTCAGTTGTAAAAGAACTAAGAGATATGATTAAATTCTACACTTTACCTGTAATTATGGAGATCTCATTCTTTAAAAAAGTCATTTTTTGTTTGCTTTGTTTTGTTTTTGTTTCAATCATGCTGGACAATCAGCTTGACAGCTTGCTTAAGGAGTTATCACAATATTCTGTGAAATGACCCATTTAAGATACATTTTTTTTATCTTTAAGTAGCTCACAGTCTAAGAAAACTTATTGACAATATAAATTATGAAACTTTATTCCATTACCATATATTTATATGTGCCAGACTCCACTCTAGCCATCTGAAGATCAACATAGGAATGGTGTTATGGGCTGAATGTTTGTGTTCCCCCCAAATTCATATGCAGAAACCCTGACTCCCAATAGGATGGTATTGGGGTGTGGAGCCTTTGAGAGGTAATTGGGTTTAGATTAGGTTTTGAGGGTGGTACACAGACAGTGATCTCTTCGACATCAGCCACAGCAACTTCTTTCAAGACACGTGTCCAAAGGCGAAGGAAACAAAAACGAAATGAACTTTTGGGACTTCATCAAAATAAAAACCTTCTGCGCAACAAAGGAAACAGTCAACAAAACAAAGAGGCAATCCACGGAATGGGAGAAGATATTTGCAAATGACACTATGGATAAAGGGCTGGTTTCCAAGATCTGTAAAGAACTTCTCAAACTCAACACCCAAAAAAGCAAAAATCGAGTCAAAAAATGAGCAGAAGACATGAACAGAAACTTCTCCAAAGACATACGAATGGTTAACAGACACATGAAAAAATGTTCAAAATCATTAGCCGTCAGGGAAATTCAAATCAAAACCACATTGAGATATCATCTTACTCCAGTTAGAATGGCAAAAATTGACAAGGCAAGAAATAACAAATGTTGGAGAGGCTGTGAAGAGAAGGGAACCCTCTTACACTGTTGATGGGAATGCAAGTTGGTATAGCCACTTTGGAAAACAGTGTGGAGGTTCCTCAAAAAATTAAAAATAGAGCTACCCTATGACCCAGCAATTGCACTCCTGGGTATTTACCCCAAAGACATAGATGTAGTGAAAAGAAGGGCCATATGCACCCCAATCTGTTCATAGCAGCAATGTCCACAATAGCCAAACTGTGGAAAGAGCTGAGATGCCTTTCAACAGATGAATGGATAAAGAAGATGTGGTCCATATATACAATGGAATATGACTCAGCCATCAGAAAGGATGAATACCTACCATTTGCATCAACATGGATGGGACTGGAGGAGATTATGCTACGTGAAATAAGTCAAGCAGAGAAAGTCAATTATCATATGGTTTCACTTATCTGTGGAACATAAGGAATAGCATGGAGGACATCAGGAGAAGGAAGGGAAAAAAGAAGGGGAGAAATCAGAGGGAGAGATGAACCATGAGAGACTATGGACTCTGAAAAACAAACTGAAGGTTGTGGGGGGGTGAGGGGATGGGTGTTAAGGAGGGCACATATTGCATGGAGCACTGGATGTTATATGCAAACAATGAATCATGGAACACTACATCAAAAATAATGACATACTGTATCGTGACTAACATAACATAATAAAAAAGTAAATAAATAAAGCTACCCATCTGGGGAGGAATTAAGATACTGGATTAGAAAGTGGACCTTATGCTTGCTTCATACCTCAAACGCAGCTAGATAAATATCAAAGCACTTTGAAGACACAGGAAATCAATCTGAGTATTAAGAGAACAAACTGCACAACTCGAGGGAGAAAAGAGGCCACATTGTGGAAGAGATGTAATTTGGGGGAGAAAAGTATCACTGGTGCTGTGGAGAAGAGGGAGCCCTGATGAAGGAGAGAGAGGAGAAAGAGAGAGAGAGAGAGTGAACAGAGAGCAGGACTTGAACAAGAAAAGTACTTCCCTAAAACCATTGACAGAGGAGAAAGAGAAGGGCTGATAATCGCAAATTTTTACAAGCAGTGGAACTCAAAGCCTAAAGTTTTAGAAGTCCAAGCCCTTGCTTAGGTGGAGCCCGGTGGGTGTAGTGGTGATCCTGTGGAGAAGGAGGGCAGAAGCCTGGGAAAGGACAGCATGGTCTAAGGATCACACTGGGAGAGACATATCCCCTTCTTGGAGCATCTGGGAGAGGTGGTACTGCCTCTCTGGGGACAAAAGAGCTGGTAGGCACTGTTGAGCTGCCTGACCCATTCATTAGCATAAGAGCAGAGATGCCTGCTGAGGGTGGCTAACCTGGAATCAGTCCTTTGGCTGTGCTCTACTATAAAATCCAAGCACCTGCACATTTGTGTGACTGCCTTTTTGGGACAAACTGGCGCCAGCATCAGCAGAGTGAGACCCTACTCTAGAGGATCAGTGAGGGTCCATGCAGTGCCAGATCCCTATAATTTGATGATTTGAAACCTAGCTAGTGTGCCTGAGATAAAACACAGGAGGTGGGTGGGCACATGGCTTGGACACAGACAGGGTAAAGGCAGGGACGTGAGGGATGCCTGGGACAAATGAGGAGAGATTGTTCGCTCTTCTGTGAGGGCTTCCTGAACAGTACTGGTGCAAACTCCCCTCTCCAAGGACAAGAGAGCTGGCTGACACCATTATTTCCACTGCTCATCAGCACAGATGGACTTCTGTGAGGAGCACAGCACACACAGTGGAGGCGTGAGCCACCTACACCAAGCCCCACCCACCTGTGCTCTGCAGGTGACTTTTTCCTAGTGCAAGTGTACCTGAGAGCCAGAGCAGCAGGGGCCCCTTCCCCAGAAGATGGGTACAAACTCTCCACACCCACCAAGTCTACTGACCCTAGAGTCCTGCAAAGATTCAGCTTTAGGGGAAATAGGATCTAGCTTCTTTTAACAAGCAGACCAAAACACAGTTAAAACTAGCCATACGCTGGACAAGGTCCAAACACTCCCCACTGCAGGCAAGGAGAAACTCTGCCGAGCACTACCCTGAGGGAAAGAGCAACTAAACACAACAGTAGAGTGCACACAGCATACATCAGAAACACTTCCTGAAGCATCAGGCACTAGACACTATATAACCTCTTCTTAATATAGCCATTACTCTCAGGAACAGAAAACATAGCAGGCTTTCCTAATACACAGGAAACAGAGACTTAGACAAAATGCCAAGACAGAGGAATTCACACCAAAAGAAAGAGCAAGATGGGTCACAGCCAGAGATCTAATCAAAAGTGATATAAGAAATATGCCTAAGCAGATTTTAAAACAACAATTATAGGGATACTAGCTGGGCTTGAGAAAAGCATATAAGATAGCAGGGAATTCCTTAATGAAAAGAAAAAAGACCTAAAAATTAGTCGGGCCCAAATTAGTAAAAAAATGCTATTACCAAAGTGCAAAACTGACTAGTGTAATGACCACAAGAATGGAAGAAGCAGAGGAATGAATAAGTGATATGGAAGATAAAATTATGGAAAATAATGAAGCTGAAAGAAGTGGGAAAGAAAAATATTGCATCATGAGTGTAGACTTAGGGAATTCAGTGACTTCATAAACTATAATAACATCGTATCATAGGAGTCCCAGAATAGGAAGAAAGGGAAAAAGAGGCAGAAGGTTTTTTTAAACAAATTATAGCTCAAAACTTCCCTAATCTGGGGAAGGAAACAGATATCCAAATCCAGAAGGTACAAAGAACTCCTATCAAAATCAACAAAAGCAGGCCAACACCAAGACATATCATAATAAAAATTGCAAAATACAGTGAAAAAGAAAGAATCCTGAAAGCATCAAGGGAAAAGAAATCCCTAACCTACAAGGAAAGATAAATAAGGTTAGCAACAGATCTCTCTACAGAAACTTGGCAGGCCAGAAGAATGTGGCATGATATATCCAATGTGCTGAACGGGAAAAATATGCAGCCAAAAATACTTTATCTAGCAAGGTTGTCATTTAGAATAGAAGGAGAGATAAAGAATTTCATAGACAAACAAAACTAAAAAGTTTGTGACCACAAAACCAGTCCCGCAAGAAATATTAAAGGGGACTCTTTGAGTGGGAAAACAAAACAAAACAAAAACAAAAACAAAAAAACAAAACAAACAAACAAACAAAAAGCAGCAAAGACTAGAAAGGAACAGAGAAAATGTCCAGAAACAATGACTTAACAGGCAATACAATGGCATTAAGTTCATATCTTTCAATAATCACTCTGAAAATAATGGGCTAACTGCTCCAATCAAAAGACATAGGGTAACAGAATGGATAAAAAACAAGACCCATCTATATAGGCTACCTACAAAAGACTCATTTTAGACCTAAAGACACCTGCAGATTGAAAGTGGGGAGATAGAGAAATATTTATCATGCTAATGGACATCAAAAGGAGCTGGAGTAACAATATTTACATCAGACAGAACAGATTTTAAACCAAAGACCGTAACAAGAGATGAAGAAGGGCACTGTATCATAATAAAGGAGTCTATCCAACAAGATCTAACAATTGTAAATATGTATGCTCCCAATTTGGGAGCACCCAAATATATAAATCAATTAATAACGAACATAAAGGAACACACCGATAATCATACAATAATAGTAGGGGACTTATATGCCCACCTTACAGCAATAGAGAGATCATCTAAGCAGAAAAATCAATAATGAAACAATGGCTTTGAATGATACACTGGACCAGATGGACTTAACATATATATTCAAAACATTTCATCCTAAAGCAGCAGAATACACATTCTTTTCAAGTACACGTGGAACATTCTCCAGAATAGATCACATTCTAGGTCACAAATCAGGCCTCAAGTAGTACACAAAGATTGAAATCATAGCATGCATATTTTTAGAGCACAATGCTATAAAACTAAAAGTCAATCACAAGAAAAATTTTGGAAAGACCACAAATACATGGAGATCAAAGAACATCCTACTAAGGAATGAATGGGTTAACCAGGAAGTCAAAGAAGAAATAAAAAATATACATGGAAACAAATGAAAATGAAAACACGACAGTCCAAAATCTTTGGGATGCAACAAAAGTGGTACTAAAAGGGAAGTATTTAGAAATACAGGCCTATCTCAAGAAGCAAGAAAATTCTCAAATACAGAACCTAACATTACACCTAAAGGAGCTAGAAAAGGAACAGCAGATAAAACCTAATGCCAGCAGAAGAAGGGAAATAAACATCTGAGGGGAAATAAATGATACAGAAAAAAACAAAAAACCCAGAGGAACACATCAGTGGAACTAGGAACTGTTTCTTTGAAAGAATTAATAATATTGATAGACCCCCTAGGCAGACTTATCAAAAAGAAAAGAGAAAGGACAACCACTACCACAGAAATACAATTATATGAGAATATTATGAAAAATTATATGGCAACAAATTGGGCAGTCTGGAAGAAATGGATAAATTCCCAGAATCATATAAACCACCAAAACTGAAACAGGAAGAGATAGAAAATTTGAACAGCCTGATAACCAGCAATGAAATTGAATCAGGAATCAAAAATCTCCCAACAAACAAAAGCCCAGGGCCAGATGGCTTCCCAGGGCAATTCTACCAAACATTTAGAGTTAAGACCTATTCTTCTCAAAATATTCTATAAAATAGGAGTGGAAGGAAAACTTCCAAACTCATTCTACAAAGCCTGCGTTACCTTGATTCTAAAGCCAAACAAACTCCCCACTGAAAAGGAGACTTACAGGCCAATATCCTTGATGAACATGTGTGCAAAAATTCTCAACAAGATACTAGCTAATTGAATCCAAAAATACATTAAAAGAATTATTCTCCACGGTCAAGTGGGATTTATTCCTGGGCTGCATGGGTGGCTCAATATTGGCAAATCAATCAATGTGAAACACCACATTAATAAAAGAAAAGATAAGAACCGAATGATCCTCTCAATAGATGCAGAAAAAGTACAGCATCCATTCTTGATAAAAGCCTTTGACAACATAGGGATAGAGGGAACATACCTCAACATCATAAAGACCATATATGAAAGAGCCACAGCTAGTATCATCCTCAATGGGGAAAAACTGAGAGCTTTTCCTCTATGGTCAGGAACAAGACAGGGATGTCCAAACTCACCATTCTTATTTAACATATACTGGAAGTCTTAATCACAGCAATCAGACAACAAAAAGAAAAGGCATCCAAATTGCCAAGGAAGAAATCAAACTAGCACTATTCTCAGACAACATGATACTCTATGTAAAGAACCTGAAAAACTCCACCAAAAATTGCTAGAACTTGTACACAAACTATAGAACTGTAGAACACTTATGAAAGAAATTGAAGAGGACACAAAGAAATGAAAAGCATCCCATGCTCATGGATTGGAAGAAAAAATATTGTTAAAATGTCCACACTACCCAAAGAAATCTTACACATTTAATGCAAGTCTATCAAAATACCACTAGCATTTTTCACAGAGCTAGAACAAACTAACCTAAAATGTGTATGGAACCACAAACGATCCTGATTAGCTAAGGCAATCTTGAAATGGAAAAGCAAAGATATAGGCATCACAGTTCTGGACTCTAGGTATATTACAAAGCTATAGTCATCAAGATAGTGTGGTACTGGCACAAAAACAGACACATAGATCAATGGAACAGAATAGACAACCCAGAAATGGACCCACAACTATATGGTCAACTAATTTTTGACAAAGCAGGAAAGAATATCCAATGGAAAAAAAGACAGCATCTTCAACAAATGATGTTGGGAAAACTGGACAGCAGCACACAGAAGAATGAAATTGGACCACTTTCTTACACCACACACAAAAATGAATTCAAAATGGATGAAAGACCTAAATATGAGACAGGAAACCATACAAATCCTAGGGGAGTATACAGGCAGCAACCTCTTTGACCTCAGCCATAGCAACTTCTTACTAGACACATCTCTGGAGGCAAGAGAAACAGAAGTAAAAATGCACTTCAAGATAAAAATCTTCTACATAGAGAAAGAAACAGTCAACAAAATTAAAGGCAGCCTACAAAATGGGAGAAGATATTTGCAAATGATATATTTGATAAAGAGTTAGTATCTAAAATCCATAAAGAACTTACTCAAACCCAACACCCCCCCAAAAAAATAATCCATTTAGAAATGGGCAGAAGACATGAATAAACATTTTTCCAAAGAAGACATCCAGATGGTTAACTGACACATGAAAAGATGCTCAACATCACTCATTATCAGGGAAATACAAATAAAAACCACAATGAGATACCACCTCACACCTGTCAGAATGGTTAAAATTAACAACACAGTAAACAACAGATATTGGTGAGGATGCAGAGAAAGCGGAACCCTCCTACACTGTTGGTGGGAATGCAAACTGGTGCAGCCACTGTGGAAAACAGTATGGAGGTTTCACATAAACTTAAAAGTAGAACTACCCTAGATCCAGCAACTGCACTACTGGGTGTTTGCCCCAAAGATACAAAAATACAGACTTGAAGGGACACATGCACCCTGATGTTTATAGCAACATTATCAACAATAGCTAAATTATGGAAAGAGCCCAAATGGCCATCAACTGATGAATGGATAAAGAAAATGTGGTATATATGTATAAATGTGGTATATATGTATTACACAATGGAATATTACTCAGCCATAAAAACAGATGAAATCTTGCCATTTGCAACAACGTGGATGGAGCTAGCATATATTATGCTAAGCAAAACAAGTCAGTCAGAGAAAGACAAATACCATATGATTTCACTTATATGTGGAATTTAAGAAAGAAAACAGATGAACATAGGAGAAGGTGGGGGGGAAGGAGAAGGAGGCAAACCATAAGAGACTCAACTATAGAGAATAAACTGAGGGTTGATGGAGAGGAGGTGGGTAGGGGATAGGCTAATGGGATTAAGGAGGGCATTTGTTGTGATGAGTACTGGGTGTTATATGTGAGTGATGAATCACTAAATTCTACTCCTGAGACCAATATTATACTATATGTATTGGGAGGCAGAGCGAGATGGCGGAGGAGTAGGAGACCTGGATTTCATCTGGTCTCAGGAATTCAGCTGAATAGGGATCAAACCATTCTGAACACCTACGAACTCAACAGGAGATCGAAGAAAAGAATAGCAATAACTCTGAACAGAGAAGCGACCACTTACAGGAAGGTAGGACGTGCGGAGAAGTGAATCTGAGGTGATATTCGGGAGGAGAGACGGCGGGGGAGGGGGCCTCCGTCGGCTGCTTCTGGCAAGTGCTAGAGCCGCAGAGCACAAAATCAGAACTTTTAGAAGTCGGCTCCAATGAGGGACGTCGCTCCAATGGCTAAGCTGGGGGTGGAACCCTTGTGGGACAGTGTGGTCTCAGGACCCTCGGGGTCACAGAAAGACCGGGGGTGCCTGTGTGTGGCAGAGCTCCCAGGTATCAGAGCAGGGAAGCTGGCTGCAGAGACGGAGCCGAGGCGTGGGCTTTCAGCTCGGGGTTGCCATAAACTGTGATCCGCGGCACAGTCGGGCCACTGCTCCTCCAGCAGGGACCCAACAACTGGCAGATCTGGGGAGACTCCCCTTCCTCCCCCAGGAGGAGCGGTGCGGGAGCGCACCGCAGGGATCTGCTGGGTTTGGAGACTCCACATGGGGTCAGGTGCCAGAGATAGAAACGCTCGGTCACTGGCCGGGTGAGCACAGAGTGCGGATGGAGACTGGGAACACAGGAGTGACTGCTTTTCTCTGGGGGCTCACTGAGGAGCAGGGCCCGGAGTTCTTAGCTCCTCCGGGTGGAGATTGGGAGGCCACCATTTTCACTCTGGTCCTCCAAAGCTGTACTGAGAGCTTGCAGGGAACAAAAGCTCCTGAGAGCAAACCTGAGCAGATTGCATAGCCCAGACCGGCAAGGGCAGGGCAATTCCACCTCTGGCAAAGACATTTGGAAACCACGGCAACAGGCCTCTCCCCCAAAAGATCAGCACGAACAGCCAGCAAGCCAAGACCAAGTTTACCGATCAAGGAGAACTGGAGAACTCCAGCACTAAGGGAATACTGCACATAGAATTCATGGCTTTTTTACCATGATTCATTAGTTTTTCAAAGTTAATTTTTTTAACTGTTTTTTTTTTAATTTTTCTTTTTCCCTTTACAACCAACATCTTATCAATCCCTTTTTTAAAAAAAACATTTTTTATTTTTCATTTTTAGAATCATATTTTATCCCTTCATAGTAGGTACCCTTATTTTTGGCATATATATATACAAGATGTTCTCTCTTTAAAATTTTGAGATACAGTTTCTTCTAACAGATCAAAATATACCCTATATCACTAGTGTATGGTTTTGTTCTAGTCTCCTGCCTCATCACATTCTCTCCCTTTTTTTTTCTTTTTTTTTAAATCTTCTTTCTTTTTTCAAAAAACTTCTTATCAATTCCTTTTATAAAATCTTTTATAATTTTGATCTTTACACTCATCTTCCATCCCTTCATTGTATCAACCCTTATTTTGTTCATATATAAGTCTTTCTCCCTTTAAAATTTTAGGAGGCATGTTCTTCTAACAGACTAAAATATGCCCAAAATCTAGTGTGTGGCACTGATCTATGCACTAGCCTGATCATATCTGATCATATTCAGTTTTTTTTGTTTTGTTCTGTTTTTGTTTGTTTTTATCTTATCTTTTTCTTTTTTTTTGATTTCTCTTTCTTTTTTCTTTCTTTCCCTTTTTTTCCCCCTGGTTTCAGGTCTTTTCTGCTTTGTATAGAGTATATTTGCTGGGGACGTTTTTAACCTGTTAGCATTTCATTCTCTCATTCATCTATTCTCCTCTGGACAAAATGACAAGACGAAAAAAATCACCTCAGCAAAAAGAACAAGAGGTAGTACCGTCTGCCAGGGAACTACTCAATACGGACATTAGTACAATGTCGGACTTAGAGTTCAGAATCATGACTGTAAAGATACTAGCTGGGCTTGAAAAAAGTGTGGAAGTTATTAGAGAAACCCTTTCTGGAGAAATAAAAGAACTAAAATCTAACCAAGTCGAAATCAAAAAGGCTATTAAAGAGGTGCAATCAAAAATGGGGGCACTAACTGCTAGGATAAATGAGGCAGAAGAGAGAATCAGCGGTATAGAAGACCAAATGATGGAAAATAAAGAGCCTGAGGAAAAGAGAGATAAACAACTATAGGATCATGAGGGCAGAATTCGAGAGATAAGCAATATGGTAAGACGAAACAACATTAGAATAATTGGGATCTGAGAAGAAGAAGAGAGAGAGAGAGGGGCAGAAGGTATATTGGAGCAAATTATAGCAGAGAACTTCCCTAATGTGGGGAAGGAAACAAGCATCAAAATCTAGGAGGCACAGAGAACCCCTCTCAAAATCAATAAAAATAGGTCAACACGCCGACATCTAATAGTTAAACTTACGAGTCTCAGAGACAAAGAGAAAATCCTGAAAGCAGCTCAGGAGAAGAGATATGTAACCTACAATGGTAGAAACATTAGATTGGCACAGACCTATCCACAGAGACCTGGCAGGCCAGAAAGAACTGGCATGATATCTTCAGAGCATTAAATGAGAAAAATATGCAGCCAAGAATACTATATCCAGCTAGCCTGTCATTGAAAATAGAAGGAGAGATAAAAAGCTTCCAGGACAAACAAAAACTAAAGGAATTTGCAAACACAAAACCAGCCCACAAGAAATATTGAAAGGGGTCCTCTAAGCAAAGAGAGAGCCTAAAAGCAGCTTAGATCAGAAAGGAACACAGACCATATACAGTAACAGTCACCTTACAGGCACTACAAGGGCACTAAATTCATATCTTTCAATAGTTACCCTGAATGTAAATGGGCTAAATGCCCCAATCAAAAGACACAGGCTATCAGATTGGATTAAAAAACAAGACCTATCGATATGCTATCTGCAAGAGACTCAGTTTAGATCCCAAGACATCCCCACATTGAAAGTGAGGGGGTGGAAAACCATTTACCATGCTAATGGACACCAAAAGAAAGCTGGGGTGGCAATCCTTATATCAGACAAATTAGATTTTAAAACAAAGACTGTAATAAGAGATGAAGAAGGACACTATATCCTACTTAAAGGGTCTATCCAACAAGAAGATCTAACAATTGTAAATATCTATGCCCCGAACATGGGAGCAGCCAGTTATATAAGGAAATTAATAACAAAAGCAAAGAAACACATTCACAACAATACAATAATAGTGGGGGACTTTAACATCCCCCTGACTGAAATGGACAGATCATCTAAGCAAAAGACCAACAAGTAAATAAAGACTTTAAATGAAACAGTGGACCAAATAGACTTCACAGACATATTCAGAACATTCCATCCCAAAGCAACGGAATACACATTCTTCTCTAGTGCCCATGGAACATTCTCCAGAATAGATCTCATCCTAGGTCACAAATTAGCTCTCAACTGCTACCAAAAGATTGGGATTATTCCCTGCATATTTTCAGACCACAATGCTTTGAAACTAGAACTCAATCACAAGAGGAAAGTCGGAAAGAACTCAAATAAGTGGAGGCTAAAGAGCATCCTACTAAAGAATGAATGGGTCAACCAGGAAATTAAAGAAGAAGTAAAAAAATTCATGGAAACCAATGAAAATGGAAACACAACTGTTCAAAATCTTTGAGATACAGCAAAGGCAGTCCTAAGGGGAAAGTATATAGCAATACAAGCCTCTCTCAAGAAGCAAGCAAGGTCTCAAATACACAACCTAACCCTACACCTAAAGGAGCTAGAGAAAAAACAGCAAATAAAGCCTAAACCCAGCAGGAGAAGAGAAATAATAAAGATCAGAGCAGAAATCAATGAAATAGGAACCAAAAGAACAGTAGAACAGATCAACGAAACTAGGAGCTGGTTCTTTGAAAGAATTAACAAGATTGATAAACCCCTGGCCAGACTTATCAAAAAGAAAAGAGAAAGGACCCAAATCAACAAAATCATGAATGAAAGAGGAGAGACCACAACCCACACCAAAGAAATACAAACAATTATAAGAACATATTATGAGCAACTCTATGCCAGCAAATTAGATAACCTGGAAGAAATGGGTGCATTCCTAGAGATGTATCAACTACCAAAATTGAAGTAGGAAGAAAGAGAAAACCTGAACAGATACCTGTAACCACTAGGGAAATTGAAGCAGTCATCAAAAATCTCCCAACAAACAAAAGCCCAGGGCCGGATGGCTTCCCATGGGAATTCTACCAAACATTTCAAGAGAAGAATTAATACCTATTCTCCTGAAACTGTTCCAAAAAATAGAAATGGAAGGAAAACTTCCAAACTCATTTTATGAGGCCACCATTACCTTGATCGCCAAACCCGACAAAGACCCCATCACAAAGGAGAATTACAGACCAATATCCTTGATGAACATGAATGCAAAAATTCTCACCAAAGTACTAGCCAATAGGATCCAACAGTACATTAAAAGGATTATTCACCATGACCAAGTGGGATTTATCCCTGGGCTGCAAGGTTGTTTCAACATCCGCAAATCAATCAACGTGATACAATACATTAACAAAAGAAAGAACAAGAATCATATGATCCTCTCAATAGATGCAGAAAAAGCATTTGACAAAGTACAGCATCCTTTCTTGATCAAAACTCTTCAGAGTATAGGGATAGAGGGTACATACCTCAATATCATAAAAGCCATCTATGAAAAACCTACAGCGAATATCATTCTCAAAGCTCTCAGCTTTTCCCCTAAGGTCAGGAACGTGGCAGGGATGTCCACTATCACCACTGCTATTCAACATAGTATTAGAAGTCCTAGCTACAGGAGTCAGACAACAAAAAGAAATCAAAGGCATCCAAATCGGCAAAGAGGAAGTCAAGCTCTCAGTCTTTGCAGATGATATGATACTGTATGTGGAAAACCCAAAAACTCCCCCCCAAAACTGGTAGAACTCATATAGGAATTCAGTAAAGTAGCAGGATATAAAATCAATGCACAGAAATCGGTGGCATTCCTATACACCAACAACAAGACAGAAGAGAGACAAATCAAGGAGTCGATCCCATTTATAATTGCACCCAAAACCATAAGATACCTAGGAATAAATTTAACCAAAGAGGCAAAGGATCTGTACTCAGAAAACTATAAAATACTCATGAAAGCAATTGAAGAAGACACAAAGAAATGGAAAAACGTTCCATGCTCATGGATTGGAAGAACAAACATTGTGAAGATGTGAATGCTACCTAGAGCAATCTACACATTCAATGCAATCCCCATCAAAGTACCATCCACTTTTTTTCAAAGAAATGGAACAAATAATCCTAAAATTTGTATGGAACCGGAAGAGACCCCGAATAGCCAGAGGAATGTTGAAAAAGGAAAGCAAAGCTGGCGGCATCACAATTCCATACTTCCAGCTCTATTACAAAGCTGTCATCCTTAAGACAGTATGGTACTGGCACAAAAACAGACACATAGATCAGTGGAACAGAATAGAGAGCCCAGAAATGGACCCTCAACTCTATCGTCAACTCATCTTTGACAAAGCAGGAAAGAATGTCCAATGGAAAAAAGACAGTCTCTTCAACAAATGGTGTTGGGAAAATTGGACAGCCTCATGCAGAAGAATGAAACTGGACCACTTCCTTACACCACACACAAAAGTAGACTCCAAATGGTTGAAAGACCTAAATGTTAGACAGGAGTCTATCAAAATCCTCAAGGAGAACACAGGTAGCAACCTCTTCGACCTCAGCCGCAGCAACTTCTTCCTAGAAACATCGCCAAAGGCAAGGGAAGCAAAGGCAAAAATGAACTATTGGGATTTCATCAAGATAAAAAGCTTTTGCACAGCAAAAGAAACAGTCCACAAAAACCAAAAGACAACCAACAGAATGGGAGAAAATATTTGCAAATGACATATCAGATAAAGGGCTAGTATCCAAAATCTATAAAGAACTTATCAAACTCAACACCCAAAGAACAAATAATCCAATCAAGAAATGGGCAGATGACATGAACAGACATTTTTTCCAAAGGAGACATCCAAATGGCCAACAGACACAGGAAAAAGTGCTCAACATCACTCGGCATCAGGGAAATCCAAATCAAAACCTCAATGAGATACCACCTCACACCAGTCAGAACGGCTAAAATTAACAAGTCAGGAAACGACATGTTGGCGAGGATGCAGAGAAAGGGGAACCCTCCTACACTGTTGGTGGGAATGCAAGCTGGTGCAGCTACTCTGGAAAACAGTTTGAAGGTTCCTAAAATAGTTAAAAATAGAGCTACCCTACAACCCACGAACTGCACTACTGGGTATTTACCCCAAAGATACAAATGTAGCGATCCGAAGGGGTATGTGCACCCCAATGTTTATAGCAGCAATGTCCACAATAGCCAAACTGTGGAAAGAGCCAAGATGTCCATCGACAGATGAATGGATAAAGAAGATGTGGTATATATACACGATGGAATATTATGCAGCCATCAAAAGGAATGAGATCTTGCCTTTGGAACGACGTGGTTGGAATTGGAGGGTGTTATGCTGAGTGAAATAAGTCAATCAGAGAAAGACATGTATCGTATGACCTCACTGATATGAGGAATTCTTAATCTCAGAAAACAAACTGAGGGTTGCTGTAGTGTTGGGGGGTGGGAAGGATGGGGTGGCTGGGTGACAGACATTGGGGTGATAGACCATGTGCTATGGTGAGCGCTGTGAATTGTGCAAGACTGGTGAATCACAGATCTGTACCTCTGAAACAAATAATGCAATACATGTTAAGAAAAAAAAAAGAAGAAGATAGCAGGAGGGGAAGAATGAAGGGGAGTAAGTCAGAGGGGGAGACGAACCATGAGAGACGATGGACTCTGAAAAACAAACTGAGGGTTCTAGAGGGGAGGGGGGTGGGAGGATGTGTTAGCCTGGTGATGGGTATTAAAGAGGGCACATTCTGCGTGGAGCACTGGGTGTTATGCACAAACAATGAATCATGGAACACTACATCAAAAACTAATGATGTAATATTTGGTGATTAACATAACAATTAAAAATTAAAAAAAATATTATACTATATGTTAACTAGAATTTCAATAAAAACTTGAAACAAAAAAAATATATATATAAAGCCACCCAATCTATGGTATTTTGTTATTGCAGCCTGAGTTGAATAAGACAAATGATTTCTTCCCTCAAGAAACAATGTAATGATTAATCAAACTTGTATAAAATGTTATGCTTAAAAACTTCTAAGATACAAGAGGGCACAGAATAAAGCATTCATGATGTGGTTGGCTTGGTCAAGAACACTTTGTCCTTTAAGACAGAAGAGATGGAAGAAGAGATCTCAAAATCATGTTGTAGATCATGTCATAGAAATTTGGTGGAATGTTTTAGGATTTAGGCATGTGACTAAAGGAGAAAGACAAAGTATATCTCCAGAATTCAGAAGGCTCTAATGTGGAATAAAGAAGAGGTTGATTTCAAATCATGCTCAAGTACTAAAATAGGATCAATAAGTGGACATTCCCGGAAGATAATTTAAATTTCATAATCAAGTTGTATTGGAAGCTACTGCCTGTATGAAAATTAAGTAGTTAGTGAAAAAAGCATTTTGAAGGAAGGTATTCCTGTCTCAGAAAGTAAAGTAGGGATATAGTGACTCTAAGTTCTCTTCAAACTCTAATTTATAAAATTAAATTTGGGGATTTCACATTTTGATTTTAAGCATGTATTAGACATAGTCATATTTTATAGAATGAGCACCTATAAATCATGGATTATGATGTTAAAATAACAACTAAAACCCATTTCATATTTCTTTCTTTTAATGAAACCATTGGATTATAGTAGAATTGGAGTGTTTGTGTGTGTGTGTATGTGTGTGTGTGTGTGTGTGTGTGTTTAAGCACATTGTTGTTTTATGTGCACACGTTTGGAATATAGTTTGCTGATATAATATAAAAAGATCAGAGGAAATTTAAACTCATCTTGAAAAAAAGGCATGCTTCTTTTTTTCTGGAAGGTTTAGGTTTGTATTGTTTTGCTGCATCTATTGTTTAACTATTGTTTAAAACATGGCCTTTATATTATTAGTTGTTACTTATTACTTGTGGCCTACTGTCAATTACTACAACACGGGACATATTGCATTATTGAGTGTTTTGTATGGGTAGAACTTCGCAAAAGTAATTAACAAAGTACACTGAAAGTAATAATCAATGTTAACAACAGTTAACATAGATAAAATCATTTTCATAAACAAAATGCCCTAATTAGTCTGAATTCTTTCTTGATGAAGCATAGGAGCTCTAGACAATAACCTTCTCAATATCTTTAATTCGCTGGAGCACCTCTAGTGATGATAATAGTCTCAGAAATCTATCATATGCAACTACTTTCCTTGGGAGATTAACATCTTTAATGCTTTCTCCGTACTGATAATATTAAGCTTTTGGTAGCCATTTTTTGGATGGTTGCCATTTAACTCTGTACTGCATGTAAATTTTAGTCAATGTGTTTTTGATAGCTTATTCATTCAAAAAATATAAACACATACTATATGATACCTACACACTAAGGATACAAAAGATTTTGGATTATGTGTTTGACTTTTACAAGTGATAAATTATCAATGGGTTTTTATAATTCAATATATTTCTACATAGATGTGAATTTATGTATTTTAAGAAACTTTGTTCAAATTTGTTCAAAATTTCAAAGTAATTTTGGCAATAAAACAATTTTTGTTTGTATGAAACTAAAGTCTTCTTTTGATACATCTACCTGTATAGATAGATCTCTATCTATCTACCTATCTATCTATCTATCATTTATTGATCAAAATCCCAAGATAACTGGGTTAAATAGATAGAAGTTAACTCATTACTCACTTAAAAGAAGCAAGATGAAGGTTATCCTGGGCTGGTGTAGTGGCACATGGCCAGAGATGCAGGCATCTTTTATCTTGCTGCTTCTCCATCATCAGCACACAACTTCCACCTGATTCTTCTAGATGGCTACGTCAGCTCAGGCATTTCATCCACATTCCAGTAAGCAGGAAGAAGAAGAAGAGCCCAAAACAACATTGCAGAGATTTCCTGTAGGCTACCATATAGCATATTGACTTGTCTCTCATTGGTCAGAACTTAGTCACTGGACTATATCTCATAACAGGGAACGCTATGAAAGATGGTCTTAATTTTAAGCAACTAAAAACACTCAATTTCTGAAAAAAGGATAACTAGTATTTATGCAAGTTGTTGTCTCTGCTACACTTTACTTAAAAGACTCTTGAAAAATAAAATAATTTATAGACATCCTATCCTGAATGAGTGGTTTTTGGTGGCCATGTTCAGAAAATATAGTTAGAGAGCTGGAAGAACAGAATATAGAGCTATTTTAAAGGGATTCCCAAAATGCATAAATGAAAAAACACCTGGGCAAGAACTTGGGAACAGGAAGTTGAGTCATTCTACTTTTATAATTTACATATGTAAGTATTCTTCTTCTTGTGTTGAAATCGTAGATCTTTAAATTAGAGAACGTGCTAGATATAATCAATTTTAATATCGTCAGAAAATTAAGGTAAAAAATAAATACACAATTTGTGTAAGAACAAAAATAATAATGGCCAATATTTATGGACTAGTTACCACATACCAGGAAGCCCTTTACGTATTGTTATTGCATTTGGTCCTCACAACAACCCTAGGGAATTGATGCTTATATTATTTCTTTTTAGAGATGAGGAAACCGATGACCAGAGAGGTTAATTGCGTTGCCCACATTCACAGGGACATGAAGATGCTGAGATAGGTCTTGAATCCTGTAACAGGATTCAAAGCCCTCATTCCTGACCACTAAACTAATGCTTTCTCTCATCTGTTGGTACATAACAGCATCCTGGATAAAAGCTCAGAGATGACCATTCTAAATCTGCTTTCCTCTTCTACTGTCAGGACAGTTAAGAGTTCCTCCGGCTTGTCCCTCTAGCCTTTCCTCCACTTTCAACATCACCATCTGGGAATTCCTAGGGACATTCTTTTAACTTCTCAGGTTTCTCTCTGACTCTTGACCCCGAAGAGTACCTGTAAACAACTTTTCTGAAAACCTGGGTCTCATCTACATTCCTCTCTTCTGCAAATTTCATTGCTTGTGTTAAAAACAGTTATTTATGTTAAGCCCTACATCACCAAACCAAGACTTAATTATAGTTTCATCTCTCCCAAAATGGAATCTTAATCCAATCAGGAGTAGCTTGATCAGCAGCCATTAGGTAATCTTCCTGAGAAACCACTGCTATCCCCTAAAGGAAAGTAACCTTGCAATAACCAACCAACTTTCTTTTGGCCAGCACAATTTTCTTACTCCCATTTCCTTCTGGCTATCAAAATCTTTCATTTTGTATAGCTCCTTGGAGCTCCTTTCTATCGGCTAGGTTGGATGCTGACAGAGGTGAATCAATTTTTGTTCAAACTCTTAAAATTTTTAATATGCTTCAGTTTATCTTTTAAACACCTGTGACCTCAAAACTCCATTTTCCCAAACTTTTTCCAATTTCTTGCCTTCAGACTTTCACCACTATGCTTCTGCATCCCATCCTTATCGCCTTAGTAATTTGAATCCTGCCAATGTCCTTGGCTTCAATCCTTGCTCTTTTTTCAACTTGATGTTAGAGCCACCTTGGCCGTGAAGGGCTTACAGTGCAACATGATTCTATCCCATCAGGGGCTTCACACTTGCTATTCCCTCTCATGAAATATTCTTTGCCCCTTCTCATTCATCATTTAACTCCTACTTCTCCTTTAGGTCTCGATGATTTATTCATCACTTCTCAGAGAAGTTATTCCTAATCTCCTGAGTTTGGTCATTTTCCTTCTTGTGCATTCTGCAGCATCCAAACTCCTTGCTGCTTAAAGTGAGGTCTTTAAGGCCAGCCTGTAGCACTGGCATTACTTAGAAGTCTGCTGGAAATACAGAACCTCAGGCTTCTGCTGGATTTACTGAACCAGTATTTGCATTTTAATAAGATCCCCAGGTCATTCAGATGCACATTAAAGGTAAGAAGCCCCGTCCTTTTGGATCACCTTTCATAATTGTATGGCATGACTGGAATCCATTCTTTTATACAGAATCCTGCCTTATATAAAATATAAAGATGCGTTCCATGAGGGTAAGGGCCTGAGCGGTCATTTTCACTGCTTTATTCACAGTTCCTGGTACAGTGCATTACCTACAAAAAAACACTCAACATAATTATTGAATGTTCAACAGATTTTGTATATTTTGTATAGAGCAACAAACATAAATCAAAATGATCAGAACAATCTAGCAAAGATGACCTATAGCTATAAATTGCTTACATTTGTCTTTTCTCCAAAGAGTAAAATAGTGTAATTATTATAGCACCTTACCTAGAGCATACTATTTTATGATATATTCAATTCATGCAAAATGTAATCTAAACTTTGACATGTATTAGTGTCAAGAGTTCACAGAAGTATCCAATGGATGTACTATCAAATGACTATACTTAAAAAAACTGGTATTAGATGGCACACAAAAAATAATGGATCTTTCAATATGCTTTGCTAGCTATGATGATAACATTGAAGTCAAAGTTTCTTTCTTTTTTTTTTTGGCAGTGAAAGGCAATGCTATTTTTTTTCTTTGTACCTCTGAAAATACATTTATAGTGTAGGAGTAGAAAAGGTTGGGCTTGGGGTAGTAAATTGGTGAGGAAATAACAAGGTTTTTTTTATAGTCTTCTCAGCCCTAAATTTCTTATTTCTGGTGGTAAGTATGTCTCTCTTCCTCCACATACCTTTCACATGGGAAATTCATTTCCTGCTTTCAGGGGGACAAAGAAGCGTCAGAGTGTCCTTCTCACAATGGCTGTTTTGCAAGGAATTTTAATTCAAAATAGTTAAATATGCCAAATTGGCATATTTTGGGTGGCACATTCTGCTGCCTTCAATAAGACTGAGACTTTAATTTGTATTTGGGAAACTGAAGTTTTACTAAAAACACTATAAGGGAATAAAAGTTTATTTGTCCATCAATTATAATGGAAACTACTTCTTCCTAATTGCTACTACCACCATGAAGCATAAAATTAAGCAATAACTATATGGGATACTCTTGGAAGCATATCTAGTGGACTAAAACAAGATGAATTTCCTCTCTAAGGTTATTGTGGCTATTAAATCAAAGCCTCTTGAATAGTATGAAAGTTAGGGTTGGTGTTTCTTGCATGTTATCTCCAGCTGGGTGTGATATGGATTTTAAAACGTTCTGAGTCAGTGACATTTAACTATCCAATCAAATTTGATGTAATAAGATACTGTCCTTGCATGAGCCTGTAGTTTGTCTTTGATTTTGTTTTTCTGAGCAAATCTTGGTGATTATATCTTTTACCTTATACTTGAGTTTCAGATGACTGGGTGATTCAGGGACTGAACTTGATTAGAATCCTGTCATTACCTGTTTGAATAAAAAGTCTTTCTCAATTTATAAAAGAAGTATAGAAATGAAAAGTTCTCAGTAAAACATGTTTGGTAATTGGGAGTTTCTGACAAGTTACAGTCAAGAGCACTGCTCCCTTTCAAGATTCCACAGGCCTCCTTCGGCTTACAGAGTTATTGATTGAACAATGATGGAATTACTCTTTTTCTACCCCGAAAAAAATGAGAGGCCATGAGAGGCCCAGCTCATCAGCGATATAGGTATTAGGCCTCTGTGATTAGGCACCTGTGATTTCAAGGGAAGTAAATGTAAAGTTCTGGTCTCTCCTACTAGCTGGAAATTTTTGCTTTTCTTTTAAAAATGGAATCTACTATGTCAGCATGTTTAAGTCATCTTTATGCAAAAGTTTGAATGGAATCATCACACAGTATGCCTTTTGTTGTCATTTGTATCTCACACTTCTCAGAATAATGTGAAACATGACTTATAAATATCAGAAGTCAGGGATTTCTGAGCCATTTCATATTTTGTGTTATTCGACTTTACTTTTCCTCTCATGGGCCGTCATCCTAATATATCAGCAAAGTATCGTTTCCATCCATTTTTTACTTGTCTGTTGCTTGAATACTTAATTTACCTTGATAATCTCTACCAAAAAAATTGAAATATTGGTGGGACTTATTTTAATAGGTCTGCAGCATCAAAGAATAGACACAAATATAACAGTGAGTATAAACTGCAGCCTGATATTCCATATAACGTGACAGATCATGTGACTAATCAGCAAGTATTCACCCTACCGAACTCTGTGAGAAGTTTGCTACTCACTAGCGGGAAGGGAGAAGAAAATGGACTTCCTTTTGGAGGTTGTGATTAGCATCCTTGTCATCATCATCATGTAGAGAGACAATAACTTTACTGACCTCATCTTTTCAGACTCCACTGATCAAACAAGAACCAACTCAAACTTCAGTCCATCCAAAATGCAAATTTTATCATACAACTAATTTTGGAAAAATTATCTGGAGAGAAGTCCATGATGACATTGTAAATGTTTAGTGATAAAAGCAGGCTCCAAGCCCGTGTGTATATATTACAGCATACTCTAATTTGTCTTCAGGAGAAAACCTCTTAAAGCATGTATGAGTTGGATATATTTTTAAAAAAACTACAGAAGAATAAAAATACTGTGGTGATTCCTGTAAAAAAAAAAAAGAATAGACACAGAAGAAAAATATGTATCATTACATCAAAGCTAGGACTCCCTCATTTTAGCAAGTACACTTGTTGGTGTCTTCCATGGTGGGCCTTGTTCTGGTTAGTTGTTCTGCAATATGTTTCATCTTTATGGCTTAGAAACTAGAAAAATATGGCTACACCCACCATAAGACAGACTAATTTCACCGAAGTGAAATGATTATTATCTTGTTTGTCATGTGGTCCTGTGCTGTATAGATGATTTCAAAGATCTGCCGAAACTGAAGGTGCACTGTAGCAGAGTCCAGCAAATGTTTAACCAACGTGGTGGGTTGCGTCAATCAGTTGAGCTCTAGTACTGAAACACTCCTTTAAAAATGATCTAAATAAGATCTGCATTTTAGTAGAAAAAGAAAGCATTTATCCTTACAAATAGGACACCTAAAAATGCATTGACTTTGACAGCAATGCTGCGCTAAGGTGTAATAAAATTGATGAGCCCATATAATAAAATTTATGGAACCAGAGTGAATTCAATTTATTTGAATATGCTCAGTTATGTTTTTGTTTATTCCCACAGCAGATGTTTAATTTACAAACCAGGCAATTACGACAGCTCTTCCAAACAAATAAGAGCAGATTAGTCAAACGTTCACATCAATTTTTATGTTTATCATTAGTTTTATGAGGTGTCATGAATATTCAGTGGTAAAAGAAACTATCATTGTGGTACCTGGAAAACCTCAAAATGATGTTTTGCATCTCTAAATGCTATTTCCCCCTTTTGATAAACCTATTAATGTGTGTTGTCTCTTATTACGAGTTGGGTTTACGGGCTACAGTGGAAAAAACAGTCATTCTCTCTAGGGATCTTGCACAGTCTAATCAATGTGCTGATGGCATTTTTGTGGAAAGTGTGTGAAAATGTATAGGTGACCATATTTTGATTTTACTATGCAGATAAGGACATCTTTGTATATTCTGGAAAATTATCATGCAGATTTATAAAATTTTAATTGTACTTAAAAATTATAGCTCATCGTGCTTTCATTTCTAAGTTTCATTTGCTTCCTCTCATTGAAACACCTTTTGTTACACGAAGGGAAAGTTTTGCTTTTCCAGACACCAGACCTGTTGTGGCTCTCAATGTGAACATGGAGAGAGGAAGTCTTAACATGGAGCCATTTATGAGGGAGATTCTCACACAGCAGTTTTATTTTTCTTCTTGGTGCTTAAACTGTCAAAATAAAAAGGCGGTGGCTCCATTATGAATCAGTAAAACTACATGGCATCATCCATAAACAAGGAAGAGATATTTCTAGCCTGGCTGCTTTTGAATGGATTGCACTTTGACAAGCTCTGTTCTAAAAGCAGTGAAATGTCCTCAATATCCTAACTGGATTCCCACAATGCCTTTTCCCCAATCCATTGTAATGGCAGTTTTCCTGTCATTAATCAGCATTCAGACTGAAAAGAAAATTAGGAGATCTATGTGTTGAAATAGATCTGGAGGGAATAGCTTTGATAGAAATATTTTCAATGTAAGTTATACCAAGTGCTCAAACAGAACTTGGTGGAAAACATGCTTTTATTGTTAAAGGTGTTTTGAACTGAACTCTAATATATATTTTTTGGTGTTCTTTTTGTTGTTGTCTTTACTAATGTACTTTTTCTGACAACAACCAAAACATCATCTTCTTCTTCATCTGCTTCTTTGTTATCAGTTACAATTATTTACAGTAGAAATCTCCCAGGACTGTTAACTTTTTAAAATATGTGTGTGTGTGGTGTGTGTCTTTGTGTGTTAACTTTAAAAAAGTTAAATTATATAACTATATATTAGTTATATAAGTTACATAATTATATTAAAAGTTATATATATCTCTCTATATAACTATATATAACTTTTTAAAAGTTAACACACATATATATGACATGTGTATATATATACATATATATCTCATAATGATACATAACATATCATGTTCCACATATGACTATTATACGTTCTAAAACTGAACACAAACCATGTCAGAATATCATTTAGCATATAGTCACCTCTTGGATTCTTACTGAAATTTCTAAACGAATTAGTCATTTAATATTCAAAACTGAATCTCAATTTGGGTTTCATATTCCTATGATGTCTATTTGCAAGGTGATTTTTGACTTATACACACATACATATTCTTGATTTGGCTTATTTTAGCTAGATGATTCCATTTCCATCAATTGGGTGGAGGACAATAGACTAAACGTTGTTATATTTCTTTTTAATTTTGCTTTTTAGATCCACTAATAACAATGATATAAGGAGGTGATAGGGATGAGGGTTTGTAGGGCACAAAAGAAACACAAGCCTTCCACAAGAAAGCACACAGGAACAGATTGCTCCCAGCTCTAGATGTACTGTTCAATAAAGGCAATGCCACTCTAAGGAAGTAATGACATCCTCTTCAGGAAGAAGCTAAAATACACAGGCACATAGAAAAGGCCGCCGAAGAATAATTGCACACAAGTACATTGGTACCCAGTATTCTTTTGGGAATCCGGGAGATGCAAAAAATGGTATGCTCCTTGTTCTCAGACTACAAAGTTCTTACAAAATATGAATAACCAGTGGGCTTTGCTTTGCTGGTAACAGGAACACATCCTTTCAAATTGAAGCCTGATAAGATTATCTGCTCATCTTCCACAGCAGTCTCTTACAAAGAACATGATGGTCTCTGTGTGTGACAGAACGAGATTCTTCGCAAAATGCAAACCAAGATGTTCACATTTACGGTTGCTATACTAACAATTCACTGTAATTGTGTCTTGTCTTTCATTTTCTGAATGCATTTCATAGTTTGCCTCTAAATACTTTGGATCTTTATATTTTATTTCATCATTGTTCTGCAGTGGCAAACATTACAAATATTTCTGTTCAATGAGACAAAACCTTTTGACTGTCATAAAAACATACAAAGCAAAATTCCATATCTTTTAAGGGTTTTCCTAATAACTGGAAGTCAAAATTATTAACTGCTGAATCAAAGGGGTCAATTTAGACTAATAAACACTAAAGGTCTTGTAGATAAAGTATGGGAAATTTGTTCTTTTTTTTAAGATTTTTTTTTTTATTTATTCGACAGAGAGAGACACAGCGAGAGCAGGAACACAATCAGGGGGAGTGGGAGAGGGAGAAGCACGCTTCCCGCGGAGCAAGGAGCCCGACTCGGGGCTCGATCCCAGGACCCTGGGATCATGACCTGAGCCGAAGGCAAACGCTTAACGACTGAGCCACCCAGGTGCGCCAAGAAGTAGATTTTAAACTGTAGGTTACAATGTAGAATCTGAGACAGTATCAGTGTATTTTTGACATACTATTATATTAAAATCCATCAATCCTTCTTTTTTCTTTTAACGATTTTATTTATTTATTTGAGAGAGAGAGCATAAGCAAGAGAGCACAAGCAAGGGGAGCAGCAGAGGGAGAGGTAGAAGCAGATTCTCCACTGAGCAGGGAGCCTGACGTAGAGCTCGATCCCAGAGCCCTGGGATCATGACCTGAGCTGAAGGCAGACACTTAGCGACTGAGCCACCCATGCAACCCCGGAAATTTGTTCTTCTAATGCATTGAACACAATTTCCAACTGAACTTATATTTCCAATTGTTAGATTTATGGTTGTTTCAATCCATTAAAATCATCTAGGTGGAATTCATTTCCTTGTTTTAATATAGTAAATGTATATAAATAAAATAATGCAAATATAAAAGAATAAGTATATATAAAAATAGCATACTCATGAATATAAATATTTTTGTGCTTTACTAAATATTGAAGTGTTTTCTGTGAAGCAGTTTTTTTTAATAAAGTAATATTTTTAGTCTATCATCTTATATATGTCATAAGAAAAAGTTTTATATTTTGTCTTTTTATTTTAATAACAAAATTTTATTCATTAGCATATTACAAAATTAAATCACATTTACTTTTCTTTTTTATTGAAGTATAATTAACATTCAGTGTTATATTATTTTCAGGTATACAACAATTCCATACATTACTTAGTGCTGATCAAGATTAAGTGTACTCTTAATATCCTTTATCTATTTCATGTATCCCCTACCCACCTCCCGTCGGGCGACCACCAGTTTGCTCTCTGTATTTAGAAGTCTGTTTTTGGTCTCTTTTTTCCTTTGTTCATTTGTTTTGTTTCTTAAATTCCACATATGAATAAAATCATATGGTATTTGTCTTTCTCTGACTGACATTTCACTTAGCAATATATCCTTCAGGTCCATCCATGTTGTTGCAAATAGGAAGATTTCATTCTTTTTTTTTAAGATTTTATTTATTTATTCATGAAAGACAGAGAGAGAGAGAGAGAGAGAGAGGCAGAGGGAGAAGCAGGCTCCCAAGGAGCAGGGAGCCCAACGAGGGACTCGATCCCAGGACCCTGGGATCATGACCTGAGCTGAAGGCAGACACTTAACCATCTGAGCCACCCAGGCACCCTTTCATTCTTTTTTTAATGGCTGTGTAATATATATATATATGTGTGTGTAATATATATATCACATCTTCCTTATCCATTCATCTATGGATGGATACTTGGGTTGCTTCCATATTTTGACTATTGTAAATAATGCTGCAATAAACATAGAGGTGCATATATCTTTGTGAATTAGTGTTTTTTGTTTTCTTTGGATAAATACCCAGTAGTGGAATTATGGGATCATATGGTAATTTGATTTTTAATTTTTTTGAAGAGCCTCCATACTGTTTTTGACAGTGGCTGCATCAGTTTGCATTTCCATCAGCAGTGCATGAGCTTTCCTTTTTCTCCACATCCTCGCCAACAATTGTGATTTCTTGTCTTTTTTATTTCAGTCATTCTGACAGGTGTGAGGTGATACCTTACTGTAGTTTTGATTTGGGTATTTCCCTGATGATCAGTGATGTTGAACATCTTTTCATGTGTCTGTTGGCCATCTGGATGTCTCCTTTGGAAAAATGTCTATTCAGGTCCTCTGTCTATTTTTAATTTTTTTTTTGATGTTGAATTGTGTAAGTTCTTTATATATTTTGGACATTAACCTCTTATCAAATATATCATTTGTGAGTATCTTCTCCCATTTAGTAGGCTGCCTTTTTGTTTTGTTGATGCTTTTCTTTGCTATGAAAAAGCTTTTTGGACATAATTTCATTTTATTCATTCCTGAAAACAGACAACAGCAACCACTTAAAGATACAAAATAGTATTTCAGAAGGAACACTGGACAGAAAATGTAGAATGCTGGTCAAGTTACATAATTTCTCATTCTTTCATGCATTCATTTATTCAACATTGACTGAGTTGATCCTTATTCAACTAATTATTTACCTCACACCTACTATTTTCTAGTTAAGGGGATGCAAATATAAATGTCTACCTTACCTTCAATTGATGATGTCAAAGTATAGTGTGAGAAATGGACTCACCATGTGAAAATTGGGGCACCAACTGCTTTGAGCCTTGTTTCATTAGATGTGGAGTAAAAGGTGATACTGGATATCTCTAAAACATGTTTCAGACTTTACATTGTTTAATTTATCCACTTTGGTTATTTTTCAAAGATAAAAAAACCAATAACCTAATAATTAAATACTATATTTAGTATTTATATAAATTTAATACATATATGTTTAATCCATTTTGAATGTTACAAAATATATTCATAGTTCTAATAATATCTTCAATGATCAATCTTTACTGCTTTGAGGGTTTTTTTTTAATTGAGATATAAGTAACATCTAAGATTATATGAAACTAACACCTGAAACTAAGGTGTACAACATCATGTTTCAATGTTTGTGTATATTGTATAACAATAACCATAATAAGTCTAGTTAATATTCATAACCACACAAAGTTAAATATTTTTCTTGCAATGGGATCTTTTAAATTTTACTGTCTTATCAACTTTCAAATATATAATACAGTATTATTAACTATAACTACCATGATGTACATTATATTCTCAGGACTTACTTATTTTATAACTGGAAGTTTGTACCTTTTGACCACCTTCACCTATTTTGCTCTCCCTTGGCCCCCCACCTCTGGCAACCACCAATCTCTTCTCTGTATCTATGAGTTTTTTCGATGTCACAAATTAACAAATTTTCATTTTCAAATTATGAAAATGAAAATTGAAGAAGAAAACCACACAAGGTCCAAAATGGGGTAATCAGAATGAGATGTTTCTCTTTACATATATCTGTACTGAGTTTCTGAATTCCTATAATGATATTTTGAACTGCATCTGCTTAGTGGTAGAAAACAGTACAATAAAATTAAAAATATATATATATAACACGTTTGCTATCAACAAGAGTTTTAAAGTATGAAATTGGTCTTTTTTTCATTTTCATAATCTTTCAGCTTTTTATCTACTTTTATTGACCTTCTATGAGTTAGTTTCCCAAGCTCTCTTACTTTTAACCCTTGCTCCAGTTTTATGTAAATAAATAATGCACATATTTAAAAAGAGTTATTTAAACTAGTTTATTAAAGTTGCTTTCCTCAGCTTGACTCTTTAAAGGTCAAATGGCCACATGATATTGAAGTTGTAAGGGATTTCAGAGATCATCTGGAGTTATTCTCTTCTAAAATGTCACCGGCGGGCAGCAATCTCGTTCTTTCTGAAATAATTTGGGTGAAAAAGGATTCAGCCTTTTCACTGCTGGTCAGCTCTAATTGCTAAAAACTGTTTCTTTGGCTTTACTAAAGTCTGTTTGGGGAAAGAGAAAGACAATGAATCATATTCCCTTTCTTCCAAATGTTAAAGTTAATGAGGAATGAAGGAAATAAGGCTTAAAGGGAGCAAATAGAGTGTTTTCTAAAAAATAATGAGTGGATGGCCTTATGTGAGTGGGAGCAGCAGAACACGTGTGAAGGAAAATAACATTAGAAAGGTAGATTTATAATTATAAATGCTCACTAGTAATTCTTGACTCTTATCTTTCCTCCTTCCCTCCTTCCCTCCCACCACAACCTATGTCCCCAAATTCCAGGATAGTATACTCTCAAAGACAGTGACATTCAAGCTTTGTAACTGTATCTTTATCAACCTAATCATCTTAATCATCTAAAAAATTATATGATAAAATATACTCTACTTAGAAATTTTATACATGTGTTATGTGATAAGGATCCACCACTTACTAACTTAAACTATTTAACCTCTTGGAGTACCACTATTCTCCCATTAAAATAGGTTATGATGAAAACACTAACTCTGGGCGCCTGGGTGGCTCAGTTGGTTAAGCGACTGCCTTCAGCTCAGGTCATGATCCTGGAGTCCCTGGATCGAGTCCCGCATCAGGCTCCCTGCTCGGCGGGGAGTCTGCTTCTCCCTCTGACCCTCCTCCCCCATGTGCTTTCTCTCTCTCTCTCATTCTCTCTCTCTCAAATATAAATAAATAAATAAATCTTTAAAAAAAAAAAAGAAAACACTAACTCTATAGGGTTATTGGGGAGATTACACACACACACACACACACACACAAATACACATAACTGAACTGTGACTGACAATGGTAGATACTATTTAAACTTTAGATGGTAGTGGTATTAATTGAATTAATTATCTTTAAATTTATAAAGCAAAATTTTACATATAAATTAAAAGACAATAGGGTTAAACAAAAAATAAATAAATTCCTACTACTCTAGAAACTAGCAAAGTCATTAAAGATTTCGAGTAGCAGAATAATATTCCCTTCCCTGGTTTTCCTTTGGGACAAAAGAACATCCCATCTCTAAGACTTGTAATTTACAGCATAAGATTGACCGGCAATGTTACTTACCAGCCCAACTAGATTTTAGCAGTTTTTAAACCCAAACAAACAGTATTGAACATGTTCTATCTGATTTCCCAATAATCTGAATCAGTCTTCTACTAAGTCAGCTCAAACAAAACTGGGTTACTTTATGAATTGCCCTGTATAATGGACATATTCTGTTTTCTTATCTGCTGTGAACTGAAAAGACCAACTCATGGAATTGGCTTACTTATGGGAATTAATTTGCTTTTTGTAGAGAAATATCCCTAATATCAAAGAAATACATGTACGCAAATGTAAAATAAATCAAATTGCTGTAATATAACGAGAACTGTATTTGTTGCACACCTAAACTCTGCCTAATTCTAAATCCTAACTACACCCCTAAAAGTGTAATTCTTAGAGCAAGTTAGTGTCTGCATTTGTTCCTTCATTGGCAACATAGGGATGAGAACCTACCCATTTCATAGTGTTGTTTGAGGAGTATTTCAGGTGACCCGTGCAAAGTGCTAACAACCGTAGCCAGCATATGTTGATCATTATTTTATTATTATATAGTTGAAACGATATTGATATAATGTAAGCACTTGTAATTTCTAAATTTACTTTAGTTGTTATGTAGATAATTTTAATAATTTGGTTATGGGTAATATGCAGAGAAATATAGAAAAGCATTTAACAAACATAAAGCATAATTACTCAGTCACAAAAGACTGATGACAGGTACTCCTAAACCAACCTGGACCCTGCAGCTTTTGCAGGACAACTTCCTTTTGTGTTTATTCTTTTACTCAATGAACAGTATCAATTTATAGTTGTAGAATATTTTTCAAGATTATTAAATACCATTTAATCAACAAGTCACAATTTAAGGTATCACAAGTATTTTAAAAATTTAAACTTCATCCCCATATCAAATTCCTGAGATATGTTCAATAGTTTAACTTATTTTATAGTTGAAGAAACTGAGACACAGAGTAGTGAAATAAGTTCCTGTAGGTCACAGAACTAAGATATGGCAGAACTGGAATTCCAACCCTAGCAATTTGGATCCAAAGCCTGAACTCATAATCATCATGTTACGTTGTCTTTTGAATGATGGGAATGAGAAAATACATGTGTATATTTCTTCTCAAACTTATACCCAACACCAAACAAACAAACAACAACAACAAAACACAGAGGTTGTGAAACCTTTGAAGATTCACCTCTGCAATTGTTACAATAGTTATTTGTCTAGTGGAGAAGCTGGGTAAACATCTAGCAGACTAGCAAAATAGTACGAATTGTTTCTACACACCAACAATTCAGGTATATTACACAACAAATAATTCCTCTACTATGTTTCCCTAGGCACCAGAAGGTTCACACTTACTGCAAAGGTCTTCACTTCTGTCCCTTAATACCTAAAGTAAAAAGAGGCTATAATAAATACTCCTCAATTATTACTAGGAGCTAAATTTTAAAGTTCAAAATGTACTTTTTATGATGTATTTAATGTGTTTCACCTTTAGCCTAAAGTGGAAATTTTGGCTAAGTTTTCCACACATTAAATTTGCCCCTGATTCGCTCTTCTGTAACCAAGTTGTTGTTGTTGTTGTTGTTGTTGTTTGTTAATCTGCGAACAGTCTGAGAGAATTTATTTTCCATGCAATTATAGACATTTCTTCAAACAAGAGAACTTGGTACTCTGGGAAATAGAGTAACTTGTGAAAAAACATATACATGTGGCTTGTCTGCTTGTTTCCCCCAGGCCCTTCTCTCTCTCTAACACTACAGTACACCTCTTACTGCTAGTTAAATATTTCTTCACTACCTCAAATTAAGCATTATAAGAACTTTTTTCCACATTAGTAGCAACTTTGTGCCACGGAAGTCTTTTATATATGATACCAAAATTATTGAAACTTCTTAATTAAAAAATCTGTAGTATATTAGTTATTATTATTATAGCAGCGACGAGAAATTTACAATAGACTCTTGGTGTGAGAGGCTTTCTCGAGATTTCAGCTGTAGCCAAAACCAAATCCAATTCCTTGCATGATAGTACTTCTGAATGCATTTCTTACACCCTCACGGTCTGATTCCTCCCCTTCAGAGAGCTGGGGTTGGGAAGGCAGCCAGAATCAGGCAATTTCTAGGTAAGGATTGAAAGCACCTACAACTCCAATCCTGATAAGGATGCCAAGAATAAATAAAGTCTAGATACACACCTAAGACAAATATGCCAAAAGATGAGTGAGAGTGGGGGAACCCAAAGAGAATGGAAATACCAGAAATGGAGAGAGTGAGCAATAAAGAGTAGCCCAGCAAATGCCTGGGTATCTATGAGAGCCTTCTCTGTGGGATAGCACATACTTCTGAGGACGCATTAGATTCATGGAAGGGAATAGTTAGTTACATCATCCTCACCAGGAGTTAAGACTTGGAAAAGATAGAGGAGAATGGATTGTGGCTGAATATTTCTTTCCTTCTTAGGAAAATGAGAGGAGAATCTAAGCTTGATTTTCATGCTTCTCAACCCATTGTAGAAACCTAGGGATCAGAAGGAGAGAAAATTATATGGGAGTTAGCTGGGGTGAAATTGTCGATATCGCTTAGGCTTTTCTCAACACGGTAGACCAAGTGACTGAATATTACTGGCATGAGGGTGTGCCCCACAGGCATGTTGCCTGTTTACTACTTTTTCTTGAATACCAGTGTACACCATTAAATTTGACACAGTTTTATTCTCTCTTGTATTTTTTTTATGTTTTTCAGATATTAACAATAAGTGAAAATAATACTGTTTACTTATTATGTTAGACAGCTGGTGAATATTTTAAGCTCAATATCACATTTAGTGAAAGAAATCTCACTATTCAAAGAGGTAAAAGAAAAATTGTGAGATTGTGTTCAAAATCAAGTCTGCTCAGCCACTGAGGCTTGCCAGAACTCCTGTCATAATCATTGTGTCCCAAGATTGAAATTTCCTTAAAGATAGTGATCGTGCCTTTTACTGCATGATCTCATCAAGTTGAGGATATCAGGTCCTGTTTATTAACAAATCTTTTAATCCTTAAATATATAAAGTTAACATGATCAAATTTCCCACCAGGTAAATACTTTAACATACAAAATGCATTTTTACATCAGGACACAAAATGATTTATATTAAGTTGCTCTCCTCTAGGAATCCATCTCCATGTGTCTGGACTTATTCAGATAAGGCTTTGATAAAAGACAAATGAAAGAGTAAAATTTTTCTGAAGGAATCATCCTATATAAAACCTTGTGTAGAAAAAGTAATTTCTGTGAAATCCACTGCCTTCTAAACATTATTGTCATTAAAATAGCGTTATCCAGGGTCTTCTTCGAATCTACCTGTTGTCGGTGTGCCTCCAGACCTAGTGTTCACCAGCAAATGAACTATCAATCCGCAGGCAATCTGGAGAGGCTCATCTGATGACCACACAGAGCCTGTGCCTCCCTTTCTTCAATTTCTGATGCATCTGTTTTCTGTTCAGCTTTCCTGTGGACACACAATCAGGTGCCATAGTCCTGATATGCTATCTACTTGCTGCCTTCTTGGGTCCTGTCCCTGTGCTGTGTGCTATTGAGACAGTGTCTTCTCTTCAAGGTCTCTCTTAGGTGTCGATTCTCCTTTGCTATCATGCATTATTTAGCCACCTGTCATTGAATTTATTTAAGTGTACCATGCGAGGCATGGAGATTATATTATACCCAGATGAATCATTTAATTCTAGTATTCTTGAAACCTAATTGCATATAACTACTGTACTTGGCATTTTTATTTGGATATGATTCTTTTTTGAGCATTGGCTAAGGAAGAAAGAGTTTGCTTTCCTATGAGATTTACATTTCTTCTCCAAGAGAAGAGGTGTTGAAATTATTTATAATATAGATTTTCTGCAATTTTGCATAAATCCTTTGAGAATTACATTTCTCACAGATCTGCTTTCTGCCTATAATTCCAAATACAGTTGACACAGAACTTATATTTGCGCTGAAAAGGCTGATTTCAAACTTCACTTTCTTTCCTGGGAATACTGAGGTGAATATTAGCAAAATGCTATGTCCCTCACCAATTCGGATCATCGAGATGAGAGCTAACACTCATTAGACACAGTATAAACCAAAACTTGTGTTTAGTCATTTATATGCATTATCTTATTTATATCAACAATACTTTGGTCGGGTAGCCTTACTCCCCATTTTATGATGATAAAATGGACCCAAAAACTTACATTGATTATCCAGGGAAACTCAGTTTGGTAAGTGTCAAAAGTTAGACCCAAACACAGATCTTTCCGCAAATGAATTGTTTACTCTTAGACATTACACTAGAGTTGTTTAATAATTGCTTTTGTGCTTTCTATTCTAATATTTTCCTTAAACATATAATTTATTAGTTGAAGGGGTCATTGTTTAAAATCACTCCAGTTCAAGATCCAATATAGCCATTGGTTGTACTATGTCTGAAGAAAATTTATTAAAAAGCAGTAAACTGAACATTTTTACACATGTGATGTGGGTTTGCCAATAAATTTAGGGACCAGAATGTTCTTAATCTTTTTTTTCTCAATTATCTAAAAGCATTCGTATAAATCCTGAAAGGAGTTGTTTTAGAATTTCATTTAATTAATGGCATATTTATTCTTTTATCTCTGCTATAGTTGGGAATAATAGCAACTGTACCGAAAAAAGGAGAAATAAAAGCATCGATTTCTAAAATATAATGTTTAAATTCTAATCCTAAAAAAGCCGAGATGTTATAAAATGAAATGCTGGTTGTTATTTATAGCATTATCTTAGTAAAATAAACAAATAAATAAAAAATTAGCCTAATTGTGTTAACTTGTATAACTGCTGTAGATTTGTTTCTACAATGCACACATTTCAAATCCCAGAGTGGCATGAAAAAATATCCCCAAAGAGATTAATCTAAAGAAGAAGAAAAAGGAGGAAGAGGAGGACCAAAGTCGCTCAGGGAAAAATAAGCATATGGCATTATGTCCATGATGTCTGAAGGCCCAAATTTCTGATAAAGGATGGATTAGGAAAGGTAACTTTTCTTTAGATAATGCCTAAAAAGTACAGGCTAGCAGATCTTGATCACAGTCATTACACAATTACTGGGTTTTTTTTGTTTAGTTTTGTTTTCCAAATACTAGTGAGTAATGCATATAATTTACCCTTGACACTTGTAATCCCTCTTCCCTATTTTGGTCTGTTTGATCTTGTCCCTTATCATTTAATTACAATAAAATGTACTATATATTTTATGTATGCTTCTTATTATTGTCTGTCTCCCCATCAGAATGAGAACAGGGATCTCTGATTTATTATTTACTATTAGATTCAAAGTGCTTACAACAATGCCTGCACCAAGGTAGGTGGCCAATAAATACTAATTGAGTGGATAAATTTGCATGAGTTATAAAGAACATATTCTGTCAGGAATAATAAAATCATAAATATGTCTTTAATATTACATATGAAGATGTCAGAATAAAAAGGTATTGTTTGTGTGGTTGTAGAGCTAGTAAAACAGGGAATATGAATCTGTAGAGATTTATAAATAAAAACAAAAACTTCCTTGATATAGCAGCACTTTGAGACCAATTTATATGTAAAAACTAAGCATTTAGTTGTCAAACATCATGGGCAGTTCACACAGTTCTCCCCATGCATCACACTATTCCCTAATGAACCATGGGGGCCTTACATATCAGCTGTTTTACTCAGCAAGTGTGAATCAACAGCTCTTTCCTGTAAGGCACGTGCAGTTGAGATGTTTTCTTTTTTAATTTAAGAAATCTAAATTTAATCTGCATGAGGTAAAATATAGCTGTTCTGTTTACAAAATTCCAAATGCCAGGAGCCATCTATCATTCTGATTATCATTATCATTGTCATTGCAGCTTTTTCGGAGGAAAAAAATTTTAAACATGGTAAATGTCCCTGCTTTTTAGAAGGAGAAAGCAAGAAGAAACATTAAGTTCTGGTTTTCTCTTCTCTTGTTACCTCTAATTTTTTTTATTAGACTACTGTCCAATCTAAGTATCTAATCTAAGGAGGCTTTGAATGTATATGAAGGTTAAGAGTGTGGCTTTTGGAGGAAGAAAAAAACTTCCCTTGAATTCTAGCCCTGCCACTTACTTCCATGTTGGGGAGTTAGCTCTGGTGATTACTCTGTTTGTCCCCTTCCCATCCTTCTCTGTGCTCCTGGACCCTGAGCTCAGAGGGCTGCCACACCAGGCTGCCTTGCTCTCTGGAGGCTGGGTAGGTTCAGCCAATGTGAGGCATAAGATGGAGCCTGGAGAATGAAAGAAGCAAAATACTTGGTTTTTGTTTCCCCTCACAGCAGTTCTGACAGTGGCTATGTTCCTCTGTCTTAATCCCTACTGGTATGGGTATGTCTTCTTAGGTTCCAGTGCTCACAGGATTCAACAATACCATTCCCTCCCCTTGCCCTTTTAGGTGTAAGGTATGATGGCTTCCTGCTATTGCACCTGCCTAACTAGTACCCCTAATCCTGCCCACTAGTTTGTAAATTGTTTCTCCATAGGGACTGACAGGTACACGCATTGAAACATCAGTTTCTTTACCTGTAAACTGGAGGCGATATCTATCTTTTGGTTTGTTGGGATGATAACATATTACATATGGAAATTACCTAACAATGCCTGGCATGTATTAGAATATCTTGGTGGTGACAGGGTTGGTAAGACTAGTAACTAGTGATGGTCATTAGTTATTATCTAGCTAGATCAGCACTGATTTTCTCAGTCTTTGTGGTAATTATATGCATTTCTCAAGCACAGAACACAGAAGAGCTAGATAAGATTTCTAAAGGAAAGAAAACCAATCTCTCTTATAACTGTTTTTATAACACTTTCTGTGACAGAAACAATAAACACATCTTTATTCCTAAGAAGGACGATTCTACAATTGTACGTCCGTGATGCCCCAAAAGTACATTTATGAGTTTAATGATTGTGTTTAGGTTTCTTGTGGCTAACCACACCCCCAATTTCTTTTTCCTTCTGAAACTCTATACAAATGTATCTTGCATCCTAAAACTGGAGCGTTGTGTAGGCTCTGACTATTTCCAGAAACAGGTTGATCCTTGGGCTTTGAGTGTCACTCAGCCATCTTTACAGCAAAGATCCTTAGCCCAGAGGACTGAGATGATTACTCTTCAACTCAAGATTCCTACACTGAAGCTAGGGCAGCCCACAAAACGAGAAGTTGTATCACGGTGATACTTCCTTCCATGCTGCCCAAACTCTTCAGTTTTCATAATTTGAATTAGGACATTGACATATATCCATCAGAATCACTATTAAAATGATGCTCCATAATTCACAGCAATTAGGAAACTCTTGGGTCCGTGGACTCAAGTAGTGAGAGAAATTGTTGAGGAAGACAATTATTAACATAGCAATTTAATTTTCAAATTGGTATATGTTACCAAACCAATAAACTAAAATTTGAAAATACTCTTATGAATAGAAAATAATCTTTTAATATCAAGTTTGTCATGAGCTTGAATTAGAATGACTTACATAGGAATGGTGTACTCATGAGAATTGATGTATTTAAAAAAAACCCCACAATTACATATACATTAAGGCAATAGGTAAGTGTAGTAAAAGGAAAACAAATGAAATATGATGTTCAGATAAGTACATTGGCATTTTGAAATAGAGTTGATTATCATTTCAATCCAGTGTCTTAATGCACAAAGATGGTGGTTTAGTTTTACAGAAAAAGCTACTTGGAAAAAGTAGACTCTAAAATTAGGTTCAAAACTCTTTCTTCCACTGATGGAGGTAAGGCAGAGTATATTTTAGGAAAATTTGCTTTTCTATGTAAACAATGATTTATGGTCACATTAGAAAGAATTTTTCCATAATAATATACTGATTTTTCAATGCTTTTGCCATGAAAAGAGGGAAAAGCTGGCATATTAGCTCAGATAAAAGTCACATATCTTCAGCAATAATATTTATTGATTATATTTACATTCTCTCATCATATGGCTGATTTTTCTTTTGTTTGCTTGTTTTTGTGTTTCCAAGGAGAGCTTTGTTTTGTTTGTGTGTTTGTTTGTTTCCACTTCCGGAAAGGCATGTTAGGTGGATAATGACAAGATGAGAGAAACAAGACTAAATACTTGATTGTCATGTGTAAAGGCATCCATAACTTGGGGAGGGATATGCTTTTCTTTTTCCATAAAGGCAAGAAGCATAGAAATTTAAAATAAAATTACATAATGTTGTGGATATGCCTTACACTGAATTTTTAATATCCATCTGAAATGCAAATACAAGTCAAATAAAAAGGTGGATGTAATTTTGGTGAATATTCTTTTTTCTTGTTTCTCATCAGAAATAATTTTAAATATCTCCACCTTAAAAAAATTGAATTGAAGACCAAATGATTCAGAAGATGAAACCACGGTGGGTGCCTAATATATAGTATTACTTTTGCTGCTTTGGTATTATACAGGAAAGTTATACTGAAGGAAAAGTTCTTAAAGAAATCTGACTCCAAGTCCCTTTAGAACAGTTGCAAGAACATTCACAGCTATTAGATCTAGTCTTGTTTGGTGAGAGTTGTAACTCAAATGTTTCCCTTGCTTTCATGTTCAATTTACTTGCTGCATCTATAAGAGAAGAACAGTGGAAATGTCCAGTTTTCCAAAATAAACAAATGAAGTGCAACTAGTACTTTATTTATTGGTTGTTAAATGGTCATTCAACCTGAAACAATGTTCAAAATCTATATATGTGTGCCTTTTCTCTCTCATAGAAGTAAATTAAAGTTAGGAAGATCTGAGTATGCTAATTTCTTTTGTAGTGTGCTACAAAGTAATTTGTCCACGGAATTAAAAAAAAATGCTGCTACTGTTTTTCAATGCATTAACTTCTATAGTAAATGGGTTGAGCAGTATGAAATATCTATGCAGTAGAAATAATGTATTTCCTCAGCCTACCAAGTTTGAAGGATTTTTTTCTTGGTTCTGTAGAATTTGAGATAGCATCTGGCAGGGAAATAAAAAAATGTAGCCTTAACGAACTATGTCACAAAGTTAAAATTGATTTAGCTGTTTCCACAATTTTCTAAAATAAAACAAAAAATAGTATAAGAATAATTTAGTTATTTTAATAAATCAGAAGTCAGAACAAGACTTTTCTAATCTTATTGACACAGATTGACACTGTTCCATTACTTTCAATTTGCAATTGCCAAATATGTTTGTAAAAAGCTCCTTAACTAAACTTTTCTTTTACAAACAAGTATCATCAAGAAGCAAAATTTTTAAATACCTACTAGGTTGGATTATGATATTTTGCTCAATTTGAAAAGTTATGGTACCTGTATTTTTGAAGATTAGCAAAATCTCTCTTCCATACATGGCATATAAAAAACCCCAACAGGGGGAAATGCAAAGATGTCATTTTTCTAATCCATTACATTGTTGTTTGCTTCCTGGATGAAGTAGGTGGTTGGAGACAGGATTGGATAGGAGATTTTGACTGAATATGCTTATGTTTCTTTTGAAATTTAAATTATGTGACTATAGTATCGATTCAAAAAGTCAAATTAAAATTTCAGAAAAGTGAGAGTATCCTCCCTCTTTAGTTCAGTTGTTACTTGTTTTCAAACTTGCTCTTTTATTTTGTGAGGAAGCTACTACATTATCAATTTAAAATTAATAGACAGGGATATAATTGAATGTTAACCAGAACATTCTGGGCACATTTCTATGTTTGTATGTGGGCATAGAGAACTAGATAATGCTTAGTGCCATGTCAGCTGGATAAGAGGGAAATGTGTTTCCTTCTCCCTAAGGAAGGCAAATGCTAATACAAATCACAAATTCTTAGACCCAGGCAATCCTTTTGGAAGGAATAATCTTGTTTAAGTTCAAATGACTCCCCTCTTGCTTGTATGTTTTGGGTCCTCTATGATTTGAATTCAGAACACATCATCATTTGCCTGTTAGAAGACCCTTCCCCAAGTGACTCTAATGCCAGATCAAAGCTGAACCGACTAGTTGTCTGAATTTGAGTTTCACACAACAGAGAGTCATGGAATGATACCAAAATGATCCTTTTTCTAAGGAACACAAAATATTTTATATATTTTGTTATTTAGTTAGTCTTTGCTATGTGTCTGTATGGCAGGTATGAGAATCTCCTCTTTATGGAGAAGAAATAGAAAAAAACTTAATTGAAAAAAAAAGTTAATTGCAGGAGGAATTTACCATAGAAAGCATACCTTATGCACTGTTTCTGTATGATTTTATCAGAGTGATGCAATCTTCACATGGAGTTACAATGAAAAAAGTGCTGTGAGAATGGTTGCAAGGGCTCATTGGAGAGAATGACTGTGGCCCTCTCCCCTTATTGACAAGAATAGTGTGTCTCATTTTTCTACACTTAAATGATATATTTTCCTCTTTTGGCTACATTCCTCATCTTAGTTCTCAGTAGACAAAGTGTTTTTGAGATGTTTTCTTTTTCTTGTTAAATAATGACATTATTTTTTCCTTTGTATCTGCTGTTCTTAAAGTGTGGTTTGCAAGCATCTGAGGGTCCTTGAGACCTTTTCATGAAATTTAAGTGCTCAGAACTAGTTTAATAATAATCCTAAAGCATCATTTACCTTTTCACACGTTGACATTTGGACTGACAGAGCAAAAGCAATGGTGGGTAAAAATGCCAGCACCATACTGTCATGGTGCAGCCAACTACACAAGTAGTCCATGTATTCTTCCCTATTATGCACCACAAGAGAAACAGAAGGCAGTCACACTTAAGAAAGTCCTTAGTGAAGTGGTAAAAATTATTAAATTTATTAAATGTCTACCATTAATTTTACTAAACCTCACAGCCTAGCGTCTGACAAAATGAGAGTACACAGCAGTACCTCTGCTGCATGCCAAAGTCTGATATTTGTCTTCAGGAAAAGGACTTGTGTGATTGTTTGATTGTGAACTGGTTGCTTTTCTCTTGGATCACTATTTTTTTTTTTTACTTCAAATTTTTTTGTTGTTATGTTCATCACCATACATTATATCATTAGTTTTTGATGTAATGTTCCATGATTCATTGTTTGTGCATAACACCCAGTGCTCCACGCAGAACATGCCCTCTTTAATACCCATCACCAGGCTAACCCATCCCCCCACCCCCCTCCCCTCTAGAACCCTCAGTTTGTTTTTCAGAGTCCATTGTCTCTCATGCTTCATCTCCCCCTCCGATTTACTCCCCTTCATTCTTCCCCTCCTGCTATCTTCTTCTTTTTTTTTTTCTTAACATACATTGCATTATTTGTCTCAGAGGTACAGATCTGTGATTCAACAGTCTTGCACAATTCACAGCGCTCACCATAGCACATACCCTCCCCAATGTCTATCACCCAGCCACCCCATCCCTCCCACCCCCTATCACATGACCTCACTGATATGAGGAATTCTTAATCTCAGGAAACAAACTGAGAGTTGTTGGATCACTATTTTTATTTGAAAGAAAAATTGACAAGATATGGATTATTCAGATGTAGGTATTTGGCAGACATTTTCTTAAAAGTGAACAAAGTAGACTGAAACTTCAAAGAAAATAATTGAGAATATTTGTTGCCAATGATGAAACTTGAGATGTCAGGTGAAAATTAGAATTTTGGAAATTGTACCCACTGGTATCAACTTGACAACTTCTCAATCTTTGAAGCCTTTTCTGATGAGATAGGGATGGGTGGTGATATTAACTAACAGACATAATTGATATTGTGTCATGAGATGTGTCAAAACTAAGAAGATTTGTATAAGTAAGTGAACTGATATTTTCCAAATGACCAATGGATGATGTTATATAATCATGAATGGGTAACAAATCCTTTCAGAGTGCAAGAGGGATCAGTGGATTTCATTGTAAAGGGTACAAAAAGCTTACTGGAGTGGTTTCAGTTTCCATACTGTCTTGTCAAATTTTGGTGTCGTAATAAAGAAAAATATCCATAATTATCTGAAAAACCTATCAAAATACTCCTCCCTTTCTTAACTACATATCTGTGTGAGATTGGATTACTTTTGTGTACAACAAGTAATGCAATATGATTACAAAAGCAGAAATGAGACTCGGGTTTCTCCTATTTGGACATTAAGGAGTATTTGAAAAATATAAGTCATGACTGTTCTCACTATTGCTTTTAGAAAATATAAGTTTTTTTAAAATTTTATTTTATCATGTTATGTTAATCGCCATACATTACATCATTAGTTTTTGATGTAGTGTTCCATGATTCATTGTTTGCATATAACACCCAGTGCTCCATTCAATACGTGCCCTCCTTAATACCCATCACCAGGCTGACCCATCCTCCCACCCCCTTTCCCTCTAGAACCCTCAGTTTGTTTCTCAGAGTCCATCGTCTCTCATGGTTTGTCTCTCCCTCCGATTTCCCCCCCTTCATTTTTCACTTCCTACTATCTTCTTTTTTTTTTTTTAACATATAATGTATTATTTGTTTCGGAGGTGCAGGTTTGTGATTCATCAGTCTTTCACAATTCACAGCGCTCACCATAGCACATACCCTCCCCAATGTCTATCACCCAGCCACCCCATCCCTCCCACCTCACCCCTACTCCAGCAACCCTCAGTTTGTTTTCTGAGATTAAGAATTGCTTTTAATAAAATAACATATTTATTTTACATGTAATAGGCTTATTTTAAATTTTAAATGAATTAATAAAATATTTTATTTTTTATTTTTAATCTCTAGTGTGTGTATATCAATATATTAACTTATATAACAAAAGCTCTTTGAAGTTCTCATATATTTTAAGCACCTAAAAAAGTCCTAAAAACAAAAAATTTTGTAAATGCTCTCCTTCAGGAATCCTCAACTGAATACAGTGACAAGATTAATCAAAGTACTTACTTGAGAATATCTATCAAATTGAGGTTATCCTAATAATTCAATCACTGAACAATGACTGATAATGAGCAAAACATCTCTAAAGGTCATTTTGTTTAAATTAAATGGAGTAATGCTGATTTCTTTAAAAAAAAGTTAAATAGATAACACAGCTCTAACGTAAATCCAAGTTAGTTGAAAATAACTACCTCTCCAGATATCCTGAATGATTTAACATTCTGTGGTGGTATTATTTACTGTGTTACATTACTAAGCTTTGTTGTTGTTTTTTCTTGAGTGTTAGATGAAATGAAATAGCTAATTTGCATGTTTGCATATATTTGCATATCATGCTTTAAAACTTTTATCTTCAGTATGTAAACTAAAAGAAAAAGAATGAATTAGGACAATTTACAATGATTATATTCATGGCCAATATCCTGGTATACAGCACTTAAACTCTTTAACTGATGTGATACAATTTGAAATTGGGAACAATAAGTATACAGATAAATAGTTCAAAACATGTATAAAGAGCTCAATATAAGATATAGATAACCTTGTGCAGGGTGATGGTGGGGGTAAAGTAAATAAACAGAGTATAAAGAGATAACAAGATATTCTTTTTTTATTTTTTATTGTTATGTTAATCACCATACATTACATTGTTAGTTTTTGATGTAGTGTTCCATGATTCATTGTTTATGCATAACACCCAGTGCTCCATGCAGAACGTGCCCCCTTTAATACCCATCACCAGGCTAACCCATCCCCCAACCCCCCTCCCCTCTAGAACCCTCAGTTTGTTTCTCAGAGTCCATCGTCTCTCATGGTTCGTCTCCCCTTCCGATTTACTCCCCTTCATTCTTCCCTTCCTGCTATCTTTTTCTTTTTTTTTTCTTAACATGTATTGCATTATTTGTTTCAGAGGTACAGATCTATATGACCTCACTGATATGAGGAATTCTTAATCTCAGGAAACAGACTGAGGGTTGCTGGAGTGGTGGGCGGTGGGAGGGATGGGGTGGCTGGGTGATAGACATTGGGGAGGGTATGTGCTATGGTGAGTGCTGTGACTTGAACAAGATATTCTTTATCTGCCCCAGCTGTACTGTTATACAACATGTATTGTAAATATGGATGACTCTAAATAAACTACTTACAGATATGTGTGTATATTCTCTCTATATATCAATATTCTACATATTCTATATTAATATTTTACAATTCTCTTAACAAAGACTTCAAGAGTTCTCATGGTGATATTGACATCTTTGGCAGGTTGCCATATCTGTTTGTAATGCAATTTAGGTTATGCAATTATTTTAAAGTTACTGTACATTTTGCTCTTATTATTTTATTAAAATTAATGGAAGCAAACCTTAAAAGTCTGTTAGTGGAAATACAATTGGGACTTAGGTACAAATCATTTTTCATGTTAAAATCAATGGATAGCCTTAAGTTAGTATTTGTCACCGCTTGGTATACAGCCAAAGTTGATCTTATGTTTAAATTGCATGTTGTTGAAACCATTTCACACTATTTCTCCTGCCTTTTTTTTCTTAAAACTTGTGATTAGCATATCTTTGAAGCTTATGTGATTTTTAATTTGTTTCTTTTTCAGTATTTTATTAGATAGAATCAGAGAACAAGTTTTGGTGCATTAAACCTTATTTACATATGCAGACATAGTTTACATTTGGTGTCAATATTAAAAAGACTGGATTAGACAAACATTCAAGTAGTAGATCTACTATTGTAAGGGGTCAAATTAATATGTCATGTCATGGTAAACATTATTTTCCTTTCACACAGTTCCTTTAGGAATAAACTTTTTTTTTTAGCTTATTCTGCCATTCTCTTTTAAAATTGACATAGAATATTTCTCCTCTGTACTGTATATGTTCACTTACCCTTTCTTTCCAGTTAGATTGTTCAAATAAACTTGGTTTGCTTTTGTAACATTTGTAAAAACAAACAAAAAAATTCAATGGTTGGCCTCAATAAGACATTCAGTAGATTTAAACTTAGTGCAATTGTGAAGAAAGAAGGTAAAAAGAATGTATTCAACATGATATGATATATATACATACACATATTATATACACATATACACATATATATGCACATAATCTAAATACACAGACACCCATGTATATATATGTCCACATATACATATAAATATATATGCATGTAGGTTGCATGTGTACATATGTGCCTATATATATAAAATAAAATATGGTGTTTAATAGAAGATGTGATAGGATAAGATCCATGAGATATTTGTAAGGCTAGAGCTGGGCTATAGATTAATTTTAAGGAGATGGATACTCCTGAATTTTTTAGGGGGGGCAGGGTGGGGGTGGAAAACATTATAAGAACATTTTAGACATATCTGACTTTGTTTGCCAGTCCATTCTCAAGATATCAACCAGTGATCTTTTAAACCACAAAATGGATCGAAAGGAACTCTTCAAATACTACAATTGTATCTGGGATAAAATTAAAACATTTTATTGTGGTATACAAGGCAAATAACTTGTTTCTTTCTAACCACTCTGGCCTTCCCCACAATCACTCTCTCTTATCCACTACACATCAGCATGATGGGAATTGCTCAGGAGTTGGCATAGGCCATGCTTTTTCCTGCCTCAGATTATTTACCGGGGCCCAGTGCTTCTGTTGGAAGCTCTATTCTCATCAGGTTAATTTTTACTGATAGATAAATACTTCCAATTGCCTCTCCCCCACCAGTATAACCCCTCCAAACTAAATTATGTCCTCTTACTTATGCTTTCCTACCTGTGAATTTCTTTCATAGTAAATGCCATGCTATGCAAGTGTATACAGTATTTATTTATATGTGAAAATATAGCGTAATCTCTTTTTCCACTTTGGAGAATGTTTAAATTGTATTCACTGTTGTGTTCACAGGATATTTCACACAGATAACTCTCAATAATTTGTTGAATGAATAAAAATATGAAAGTCAGTATTACAATCCGTGCTTAATTTCTTGCTCAATAACCTGCAAGATGCCTAGCTCGGTGTCCTGCCTAGGTACCATCATTCTTCCTTTTTCCAAATGTCAGGTTAGTTCTAATTATATATCTTGCAATGTAATTTCTGTCTTTTGAGTTTGAAAATAGAAATATTGCCTTGTATTTTGTGTGTCTGTGCTTTAAAAAAAGCTTTATTTAGATATAATTATTACGTACAATTTAACCATTTTAATTCTACAACTATCACTATAATCAAATTTTGGAGCATTTTCATCACTCTGAAAGGAAACTTAGTTCCCATTACCTCTGCCTATGCTCCCTCTGGTCACAGCCAAGCCATTAATCTACTTTCTGTCTCTATATACTTATTCTGGACATTTCATATAAATGAAATAATATAATATGTGGTATTTTGTGAATGACTTCTGTTTTTTTAATTCATTTTTCTAGTCATAATATTTATTCACTTTTGGGATGCCTGGTGGTTCAGTCGGTAAGCTCAGGTCATCATCTCAGGGTCCTGGGATCAAGGCCCGCATCCAGGCTCCCTGCTCAACGGGGAGTCTGCTTCTCCTTCTCCCTCTGCCCGCCCTCCAGCTCGTGTTCTCTCGCTCTCGCTCTGCTCTCTCTCTCAAATAAATAAATAAAATCTTTAAAAAAATTTATTCACTTTTATAAAGATGCCAAATGTGACTAATTGAGAATTTAAAAAGAGGTCCTTATTCACAGATAATTTGAGAAACAGTATTTTAATTATCATGCATACATCATACATGTAGTTGTTAGGCAAATGGCCATTTATAATGATTAGAAGTTTTAAACATGTTCAGTATATATGATTAAAAACAATCTAACCACTCTTGTATATTTGATTTTCAGACACGTCTTCAGAAGCCCATGTTAGTTGAATGCAAAGTTTATTTCCTAGGTGAGTGTGGTCTGGGTGACAGTGGAGACTGAGGTAGCTTCTTTGAGATTTTCTCCACCACATTTCTGATTCCTCAAATCTTTATTGCAAATGCTGCCAAGTCCCTTTAATTTAGCAGCATATACTAATGTAGTCCAGTTGTGTGCAGGTTTTTTTTTTAAGATTTTATTTAGTTTTTGATGGAGAGAGACAGCGAGAGAGGGAACACAAGCAGGGGGAGTGGGGGAAGGAGAAGCAGACCTCCCCCTGAGCAGGGAGCCTGATGTGAGGCTCGATCCCAGGACCCTGGGATCATGACCTGAGCTGAAAGCAGACGTGTAACAACTGAGCCACCCAGGCGCCCCTGTGTGTAGGTTTTTTTTTTTAATTTTTAAAATTTTTATTGTTATGTTAATCACCAAACATTACATCATTAGTTTTTGATGTAGTGTTCCATGATTCATTGTTTGTGCATAACACCCAGTGCTCCACGCAGAACACGCCCTCTTTAATACCCATCACCAGGCTAACCCATCCCCCCACCCCCCTCCCCTCTAGAACCCTCAGTTTGTTTCTCAGAGTCCATCGTCTCTCATGGTCCGTCTCCTTGTCCGACTTACTCCCCTTCATTCTTCCCTTCCTGCTATCTTCTTCTTCTTTTTTTTTTTCTTAACATATATTGCATTATTTGTTTCAGAAGTACAGATCTGTGATTCACCAGTCTTGCACAATTCACAGCACGCAACATACCCTCCCCAATGTCTATCACCCAGCCACCCCCTCCCTCCCACCCCCCCCCACTCCAGTAACCCTCAGTTGGTTTCCTGAGATTAAGAATTCCTCATATCAGTGAGGTCATATGATACATGTCTTTCTCTGATTGACTTATTTCACTCAGCATAACACCCTCCAGTTCCATCTACGTCATTGCAAATGGCAAGATCTCATTCCTTTTTATGGCTGCATAATATTCCATTGTATATATATTGTGTGTAGGTTTTTTAAAAGAATTTCTTTTGTACATGATAAAGTATGATTTTCCCACATATGTATATGTATTTGCATTTGTATTATTTTTCAAACTTTATTACCCAAAAATATTTGAAGGCTCACTCTTCATCCAGCAGGGGCCAGCTCCAAAGTCTGTGGTAGTGTGTTTGTAAAAGATATATTTGAATAAAGTGTGCATAGTGATGATATTCCCCAGAAAACTCAAGACTGATTTTGTAGCACAGTAAAGACTTACTTGTGAATAACATAGATATTATATGTTAATAATATATATGTATAAACTTATCTAAATGCAAAGAAAATGAGATGGAAATAGTCGGTCTATAGAATCCAAAAGTTGCTGGGTTCTTATTTAGGATTATTCTTGTTTGAGTTGTTACTGATTTAGCCAAAAGAATAAAAACAGGGGAATGTAATATTTCCTATTCTACATTTGATTAAAACTGTGCAAAGTTATAGCACATAAGAACACCATGTAAAAGTTTTATACACAGTAAGGAAAAATTTTTTTTTCTTTTTTTTTTTTAAAGATTTTATTTATTTATTTGAGAGAGAGAGAGAATGAGAGAGAGAGAGCACGAGAGGGAAGAGGGTCAGAGGGAGAAGCAGACTCCCTGCTGAGCAGGGAGCCCGATGCGGGACTCAATCCCAGGACTCCAGGATCATGACCTGAGCCAAAGGCAGTCGCTTTACCAACTGAGCCACCCAGGCGCCCGGAAAAATTTTTTCTATATACGAGTACCAAATAAGAAAAAGAGGATTATATTTTTTTAAAGATAATTTGCCATGGCAACCAAAATATAAAGTAACTTGTGATAAATTTAATGACATTTGATACAATTATAAAACTTTACTGAACTGAATTTAAAAACCTAAATAAATGGAAAAAATATAATCATAGATAGGAAGCCTAAGCATCATAAACGTATCCATTCTTCTCACTGATTTAATAAAATTTTGTTATAATCCCTGCCCCCTAAAAAAAATGTGCTTACTGTATGCTAAAGACTATTCCATCCTAAATATACTAAATCTTTTCATTTTTACAACAGCCCCATTTCTGTCATTCCAATTAAAGATGGTGTCAACACATGTACTAATTAGTGGCGTGTCCTTCAGAACATGCAGAGTTTATGTTCTAAACAACATTCCCTATTTCTTTATTAACATGTGTTCTTCACACACATGAAGGGGGGGAGAGGGAGAGGGAGTTCTGTATGTTGTTCACTGAGTTCACGGGCAAAGAGGGAAAAACTGACACAACCCAATATCCTACCCTTGGTTCCAGGGCAAAACACTCTCAGGACAAGGGTATTCTCTTTGAGGGTATGGACCACAGTGAATGTTAATGAATGATTCTCCCTAGAGCCAGCTGTCGCCACTTTAGTCTACTTTTTCTTTTTCTTTCTATTTTTTTTTCAAAATGTTAGCAGAAGGGTGATTAAAATCTTAGCTTATCATCCAAATATGAAGGGCGTACATAACCACAGAAACTCCCTGTGGCCTGGAAGAATCATAACCCACTCCCTACTCCATCCCTAGATATCATCAGATGCAGAGTTTTCTGTTTTGAATTTTTCACCCCCAAAATGATAAAAACATCAGGTTTACTTTCTGTTGGCTCACAAACTCCTGAGGCCAGAACATTATAAGTGGGGTATAACAATTATTCGTTCAACTGGTTTATTTTGCTTGATGAGACAAATTTGAATGACTACAGGTTCTACATTTCTGCGATGGGGGCCAGCACTTGCTGAGCCCTGCAAGGTTATTGCTTTTGCATTTCTTTTTAAATCACAATATCTACCATTGAAAAACTAACTTGACATTTGCTTTGTTATTTTCTCCACTACATAAACAATGTAAACACAGAGAGTACTTGTGGGATATTTCCTATACATTTCTCTTCAAACAAATGGATTATGAAATGAGTCCATTCAAAAAACTGTCTCAACTATAACTAGAATGCCTCTAGTGGATGACTGTATAACCAAATGTCTTCAATTAAACTGCTCTTATTTGAAGTTTCCTGTCATAACAAAGATTCTAACTGATAATTTCTGAAATTAAGGTAAGTATGTAACTTGGGGTCTTAAAGGACAAATATTACAAGAGTCTTATGACTTCTGACCCACCAAAATTATCCCTTGGATCATATTATTTCTGTACTAGAAGTCAAGCCTATTAAACTGGTGACTATATTTTTTTGAAATTTATTTATTTTTTTTAAAGATTTTTTATTTATTTATTCATGAGAGACAGAGAGAGAGAGTGGCAGAGGGAGAAGCAGGCTCCTAAGGAGCAGGGAGCTCGATGCAGGACTCCATCCCAGGACCCTGGGATCATGACCTGAGCCGAAGGCAGATGCTTAACCATCTGAGCCACCCAGGCGCCCAGGTGACTATTTTTTTTTTTATGAAAAACAAAACAAAACGCAGCAAGAATATCTGTTGATGTGAAATTTTTGTTTTTGTTCTTATTCCAATGTTCTCCATATTTTAGATTTGAAACATCTTCTCTGAGAACCTAAATGCTCTGTTAATATTTTCATATCTATGCTTCATCAATACCAACTAATACCTATCAAATATAAGAACATTTATAATTAATTAATGTCTTTAACTCACAAGAAAACAAAGGAACACTGAAGTTTTCCTGTGAGGAAAAGTGTCCTTTCCATGAGCTTTAAAAGCATGGGTCTCCCGGGCATACAACAAAATTGGTAAAAACTGCAGCATTGGCTATTTTTATCAATAATTTGCTTCGATCATGCTCACTAACTATCCTTTGTCTCAAGCTAAACTTTACATACATAGTTAATTAAGTATAAAATTGTAGGGCATGAGGTTTTCTTTTCCTGTTTTTTCTGGGGATATTTTAGTTATTATTAAATTATGACCTGAATAAATAGCACCATTATTGTTTAGTTTAATAATTATGTTTTAATTATTTTTCAAGATTTTGCAGTCCTTGGCAATACATGCTTCTAAAGTTTACAAGAACATTACACTACTTGAGGTAGTTTCTCCGGGATCAAGAATAATGAATTAATTATATATGCTGTATCAGTTTTGGCACAAAACTAGCAAAAGTACAGCACACTTATACATATCTGGTCAAATTACTTGATCAATAGAACAGCTGCATAAAATGACTGGAATGTATATCTGCTAAAGGAAAGCACTGCTTATTAAGCTGGAAAAGGAATATTTCTTAATCGTTTTAGGAAAAATAGAACAAAAATTCATATTCCATTGAATATTTTATTCTATGACCTTCTCTTGTCCTTACAGTTATTATTTGTTAGTTCTTAATTGTCTATCAGAAATTCTCCAAGAGAGATTAAACTTTGTCTTTAGTTCAGGTGTAAATACACAGATAATAGTTCCCACCCCAAATATTCTAATTTACATTCATAAACTTTTGAAGGAACAAAAAATTCAGTCCATTTTCTATATCTATCTATCTATCTATCTATCTATCTATCTATCTGTCTGTCTATCTAATTATTGACAGAAGATCATGTCATATGTGGAATACAAAATAAAAGGCAAATCCTCCTTTCCTTTGTCCAGTGTCCACTTGGTATCTTCACTTCTCTGTCTTCTCTATTGGAGCTGGATTTTAGATGCCCAGTTTCTTCCAGAGGTATTAGAAACAAAGGCCACTGTCATGTTATAGGAAGTCAAGGGCCATGGGTGAAGACAACAGGCCATGAGTACTGTCACAGGAAGGGATTATATCTATAATGATAGAAAGGGGGAAGACATAGGATGAAACAAGATAAAATATATGTAGTACTGATCTTGACATACAGAAAGTAAAATACTAATATTATTTATTATTTTGAATAACAATTGTGGTATAGATTAATTTAATTTCCCTTTCCTTATTCTTTTAGTTTCCTTAGGTATAACCAAACAAGAAGCTTAGAAACCTTTGTTAGTAAATGTTTATCCACTTCTTTTTGTGTTTAGAGTTTTTTTTTTAAAGATTTTATTTATTTGTCAAAGAGAAAGAGTGCGCACAAGCAGGGCGAGTGGGAGTCAGATGGAAAAAATGGCTCCCTGATGTGCAGGGATCCCAATGCAGAACTCAATCCCAGGACCCTGGGATTATGACCTGAGTCGAAGGCAGGTGCTTGACTGACTGAGCCACCAAGGAGTCCCATAGAGTAAGTTTTTTATTTTCATTTATCATAGACAAGACCTTGGTCTGGTATTGAGTGTCAAACATATTTGGGGAAGATAAGCTTCATGTTCTTTTTATGCAAAAGTATCTGCCATGAGGTCAGTATTGTAACCTGATGCTTTTTGTTTATTACCAAAAAATAACATGTTAGTTTATTTTGAAAAATCAAGAAATACATACAAAAGAAAAAATAAAAATTAAATCCACCAGTCTCAAACTAGAATCAAAGCAAAAGTCCATTTGTGGTAGAATGAATAAATAACAAGTTGTATTCATTTAATGCGATACTGTTCAGCAAAGAGAATGAATGAAATATAGCTACATACAATAACAATGACAAAATTGACAAACATAATGTTGAACAAAGTATGCCAACTACAAAATATTACATGATTTGTAATTGCGTGTTTTCAGAATTTATTCAGTTATAAATTACCCAAAGTGGCAATGCTAGCCTATGTTAGGATTGGGCAATGGTAGTGATTAGGCAGAGCCATGGGAGGATATCCTTGAGTACTAGACTTGATCTCTGTCCTGACTTGTATAATGTTTACAAAGGTATATTAGCTGATTGAAAATTCATTGCTTTTCTTTATTCTTTTTAATGTATATTATGATGCAGCATGCACACACACACACACACACCCATACACATATTCACCATTAATATAAGACAAAACCTCTTAACCAAAACTCCCTTAGTTAAGATGTGCATTGGGATTTAGAATATCCATATTTTAGAAAGTTAATATACTACATATATAATGTCAGTGGGGGCCCAGGGTAACATCCAATTATCAACACATTAATATTTGTTACCAAAAGTATGAATATTCAAACCAAGAGAGATACACAAAGATGATGAATAAATTCACAGAAATGTAGGCCAATATTTTCCATCAAATAAGTAATTTCGGGTCTATTACTAGCTTTCTCATGCACTGTTAAATTTGATCAAATTATGTTTTAGCAACTATTAACTTAATCTTTTAGTTGTTCCCCTTTTTGATGATTAATGTAGCTAAATATGATTTGGATTTTTTATGTTGAAGTACCCTTGTATCCTTAGAATGAACACTACAAAGGTGTGGCCATTAGTTTTCGAAAATATTTATAATTTAAATTGTTAATGTTTTATTTGGGATTTTTTTTAGTCTAATTTCCAAAATTGATATTTGGGGTTTTGTGTGTGTGTGTGTGTGTGTGTGTGTGTGTGTGTGTGCATAACCTCTATGATAACTTAATACAACTTCAAAGAATCACTTCTGTTTTTTACGATATGTAATTATTTTCTGCTTTAATTTACTCTATTTAACATTATTTTCTAATTATAGTTCCCTAAGTTAAATCCTTCATCATTTTTAAATTTTTCTATTATTATTACAGTTTTAAAAAGTCTTTTATGAATCTTTCACAGACTATAGATTTGTTCTTATCCCCCAAATTTATTTACATGTGCTTATTAAAAAGTTTATTTTCAGTGAATTTTTTGTTTTAAATTGTATTGGTTAATGTTCTTGAAAAAAATTTTGATTAAAAATGGTTTTTATTAGTTTCTGTCATAGATTCTCTATTTCTATACTACATTTTTTTTATTAGAGATATTTCCAAATTAAGTCCAATTTGTAGAAACTATAGTGCCAGTCTTAGCATATTAAACCTCAGAGGATTTATTGTTTTTTGTTTTGCTATTTTTTGTTTGTTTTCAAAGATTTTATTTATTTGTCAGAGACAGAGAGAAAGAGGGAGAGCACACAAGCAGGAGGAGGAGCAGGCAGCGAGAGAAGCAGGCTCTCCGCTGAGCAAAGAGCATGATGTGGGACTCGATCCCAAGACCCAGGGATCATGGCCTGAGTGGAAGGCAGACACCTAACCAACTGAGCCACACAGGCATACTTAAACCTTAGAGTTTTAATATCAATATTTGCTTTTGAAAAACCATAGCAATGGTTACATTGGTCCCAAAATTAGTGTGGGAAATAATAAAAGTGACCTTCATTTCTGTTTACAAAATACAACTCTAAAAAAGTAAATTTTCTATCTACAAAATACAATTTTACAAAAATCAGTTCAAAATGGATTAGAGACTTTCATGTAATCATCAACTACACTTCAATTAAAAAATGAAAAAGTTTAGGTAGGGGTGTCTGGGTGGCTCAGTTGGTTAAGCGGCTGCCTTCTGCTCAGGTCATGATTCCTGAGTCCTGAGATTGAGGCCTGCATTGGGCTCTGAATCTGCTGGAGATTCTCTCTCTCTCTCTGCCTCTCCCACCCCCAGCCCGTTCTTGCTCTCTCTAAATAAATAAATAAATAAATAAATGAAAAATTAAAAAGTCTTGACTATTAAGACCTGAAACTATAAAACCCCTAAAAGTAAATATAAGCTTTTTTTTTTTAGATTTTATTTATTTATTAGACAGAGAGATTGCACAAGCATGGGGAAAAAGGGAAAGGGAGAAGCAGGTTCCCTGCTGATCAGAGAGCCCCATGTGAGGCTCAATCCCAGGACCCTGAGATCATGACCTGAGTCAAAGGCATCTCCTCAACCAACTGAGTCACCCAGGTGCCCCTAAACATAGGCTTCTTAACATCAATCTTGACAAAGATTTTTTGGATTTGACATAAAACAAAGGCAACAAAAGCAAAAATAAACAAGTGGGACTACATCAAACTAAAAAGTTTCTGCATAACAAAGGAAATCATTTCAGCAACAAAATAAAAGGGCACCAGCAGAATGGGAGAAAATATTTGTAAACCAAACCCAATAAAAGATTAATATCCAAAATATGTAAGTAATTCATGCAATCAATAGCAAAATACAAAAAAATCTGTTTAAAAAATGGACAGATGAACTAAATAGACATTTTTCCAAAGAAGACATGCAGATGGCCAACAGGTACATGAAAAGATCATCAACATCACCAACCATGCAAAGTAAAACCATGCAGAGACATGCAAAGTAAAACCATGATGATGTAGTACCTTACACCTGTCAGAATGGTTTCATCAAAAAGATTAGAGGTAAGTGTTGATAAGAATGTGGAGAAAAGGAACAAAGGGAATCCTTGTGTACCATTGGTGGGAATGCAAATTGGTGCAGCCAATATGGAAAACAGTGGAGAGGTTCCTCAAAAAATTTAAAATAAAACTACCATATGGTCTAGTCATTCTACTTCTTGGTATTTATCTAAAGGAAATGAAAATAGGATCTCAAAGAGATATCTGAACTCCCATGTTCATTGCAACATTATTCACATAGCCAAGATATGCAGATAATCTAAGCATTCATCAGCAGATGAATGAAGATGTGGTGTGTGTATGTACACACACACACACACACGCACACACACACACACACACACAATGGAGCATTATTCATCCATGAAAAAGAAGAAAATGCTGGCAAATGCTGACATTTAGGACAACATGGCTGGACCTAAGAGCATTATGGTAAGTGAAATAAGTCAAATAAAAAGTTATATGATATCATTTATATGTGTAACCTAAAAAGAAAAGTCAAACATATAGAAAAGTAGTTGTGAGGGGCTGGGTGGTGGAGGAAATAAAGAGAAGTTAGTAAAAGGGTATAAACTTTCAGCTTTTAAAAAAAAGGGATCTTGTTTTCCATTTATCTTTTAGTAATTTTATGTTATATCTATTTATGTCTGTTACCAGTTTTCCATGTTACTATTTCTAAAATAATGAACAGAATTCATTAGCTCCATATGAGTTCACATTTGTACCACAATTTATTAAAAATATAGTTGAGACCAAAACTTTAAAGATATTCTGGCAAGGCAAGAAAAGGAGGAATACTTATTGAATCAAATACTTACTGGATCAGTAAGACACGTCAAAGATAAAATCTTTATAACTTATGTTTCCCTGACCCCTCAATCTCTTCAAGCTTCAGTTGAAATATTTTTTCAGTGAAGCTGTCCTTGACCACACTTTCTAAAATTGCAAATATCCTCCTTCCCACCATACTTATTGCTTATTTTTTTCCTCCATAACATATACCAACATCTGGTAGTTATATGACAATTCTCCATAAATCTGTCTGTTGTGTTTCTGAACATCTTATAAACAGAACAACTTCCTGTTTTTGTTCTGCACTACCTTTTCAAAAATGTTCACATAGCAATCTTGATGATAGAGGTCACATCTGGAACAAAGTCAGGCATCCTTACTGCTCATTATAAAAGATTCAGATTCCCAAAGCTAAGGGTTCCCTTCTGGTAATGCAATACTTTGTGTGTGTAGGTGTCACCTGCCTTCGCTTCTTCCCATGGAAATGGGACTCAGAGAATTAGCAAAAGAAAAGAGTGATACCTAGATATTACTAGTATTTTGGGTAATAAAGTCCTTTGGCCTCTGATCCAGGAGTCTCATGTTTTCTGGCAACATCCATAAAACTGTAGCAGGCTAATATATTAGCTTACAAGTAGAGTAAAATCTTATCCACTTCGCAGTTGTTGACACTGATAGAGTTTAAATTTTACTTACTGATTTCTTATTTTCTTTCTCCCCACACCATGTGGATTGCAAGTTCAAAGAGGATGACAACTTTGGATATTTTGGTCACTGCTTTATCTCATGTGGCTAATAGATGTCAGGTACATAATAAGCATGATAGATTCTTAATGAATTAATTAAGTCAGAATAGATTTTTAAAGTTGTACACTAAGAGGAGATGTCTGAAACATGGGCTCTGTCTGAAATACTCTGCACTATTAGTCATGAACTATTTTGTGCAATTAATTCATACTTTAATGGCAGTTTCTATTAGAATTGATAAATATTTTATTTATTTTTTAAAAAAGATTTACTTATTTATTTTACAGAGAGAGAGAGAGAGTGAGCAGAGTCCTAAGTAGACTCGAGTGGAACATAGAGCAGGGAGCCCGACCTTGGCTGGATCCCATGACCCTGAGATCAAGACCTGAGCAGAAACCCAGTTGGAAGCCCAATTGACTGTCACCCAGGCACCTTTGATAAATATTTTAGAAAAAAGTAATTAAGAAGATGCAATTACTGCTATGATAGGTTAATTTTCATGAGAATACACCTGGCTTGCAGATGTGGCTACAGCAGCTCCAGAATTCTCAGGTCTGGAGTGGTATGTGTGTGACTTTGGCTCTGTCTTGTTCTTGCCTGGCCCTGAGGGAGCCTCCCTTAGGTTGGCCTGGTGTGAATAGGACCAGAAGTCCATGGGCAAAGAGCATAACTGTTACGGAGCCTGAGAGTAGGAGGAAAATGGTATCGCAGAGATAACGTCACCCAACTATCACTGCTGTAGAAACAAAAAAACTGTTGGCAAGAGAAGTTGATGGCAGTTTATAGATAATGCCTAGTAAAATTTAACTCTTTCCATGGGAAGAAATTTACCTGCTATACATATTAAGATTCACTGTAATGACCTATATGGATGAGAGAAATTTGCGACATTGCCTGTATTACAGTATTACATGGAACCGTATGAGCAAGTAACAGAAAATAATGGAGATGCTATTAAATTGTAATCTCAGTTGAATTTTGCAGAGCCTACATTTGAGAGGTAGTTACATGGAAATACTCTGAAAAGGGGGCAGAAAAAACAAAACTTGGCAGCTTCCATGTGCAAAAGAGTGAGAGAGAAGAGCAGGTCTAGAGCTTATTCTTTCCATCTTCACTAGTGATAACAAAGAGGAGAACAACAATGACAAGTTCAAGTGACCCATGTCATGATTCACTGTTGGAACTGAAATATGTTGTTGAAGGAGATGAACATTTTAATTATTTGACAGATTTTGAGGAGCATTACCAGGAGGATCCTATAACAGAAATATTGGATTCAGAACTACAAGTCAAGGAGACTTAACACAACTTGTATCAATGATGCTGATTAGATATGGAGAAAATGGAACCCTCATGCACCGTTGGTGGGAATGCAAACTGGCACAGCTACTGTGGAAAACAGTAGGGAGGTTCCTCAAAAAATTTAAAATAAGATTACCATATGATCCAATAATTCCACTACTGGGTATATACCCAAAGAAAACAAAAACATTAATTCAAAAAGATATATACACCTCTGAAACAAATTATACATTATATGTTAAAAAAAAAGAAGAAGAAGATAGCAGGAAAGGAAAAACGAAGAGGGGGGAAGTTGGAGGGGGAGATGAACCACGAGAGACTATGGACTCTGAGAAATAAACTGAGGGTTCTAGAGGGGAGGGGCGGGGGATGGGTTAGGCTGGTGATGGGTATTAAAGAGGGCACGTATTGAATGGAGCATTGGGTGTTATACGCAAACAATGAATCATGGAACACTACATCAAAAACTAATGATGTAATGTATGGTGATTAACATAACATAATAAAATAAAAAATGTAATAAATAATAAACAAATAGCTCAAAAAAAAAGAAAACTAAGAGAATTAGCTGACTAGCAGAGAGAGTTAAACAAGAAATTGAGGGAAAGAGTGGTGATGCTAAAATACAGTAAGTCCAAATTTCTCCTCATTTGAAAAGAAAGTCTGAGGCAAGAAAATAAAAACAAAAATAGAAATAAAAATACCTTGTCCTTTGCTCATGCCAGAATTTTCCTATATGAAACCAGCCTGTTTCAAACCAGATAAACAGAAATATTATAATGCCTGAATTTTAAACCAAGTGCAATGATTCAAACCCAAGAAAGTATTATATTGTCACACAAGACTGCCTGAAAAATATGGCAAAGGACTTCTGGAGGATGGTATTGCAAGAAAGCAAGTAGGTGATTGACATGATAATGAAAGTAAAGAGGGAAAGAGTAGATGTGTCAATTATTGTCCTGACAGGTATGCTCAAAAAAATATGTCATCACACATTAGGAATGTCAAAGACATGTTGCTCATGATTATATATAAAGTGAACTTTAACTTCAAGTTTGAATAAGCTCTACTTTGGGGAAATAAAGTTTCTGGCAATATCACTTTCAGACCTGCCTGAATAGAGTACCCAGTGACCCACTGGTGTGTTGGAATTTTTGGAAGCTGTCCACCATAACCTAAATAGTATGATGGACATAGGGCCATGATGGTTCACTGACGGCTGGGATTGGCCAGACAAGAATATTCATTGTGATTAACATCTTTAGCGACCTCATCAGAGAAAATGTTTTGACATTGATGTCTAAAGAGTTTTCAGGTAGTGTGGTCTTGTTTTTCAGATAAGAAATAATCTCTATAACAAACACAGTTACGTTGTTCAGAATTTTGTTTTAAATTGAAGAAGTGCTTTTACTGTTGCATGTATTCTGTGATCTAAAGACATATTACCTACCTATAAGTTGTTTACCAGAGTTTGCTTATCAAATATACAGAACATTTAAACTGTGCCTTCTTCCACAGTTTATAGGTCACATGTTTATCACAGTAGATACTTGCTCATTAGATAACAGTTTATAAACAGCCTAGTGTTGAATACATTGCTATAGTAACCTGACTTCCTTAGATAATTTTGTTTTTATGATTTTATAATTTCTTTTATGTATATAATTCTGCTTGAGGTCCCTTTTTACTTTCCTCAGTCCATTCTCTTTTTTCTTTATCACAATCTCACAGAGATAGTGCACACACTTGCCAGCATCTAGTTCCAGATTAGAATATTTTGGGGGAGGGATAGTAGTGGTAAGAAAGACAGGTGCTGCAGCTTAAGTCTACATTCATATTTATATTTAGGCATATTTCTTATTCTTTATGCAAGAAGCTGCTGTAAAAAGTGTATTCCAGTCCTGTTAGAGGAAAAGTTCCTTTCTGGCTTTCCCTTCTTGCAGAACTCTTGTTAATTACAAGTAAAATGATGGAATTTTTGTGGACTTGATTCTCTTCATGGGGTCTATTGGGTAATGGCCATTATGAAGTCATCAAAATATCTGTTTTTAAATACTTTTTGAAAGTACATTCTTGTACATTTTTATAGAAGAGGAAGTTGTCTCTCTTCCCATATCTCTGTCAATCACTAGTTTCTAAGCATGTGCAATATTCTATGTTTAGAGCAGAAATTAACTTGGTTTGTAAATATTTTATTAGAACATTTCCTCCAGCTCAAAAATATTTAAAGATACTTTGTCATTCTTAAAGTAAATTTATTTTGTGTTAGCTTTTTCACTACAAAGAGCCATATTTAAAATTATAATATGCAAAAACTTAAAAAATGATTGATGTTAAGATATTTATTTTTAGAAAGTATCAATTGTGTAAAATATCATTCATCTGCATCGTGAAGAATTTACTAGGTTCTTCCTCATGGTGAGTTAAGGGCTTTTACCAATTCAAGTAATGCCCATTAACCCATAAAGCATTGATCTTTTCAACAACTATAGCAGACATAAAACAGAATCCTTTTTCCTCAACTTCAGTAACTATGACTATTTTATGAAAAATTTGCTAAGCCTAAATATGTAATTGTTTTTAAATTGCCAAGATAATTTCTCTAGTGTGTTTCTTTTCTTTTCTTGGAGAAAAATGCTACCAGCCATGGTATATCTTCAAAAAACCTTTTGTTTTTACTGAAATCACACTGAAATCCATTAGCAGCTCTGTGCCCAGATTTTATTGGTTTATAAGATTATAACTCCAACTTTGCTTTAAAAAGCACAGCATCAGCAAAAAACCCTCTGGTTTGCATCAATTTATGCATTTAATTGAACCACCTGGTTTTACAATAGCAAAACATTTCTACACAATTCAGAAGCCCTGTTGAGGAGGAATAGATTTGTGAAACCAGGTGTAGGAGTCCCGCTGTTTCTACCAACTTCATTTAAATGTATGGTTTGACTGGAATGATTGAAAGTAAAGGATTGATGCAGCATCACAACAGGTAAACCTGGGCCCCAGTGATGATTCGATATTTGTTTTGTAAAGGCTGAATGACTAATAAAGTGCCATATTGATGAAAATATTTAGCCTCTTTGACAACTTTATTCAATATCTCTACTTCCAGTCATATCACCCATCTGCTTAGAATATGGCATGTCTCCAAGTAAAAGATTAGTTCAATAATTCTTCCAGCTGTTCGCATATTTTGTTAAGTATGCTTCCAGAATTTTAAATTGGATTTTTAGATCAGGTTAGTTAGACTATTGGTTATTGTCATAAAACCACTTTGATTGCTCATATTTTTGTTCTATTTACCCTAGAATGATTGAAATAAAACTGACTGAAACATGTCACTGCCCTGTGCCAAAATACAATTCCAGCATAGCTTAATAAAGTCATCTCTCAAGCTATGCCAAATGGAAATATTGATCCTTTATATACCTTTTGTTAGATATTAACTTTAAAAATATGCAAATATGAGAAATAAAATGTTTATATTTTTATTTCCCCCAAATGAAGAAAATTTACCAGTTATTTGTAACTATTTTTATCAATATTGTTCTTTTAAATGATATTTTTTTAAAAAAGTAACACCATGTGTTTTTTTTTTAATTTTTCCAATTTCTCTTTTTCTCATAGATGTGAGTCATTTTCTTTAGAAGGAAATAAGAAATGTTAAATTCCAACTTAAAATAAATCCTAGTACTGAAGATAAGATTCTAATGACACCTCAAACTTATCCATCTCACTTTCTAGGATGGAATGGATGGTATGATTTCTAATTTAAACCTATAAAATAACAAACCTGAGATACATTTTCTTGAGGAAACAGTACAGGTCTTCCAAGGTTCTCCTGGCTTAATGTGATCTCTTTTTTGAAGAAGGAGAAGGAGTAGGGGAAGGAGGAGAAGAAGATTATAATCTGATTTACTTCAAAAAGTAAAGGTGCATTAAAATAATATCTTCACAATATTCATCACAGTTTTCATGTATTTTATAATAATTCCAAATCTGCAATGTATTTCCTGCTTCTTACAGGAATCCTTCCTTGGGACTATACATTGTCCAGTTCTCAGTGGTGTGTTTCAATCAATTCCCATTCAATTTAGCAAATTCTTTTCCAATCAGGATGTCTATGCAGCATTTAAAGAGGCCTAGCTTACAGGATACAAAAATGTCCATCCAATTCACTCGAAAGTTTGATTAGATTTTGTTTGTTGCAATGAGTAAGGAAAACTTTCAGAAGGCTTACTGGCTTTTTGGACTACGGGTTAGATTTGTTTGCCCTTCTGGCAATAATACCCAGTCAGGAGTTCCTGTGTAACTGGGGTGGCTGCATAGCTTGGGCTCGCAGACGGGATAGTCTTCCCAATGAAAGAACATCATGACCACCGTCAAGGTCTCCAACCATTTATTCAAATGGAAGCCTGTTGCCTTATTACTTGTATCTATTGCCGCCCCTCTAGTCTTCATAGCACAAACTAGAGATGCAAAAATAAAAATTACAGATTCTTAGAAACTTGAGGGGCAACTACCACTGTATTGATGTAATTCACATAAAAACCTTATATTCCTCTTTAAAACAACTACCAGTGCTTATATAGAACAAGAATCTGGAGGAAAAGAAGTATGTGCTTTTAGCTGGCTTGAAATAGGAAAATATCTCATTCTCTTCCATCCACTGCATTTTACTGCACCACATTTAGACTTTTAACAACAAACAAGCATATTTAAAAGATCTCACTATTTCATTAAATCATCATGCCAAAACTGAATTCACTGTTAAAAATAGGATAACCTGTACTCTCAGGTTTTATCTCATTTATGCCATTTTTCATTGTCACTTTTCTAATGCTCTAGTATCAAAACATAGAATTTTTCTTTGAATGGCTGAAGGAAATGTTTCACTGGTGTTCCCATAGCATGTATTGATGTAGTTTTTAAAATAGCTCTTCCTCATCCTTTTTCTCATTTTGTTTCAATGGGAATATTTCTTACACATGAGTAAATGGAAATTGAATTAACCTGTGACCCACCAAGGTCAGTTTTAAACATCGTTATTCACTAAGTTGCACACATCAAAAAATGATTAAGTGTTTCATCAGAAAGGCAATGGCATAAAATGGGCTAAATAACAAAGTTGGAATTTATTAATTTTCTCCTCTAGTTTTAAATTTTACCAATTTCTGGACAAAGACTGGCTACCGTAAAAAGTTTAGAAACATATGCATACAACAAATCAAAGAAAAGACTAAACTTTTCCCATTTACCCAAGCCAGAAACATTAGTAGTCTCCTAATTCTCTTTTTTGTGAGAAATAAAGAATGTAGGTAACAAGAGGCGGGGGAGGGGATCGGAGTTATTTTATGGTTGTCATCTACTCTCCCCTTTCAGGAAACATAATTTCCTCCTGGAAGGAAGCAGATTTCATGCCTCGGGCTGGGCATAAATCAAACAGAAATGCTCTAGCATAGACTGTAATTTTATAAACTATCATGTTGTGGAAAATAGAGTTAAGCTGTAATCTATGATGCAGTTACCATCCCTCTAAGGAATAATTGAGTAATGGGCAAGCAGCTCTAAGGAGCTTTGGGTGTTATGATCCTTTGGCACCTCTAGAGAACAGCTAGGCTCCTTCAGGTAAATGATTTGGGAGAAGTTTTCATAGTGTCTTTTATACTACAGAGGTTCCTTATGCAGGTTTCAGCAAAACCATGAGCATCTTTTTCACAAAATGAGCAGATTTTTCTTAGCATGGATAAATGGTTAAGCTGTTTGCAAATAGCATTTTCTTCCCAATACTATTTAAGAGCTCTGAAAAAACTTTGAAGCATTTCTTATAAGATTACACTGAGAGAGAAAGAGAGAGAGAGAGAAGAAAACTTCCATTACAAGCTTCTAGGACAGAATTAATTTTAATGATGTAGGATGTATATGTAAAATTTGGTCAAGTCTCTGAATATCATAGTTTAGAGTGATAGAAATCTAATAGGCCACTGTGACTCAGCTCCAGCAAAACTGATCAGCAGGGACAAACAGTGAGATATTAAATAGTGATTTTTAGCATTTATCTTGCATTTCCTGGGTTCAAAGAATCATCAACTCTCAACTGTCCAGTGTGCTAATGGCTCATAGCTTTACTTTTTCGTCCATTTTCTGCAGCCTGCCTTCTGGGTATTTCACCAGTCATTAGGCATCTCCGTGACAGACTAGCCAGAGAAAAAGAAATGAGGACGCTTTCAAATCAGTCAGTTTCATTGTTCATTCTTAGTACTTTTATTTTTTTTTTAACAGACCAGTGGAGGATAGTTTGAAATCATTGTCTAAACTCAAATATTACATTAACTTCATCTCTCTCTTATCCATATTGTGTCACTTGGAATTACAAATAATCTTCACTTTTGACAACTCAAGTACAAATGGAGATTCTTAAAGATGTATTTTTATGTTTTGTGCAAAGTAGGCAATAATTTAAGAAAGGCTTGGCAAATTCTTGCCTGTTGACTTTGTCTTAACCTCTATCTGATATTTTAATTATAAAATTAATATATGTTTATAATAAGAAACCAAACCATAATAAGAGATATTCATGCTTTTCCCTATTCCTATTCTCCCAAATCACCAAATTTTATTCCTTAGAAGAAATTATAGCAAACATATATTAACATATATCCTTCCAGATGCTTTTTTTTCTTTCTTTTTTCCTTTTTTAAATAGGTGATATTCTGTATTCTGTTTTCAATTTAAGTAAATTTTTAACAAAATAATAATAGATATTTTCCCACATTGAGTTGTATAGATCAATTAATAGACAGATATTATTGTATTATTTACATATACAAAAATTCATTCAACCAATCTAAAACAAAAGGACATTTAGGTCACAATTTTTTTCATGCTTATGAACCATGCAACATTAATGTCTCTATCTACCTTTTTCTATCTATCTACCTATGTATTTATCTATCCATCCATCCATCAACAATGTGTGAGTGTATCTGTTGAATAAATTCCTAGAAGTGAAAATACTGAGTCGAAAGTTATGAATATTTAAAATTTACATAGATATTTTCGTCTTTCTTTCTTTCTTCCTTTCTTTCTTCTTTCTTTCATCCTTCCTTCTTTTCTTTCTTTCTTTCGTTCATTTATTTATTTTTTTTAGAGAGGGAGAGAGAAAAAGAGAGAGGAGGGGCAGAAGGAGAGGGAGAGAGAGAATCCTAAGCAGGTTCCACCCCCGGTGCTGAGCCTGATGGCAGGGCTGGATATCAGGACTCTGAGATGGTGACCTCAGCCAAAATCAAGAGTGGGACGCCTAAGCAAGTAAGCCACCCAGGTGCCCGAAGTTGTTCTTTAAATAGCTAAATTTACTCTTCAAATGTTACAAAATGTTTGCTATAGTTGTTTTAATGAAACGTATGATGAAAATAAGAGCTGGAAGGGGTAACTATGTAGTAAATGAATGCAAAAGTAAATGTTCAAGTAAATGAATTTTTATTTGTATCAATTCAACTCACCAGAATAAAAACATTCTGGCTCTATTAAAAGTTTATCATATGGGGGCACCTGGGTGGCTCCGCCGTTAAGCGTCTGCCTTCGGCTCAGGAGCCCCACATCGGGCTCCCTGCTTGGCGGGAAGCCCGCTTCTCCTTCGCCCACTCCCCCTGCTTGTGTTCCCCCTTTCTCTGTGTCTCTCTGTCTTTAAAAGTCTTAAAAAAAAAAAAAATTTGTCATATGTATACTCAAGTGCGCCTCTCTGTTCTCTCTCTCTGATATATATATTGATATATATATGTATATATCATTATTGGTAAAGAATAAAGTTCTAAATGCTCAAAGTTTCATGACTTAATTGACTCAGCTAGTATAGAAAAAGAAGTTGTAATTTAAAAACATCTACCAAACAGTGTTGAGTCTGTGGAAATGGATAACAACAATATATACTCCTTAAATAATAGAGACAAATGATACAATGGTTCCAATTTAATACATCGGCTGAGAAAAATGAAAAAAAAATCCAAATTCTGGATGTTATAGTTAATGTTTAATATTACCAATAAAAATAATACCTTTATTTCACTATTTATTTATTCAAATATTTACTAAGTATCAGCCTGATATGTGTTAGATTTTATGAAATAATTCATACCATACTTATCCTCAAGAAGTACACATTTAAAAGAATTTATATAAATAAATTATAGCAAATTTTATAACAGCAGTCATTAAAGTATGGCCACAGAGATTCGGGAGCCTGGAAGAGAAGAAAGCCAGTGATTATTTTGGTTTGTTAAATATAGTAGTGATATTGATTTTCAACAATAAGACAGAGCAAAACTAATGTTTCTATGTTATGGCTTGTTCTTCATCACAAGATTAGGAATCATCGCTAAAGTTCTGATGCCTTTCTTTTTAACTCTGACTTATTTTCAGCTTATTTTTTCTCAGCTTATTTTTCATTATACTACTGCTATCGTCTCCATTTCATGGAGCTTAATCACCATAAGCTTAGTCAACATCAGACTGCTTCCTTATTTATTTTTCCTTTCTTTCTTTGTCTCTCTCTCTCTCTCTTTTTTTTTTTTTTGAGAAAGAGAGAGAGAGAATGGAAGGGGAGGGCCAGAGGGAGAGAAAGAATCTTAAGTAGACTCCTAGCTCACGTCGAGACTCACGTGGGGTTCAATCTCACAACCTGAGATCATGACCTGAGATCATGAACTGAACTGAAACAAGAATCATATGTTTAACTGACTGAGCCACCCAGGGGCCCCTAGGCTGCTTCCTCTTTAATAAGCATACCTTTCGTTGAGGTTCAATATCCCTGCCACCTTGAAGGTACATCCCCATATCAATTTTCTGTGATTCTACCAATGCAGCAAGGGCCAGAACTAGGGCCATCTCTGTGATAAACTAAATGCAGTCATCAGCATGCTCCTTGGCACTTTATCCATGCTTCTCTAGGTGGCTTTCATCAGAATATGGTATTTTATTTTTAGTAACAAACAAGTTTGTCTTATGCTCAAGTTTATGATTTGTGATCTCTGTGTTTAGTCTGTAACTATAGAATGGATTTAAAATAACAATGTTATATAAACTGTACTCCACAAGTGTTTTTTTAGGATACTGAATTTATAAAATTGACTCAACATAAGATATGGTCTGTAGAAGTTTACAGACTCTTCAGACAGGTTCTTCAGTTTCCCAAAATCTCTTAGGAGCCTAGAACACAGTAGACATTGAAGAAATAAGGTAATGATTCCATTGATCATCATCATCAAATATATCTTCTAATGCAACGGTTCTCAGCCTTATTATTCCCAGTGTTTTCTCTTTGCATCATGAAATAAAATGTATAGACAATACAACCAACCACATAAATATCATCCACCCAATAATCAATGTAATGTTGACTGTGATATAAAGAAGACACATATCTATATGTAAATGCTCAGGTATTTACTGCAGTAGAAAATATAATTAAGTAGTTGGGCGTTTGCATTTATATGTATGAATACAATGACTACAATTACACATCAATACAAGTTGTTTTGGCAGCATAAATACCATCAGCAGTATTGCTCTTAGGGCATGAGAAGAAGTGGTGAATTCTTGATGATGTGTTGCGTTACACTGAGTACAATCTTTGATTTACATGTAGTTGTACTTCTTTAAAAATGTGTTTGTAAATATGTTTTTTTTGTAGACAAACTAGAGCTTAATTATAGACTAAAAGAGTTACAAGCATGTTTTTAAACATACAAGAGTTGTCCAATGGGGACATTTAGAAGTCATATGGAATAAGGAACAATATGTCAGTGTTCTTCCATGGAGAGTATTTTTGGCTCTCCACCTTACTAAACAGGCTCTTCCAATATTCTCCTTCACAAATTTCCAAAACACCTTAGCAAGGCAGTATTATCTCTTTTAAAAAATAATGTTCTAAATGGATATGATTTATACTTATCATTCTAGTTATTATGTTATTCAATTTAATTTTTTCTATGTTTACCTACTAGAACACCCGTTATCATGAATGTTGAAATTGTGGAAACTGTTAAAAATGAGAAATAACATTAACATTAAAAATGATCAGTGGTTATCCTACTTTTTGCCCGTATTAGTTTCTCAAGGTGACAGCACTGAAAATAATAATTTGATATTATTGTGGATTAATATTAGAAATCTGTCTTTGATACAGCAATATCTAAATGCAGTATTAAAAGAAAATGTTACTGATGTAAATGCTGAGACATTAGGTTATATTTTGTATGTCTTCTATAATGAAAAAGTATTCATGGCTCAAATGGAAAGAACTCATTTTTGGTCATTCAGGAGACATAAAACGTGTTCATCTGAACATTAACAATTTTTACTAACTAACAATCATCACTTCAGTAAATCTCTTGATGCCCTATTCCCCAAATATTATTGAAATTAATTAGGCAAAATGTCAAAATAAAATTGCTACAGTGTGCTGAGTATGCTTTTATGAAATGAACCTACATTCAATGTTTTGTGCACAGCAATGTTTTTCTTTTTTTATTACTTTTTTTTAAAGATTTTATTTATTTATTTGACAGAGAGATAGAGAGAGACCACAAGTAGGCAGAGAGGCAGGCAGAGGGAGAGGGAGAAGCAGGCTCCTCGTTGAACAGGGAGACTGATGCAGGGCTCAATCACAGGACCCTGGGACCATGACCTAAGCCGAAGGCAGATGCTTAAAAACTGAGCCACCCAGGCGCCCCACACCAATGTTTTTCTAGTGTTATTTTACCTTTCTGTTTTTTCACATTTGTTGAAAAAAATAAATGACATTGGAATGTATTTTATAAAACCTGTAAAATTTCTTGGGTGCCTGGGTGGCTCAGTTGGTTAAGTGTCTGCTTTCAGCTCAGGTCATGATCCCAAGGTCCTGGGATCAAGCCCTGCATGGGGCTCAGCATGCACCTGCTTTTCCTTCTCCCTCTGCCTGCTGCTCTGCTTACTTGTGCTCTCTCTCTCTGTCAAATAAATAAATAAACTATAAAATTTTAATTACAAGATTTCAATTCATTTGATTCTACTCTTCATTCTTAAAAAAGAAAAACATGGGTTGATTAACTTATATATCTGATTATTATTAACCAAATTTAGGACTTATTTTTAAAAATGTCAGTTACTATTATATTTTCATATGTCCAACTGTCACAGATCAGTGTAGATATATTCTGAAGCATTTCCAATCATATGAATATGAATCGTTGCCAATAAACATTGGTGATTTAACAAAGCCAAACACATGAAATTGTATAAATTAAACAAATTTATACATTCTGAATGCATATACATACATAATTACATATAAATATCAATATACTTTCATTGTAGATTCATTACTTTAGGAAAAAATGGAAAAAATGTAAATAAATTTCAACATTCTTTTAGCATATGACAACAGCACGTCAGTTCTAAAGGCTTTTCGTGTGTTAAAAAATTTGGTTATAAGTTATTCACATTAAATAATAAACGCATCAAATGCAACTACAGGACATAATAATACAGTGAATACCCATGTTTGGATATCTAACCTAAGAACTTAGCTATTATTGAGAAAGTACCTATTTATATGTTCCCTCCCATCTCGTCACAGCCCTTCTCTACTCTAGAAACCAGCATTGTCTTCTGGTTTATCATTTAATGTCTTCCCCAAATACATTTTTTTCCTAAGTATGTGTATATTACTATAGAATACTGTAATATACTATATAACACCTGTTTTGCATGATTTTGAGTTTTATCATAATAAAATCAGTCAATATGTAGAATTTGTAATTTGCTTTTTCATTCGGTGTTATTTTCAAAGATACATGCATATTTGTGTAGTTACAGTACACTTATTTTGATTGTTGTGTAACATTTATTTTGGTGATTATAATCAATTCACAATTATATTATTATTTATACGAGGTCCTATTAATGAGCATTTGACTTTTGTCCGGTTTACTTGTAATGCTATTACAAACAATGTTGATAGTGTTTTTATACATGTACCTGATGCACTTATTCAGGATACACACAAACACACACAGAGAATTCCCAGGTCTTAGGGTCATAGGCATATGAGAGTCAATTTTACTAGATAATACCAAATTGTTTCCCTAAATGTCATAGCTGTTTTTCCTCCCACAGAAATTGTATGAGTCCTACTTATTTACTCATTCTCCCAACGATTACTAATTGAATTTCACTATGTTCTAGGAACTGTTCAAAGATGTTGATTTATCCTGACATAAATATTTGTGCATCTGATGGGTATAAAATGGTATCTCATTTGGTCTTATGTTTCATTTCCCTAATTACCAATAAGGTTGAGCACCTATTCACATGTGTCTTGCTCATTCTTATTTCTCTTTCTGAGAAAAATCTGCTTATTTTTGTCTGATTTTGTGTGTATTTTTCTTACTGATTTTAGGAATTATTTATCCATATCAGATACTAGTTTTTTATCAATAACATATTTTGTTAATAACTTTTCCAGTCTCTAACTTATCTCTTGGTTCTCTTTTTAATGAACGTTTTTAATTTTCATGCATACAAATATATCTGTAATTTCTTTTAATTATAAAGATTTTGAATGGCTACTTTAAACATTTGTTTATGAATCATGATTTTAAAGATATATTTTTATATTTTAGTCTAATTTTTAAACATTTATCTTTTATCAATCTGAATAGATTGTTGTGTATGGTATCTCATAGAAACAAAGCTATTTTTTTTAGTATAAATAACCAAAAGTCTCTCCTTTTATTCGAGTTCTGCCATGCCACATCAATTATTTAATAAGTCCATGCATATATATGGATCTGTATTATTTTACTCGTCAATTTGTCTAATCCTATACCTGTGACTATTGCACACTTAATGATTATTTTAAATCATGATATCTAGTAGAACAATTCCTAGGCGTCATTTTTTTAAATTTCAAATTTATGAAAAGCAGTATTTAAATGGTGATTCTCTAACATATAATTAACAAGAGCTTCTAAAAATTTCGAAAGGATTCTGAAGATAGGTGATAGTAAGAAAAAAATTGAAAGAATAAAAAAAATACAGTAAACTTTCTGACAGTGAAGGAGAAGGTAAATTACAAGATACAAACTCGGTTTATGGGACATGGAAAACAACTAATCCTATTTAATTACCTGATGAGATTGCTATATTATAACTCATAATCACTGGCATTTATGCTCTGTTTCCTCGAAGGAGCACCTTTTAATTAATTGTGTTTCCTTAACACAAAGAAACTAGAGTCAAATTCAAGCCACAGTTTGACTGAAAATAAACAGGCTCTAGGAGAATCCTTCTAAGCCCCAGTTCCCCCCGTCACAATGTCATGAACACAATGGGAAGCACATCTTTCAGAATCTTGGAGTTCCTTAGGTTTTGCTGTGGACAAAATTGACCTTTTTTTTTTTTTAAGAAATAAATACTCCCTTTGTCAGATAAAATATTACAAAGGATATCTTATGATATTGCTTCATTTTCTATTTGGATCTCCAAATATGTTTGGGAATTCAGGTCAATTCCATGCCTCTCCTACATTTGGGACATAGCCAGTCGCTGGAGTCTATGAGACTCCTGGACAAAGTCAGGAGTCACAAAGAATGCTTCCTTTTTTTCCAAATGTAACTGAAGTTTTACAATCTTATTGGAAAAACTAATATTACTTTTGTTAGCATTTCATGTCAGAGTGCACATCCTCAGGTGAGTGGCTTTGCCTTGGAGGATACTTTAGGAAGTGTCCTTTCTAGATGGTTCAGGACTCTAAAAGCAAAAAGCAGCCAAGCACCATGCGATCTTGGCTAAGATTTTGAGATTTCTTGTTCATATAGCTTTATTCACATGACTAGCATCTCTAAATTGAATAATCCTTGGCTTTCCACGTGATGACAGTTTCGTTATTGAAATGTTTTTTGGTTTTACTTCAGCTCCTCAGATGTTCGAAATCTTCCATAGGCCCAAACAAATTTTAGTTCCTCAGTGAGAAAGCCTGGATAAGCTCAATATAAAAAGATATAAGAAAGGAAATCTTTCTCAGTTTGGGAGAATTTAAAGAGATGACTTAAGAAGAGTTTGCAAGAAGCATTTTGGCAGCCAACTGGAGATAATTGGACATGGAATGAGGATAGTACAGAATTGGGGGAAAAGAAAAAGTTAAAAGCAAATCCACATTGGGGAGGGTATGGTGAGCATTGGGAATTGTGCAAGAATGTTGAATCACAGATCTGTACCTCTGAAACAAATAATGCAATATATGTTAAGAAAAAAAAAGAAGATAGCAGGAGGGGAAGAATGAAGGGGGGGAAATTGGAGGGGGAGATGAACCATGAGAGACTTTGGACTCTGAAAAACAAACCGAGGGTTCTAGAGGGGAAGGGGGTGGGGGGATGGGTTAGCCTGGTGATGGGTATTAAAGAGGGCACGTTCTACATGGAGCACTGGGTGTTATACACAAACAACGAATCATGGAACACTACAGCAAAAGCTAATGATGTGATGTATGGTGATTAACATAACAATAAAAAATTAAAAATAAAAGCAAATCCAAAGGGTTTAGTGTGGGGACACTTTAATTCAAGGGAGAGAGAAGATAGAGAGTTCTAAAAGGAAGTTTTAAAAACTACCGTAGAAACATATGAAAGAGAGAATGTATTTGAATATTGACAAAATACAATTTGAATATGACATCTATTCCTGCCAGCTGGTGCATTTATATATGAAACCCCATAAAACAGTAATCTTAATTTATGTAACATCAAATTAAAAGAATTCCTTGACCCATTTGTGTGAAAATTACCAGGGCATCTGCTTCATTTGTAACAAATTTTAACAATAAAAGTAGTTAAAACATTCTGGAATCACTAATTGATATAAAAACCTACATTTGTCACAAGTTAAAAGGGGGTGATATGGAATATAGTTTAATCACATTGGTTTATATAACTGCAACTCTCATCTGTGATTTTGAATCCCCCCCCAAAAAAGTAAGTGAAAATTATTTTTTTTTCTTTTTTTTTCCTCAAATAATTTGGCAGAAAATCTGGCTTCATTCATTTGGTACCAAAAGTTGAACCTAAATTATCATAAAGCTACTTTTTAGAATCTATTGCATTTAGTGTAAATATTCATACATTTGGCCACAGAAATATTAATGTGTTTGATTATGTAGCATTCTTTTTGGTCATGTCGGGGTTATTACATAATGAATAGTATATGTGCCATATTGCCTTTTTAAAATACAAAAAAATGTTTTTTGAATTCTAAAATATATCTGGCTACAGAAGTAGATAAAAGATTGCATAAATGTGACACTTCTTCCTGCATATATTTTTTTGTCTTTACTTATTTTAACTTAATCATTACTAAGCTGAGTTTTTATTACATGCTATTTTAATGTATTTTCATTTTTAGTAAAACACATGTTCGTAAATGAGTAAGATCAAACAGTACTATAGGACTTATAAACAAAACAAGTAGCAATTCTCTACATTCCCCAGTTCTGACATCTGCTCTTTAGATGCAACCATTTTTATTATATTTTTCTCTTTTTAAAAAACATTTTTGAGCTATAATTCACATACCATTCAATAAGCCCATTTAAAACACATAATTCAATAGTTTATTATATTCACAGTTATGTGCAACCATCATCACCATCAATTCTAGAACATTTTTGTGACATCAGACAACAAACCTTATCACCCTCAGGTCATAACCAAATGGAATCTACTGTTTCCCACAGCAGCTGTACTATTTTGCATTCCCACCAACAGTGCTCAAGGGTTTCAATTTCCCCACATTCCACCAACACTTGTTTTTTTGTTGTTGTTGTTGTTGTTCTTTTGTTTTATTGATAGTAGCTATGTTAATGGAAATGAAGTCATATCTTAATGTAGTTGTGATTTTCATTTCCCTAATGATTGGTAATTTTGAGCATCTTTTCATGTGTTTATTGGCCATTTGTATATCTTCCTTAGAAAATTATTCAGATCCTTGGCTCATATTATATAATTACATAATTACCTTTCCTGTGCTTTTTTTTTTTTCTTTTTTCCCAATGTGGATTCAAATTACCATATGTGGTCATTTGCTTTCAGTCTAAAGAACTTTATTATTATTATTATGGCTCTGCTAGCAACAAATTTCTTCAGTTTTTAATTTAACTGGGAAAGTCTCTCCTTTTCATTTTTGAAAGTAGTTTTGCTGGATTTAGGGTTGATGGTTGACAGTTTTTTCTTTTGAATACTTTGAATATATTATTGCACTGCCTCTGGCCTCCATTGTTTCTGATAAAAGTCAGTTTCAGATCCTATAAAGGTTCCCTTGTAAGTGACTAGGTATTTTTCTCTTGATACTTTCAAGGTTTTCTACTTGTCTTCAGCTTTCAGACTTTTCCTATGATAATTCTGGGTATTAGTATCTTTTTACTTACCCTACTTGAAGTTTGCTGAGTTTCCTGGATGTGTAAGTTAATTTTTTTAAAATAAATTTTGAGTTTTCAGTTTTATTTCTTCTAAATTTGTTTTGCTTTTTCCCCTTTCCTTTTGGTTCTCCTATTACATGCATGCTGGTGCATTTCATGGTGCCCCACATTTCTCTAAGGATCTCTCTTCATTTTTCTTCATTCATCTGTCCTTGTATTCTGCGGATTGGGTATCTGGTAATCTCTCTTCAAGTTTATTAATTCTTTGTTTTGCCAGTCTCAAATCTACTTTCAAATTCCTCTAGTGAATTTTACATTCAATTGTTGTTCTATTCAACTTCAGCATTTCCATTTGGCACTTTAAAAAATTATTTCTATCTCTTTATTATATTGTCTATTTCATTTAGTATTGTCATTATACCTTCTTTTGCTTTGTTAATCATTGTTGAATTTCATTCTTAGAATATATTTACAATGGATACTTTGAAGTTTTCCTGTTATAGCTGACTTCTGGCCACTCTCAGAGGCAGTTTTCTGTTGCTTTCTTTGTCTCTGGTGTATGGGTCATACTTTCCACGGCTTGTTCTTTGTTTTTGGTTTGATTTATTTCGTTTTGTTTTGCATGTTTCATAATTTTTTTTTTTGGAAACTGGACACTTTAGACAATACCTTGAAGCAAATCTGGGTACTATCTTTCTTAGGGCCTGTTATTTTTATTTGATTGTACATTTCAGACTATTACCCGCTATGTACCCTGACACCTGCAGCATTTAGTTTTTGATGTTGCTCCTTAGTGGCACACAGCCTTGAGAAAGCTCACAGTCACTGTGGGGAGACCATCACTTTGGCAGGCCTCCCTTTGACTGTTTCCTTGACATTAGAGCTGTTAAGTAAGCTCCCCTAATTACCACCTGATCAATTTATTGTTTTTACCAATGCATTGGGGCATACATTGCTTTGCAGAATAATCAGTCAAGTTGGAGTTCTGAAGCAAAAATGCCTAGGTCGGTGTTTTGAGATTTGTTCTGCCTCCAGGAGGACTTCTTCCAACTGCCTCCCTCCCCAGCTCTCACAGTTGAGCTAATTAGCCTACAGTTTAGCTTATATGACCAGTGATTCCACCAGTTTTCTCCCAATTGCCTTTCACCAAAATTTCCATTGTTTTTGAGAGCAGCTACAGGCTTAAACTTTTCCACACACTGTTACAAATAAGTCAGTTACCCTGGGAAGAAATTTTTATGCTTTATAGCCTGCTTCTCCCTCAGGGGAAAAACTCCAAGCCAGGGCTCTGGAGTTGAGGATGACAACAATGAGTTTTCCCCGCTGAGCAGGGAGTCTGATGTGGGGCTCAATCTCAGGACCCTGGGATCACGACCCGAGCTGAAGGCAGACTTAACCAACTGAGCCACCCAGGTGCCCTCTGAATAATATTTCTACCTCAGGAACTGAGCCCTCAGTGCAGGTGGTGAAGGGATGGGGTGTGGTAGCTTCATGTCTTCTCAGCTTGCCTTTCCAGTATAAAATCGTCACCTTCCATGCTGGGACAACAGTGATATGGTCCCAGTATTCTCAACCATGTCATGCCGTAGTTAAAACCTCCACACCACCAAAGATGGCTGGGTAAAAGAAGGAAGCCTCACCTCTTGGCCATACTCACCCAGAACTTTCAGCAACAAATAACTGGGGGCAGAATTAAAAAATGCTGATATCTTGATTTTCCTAAGAAGATAGCCTTCCAACTGGGAGTTGGGGGGGGAACCCTGCATTCTTAGCTGCAACGGTCTGAAGTGGAGTTTCCATCTTGTTGAGTTGGGAGAGGGGAAGGAGGGAATGGGGCCTGATTCAACAGAGACTGCCCCCCCCGACTCTTACAGAGCTCTCTTTGTTGAGTAATGTGTGAGTTTGTATGACCTGACCATTTACAAAGAGTTTAAGTGGTTGTCCCTTTATACTTTGTACCAGTTTCAGAAGAGTGGGTCCATAGAGTTCCTCCTGCTGTCATGCCAAAAGTAGAATTTTCTACTTTCATTGCTTTTTTTTTAAAGTTTCTGACATATAACTCCAAACTTCTAAATAATTAATTAACTTAGCAGAGTGTCCCTTGATATATTAGTCTCAAATCTTACTTATTTAATTCCTATTATGAATGACAAGGACTTGGTAAAATTAAACAAATATTTTTTTCCCTATTTACCCCTTCATTCCTCTTAATATTATTATATCAAAATATTTGGTCAGAGGCTTCTGATTCTGGTTTTGATGAAGTTGCTTGATTTAAATTAACTGATTTGTGGAGAATAACTATAAAAACAGATATTGGCATGAAGAAATAGACAAATGAAATGGAATAGAGACCTCAAAGAAATCACACATGCCTGTTTAACTTATGTATGACTGTATTAATCAGGGCTCTCCAGAGAAACAGAACCAATAGGATATGTACATATAGAGAAAGATTTATTATTAGGAACTAGTTCATGCAACTATGAAGCCTGACAAGCCCAAATCTGCAATGTGAGCCAACAGACTCAAGATCCTGGAGAGCCAATGATGCAGACGATGTCTAAAGGCAGTGTACTGGAGAACTCCCTTTTGTTCAGGAAGCTGCTCTTTTTGTTTTATTCAGGCTTTCAACTGATTTGACGAGGCCCACCTACTCATGGAGGACAATCTGCTCCCTCAGAGTTTACTGATTTAAATATTAATGTCATCCAAAGGCACCCTCCAATTTAACACATGAAATTAACATCACAATGGCAAAGAAGACACCACAGTATAGTCCCCACTACACTGGTCTTTTCAAAAGAATGGTCTTTTCAAAATATGATGCTATGTTGATTGCATATTCAAATGGAAAGTGTTTTCTGATCCTTAATTCACACGATACACACACACACACACACACACACACACACATTCCAGATCGATTGCAGATCAAAATGCGAAGAAAAAAATTTATAAAGGTTTTAGAAGGACACTTTAGTATCCTTGGAATAGGCAAAGATTTTTTTAAACATACAAAATATGGGGTGCCTGGGTGGCTCAGTTGTTAAGCATCTGCCTTCGGCTCAGGTCATGATCCCAGGGTCCTGGGATTGAGCCTCACATCGGGCTCCCTGCTCCACGGGGAAGCCTGCTTCTCCCTCTCTTACTCCCCCTGCTTGTGTTCCCTCTCTCGCTATGTCTCTCTCTGTCAAATAAATAAATAAAATCTTTAAAAAAAATTAAAAAAAACATACAAAATATTTAACCATAAAAGGAAAATTGAGAAAATGGATCAAATTAAAATCAAGGACTTCTATTTATTAGAAAAACAAAACAAAACACTAAAAGAGTAGAAAGGCAACCCATAGCACAGGGGATGATACTCAAATAGAAATGCCCAATGAAGGACTTGTATGGATATAAAATGATTTATACAAATTGAAAAGGGGAAAGTCAAATAACTTGAAAGGTCATTTCACAAAACAGAATGGCCAAATGGCCCATAAGTATATGAAATGATGCTTAACATCATTACTCATAAGGGAAATGTAAATTAAAAGCACAGCATAATACCATTTTTATACCTACTAGAATGGTTAGGGTTTAGAAGCCTGACAAAACCAAGGGGACAAAATTATGTAGGAAACATAACTTTCATATATTGTTGATCGGGGTATAAGCTGGGGAAAAACCATTTGGGAATATTTGATAAAGCTAAATATATGCTTTTTATAAGGTTCAGAAATACTATTCATAGATATATACCCAAGAGAAAAGAGAGCTTATAACCAACAAAGATATTGTGGAACAATGTTTAACCAATTTTATTCACAGTAGAAAAAAACTGGAAATCCCAAATGCATGTCAGTAGTATAATGAAAAACTGTGGATGAAGAATGATAACAAATTACACATTGACATAACATGTACAAATCTCACATCCATAGTGACATCCAAAAGAAACTAGACATGGGAAAGTACAGAGTATCTGAGTTCATTTCCATGAAGTTCAATAACAAGCAAAACTAATCTGTGGTGGTAGAATTGAGAATACTGATTACCTCTGGGGAGAGCAATATTGACTTGAAAGAGGCATGAAGAAATCTCTATGAATACACTATATCTTGATCTGAATCCTGTTTACCTGAATATGTGTATATTACATATACATTTCTATTTGTACATACATGCACATACAAGTAATCATCAATTTGTACATCTAAGATTTGTGCACTTTAGTGTGTGTTTTATGCCTTAGAAAAAAATTTTGATACTAGCAATATGTTGGCTATTTTAATAGACTCAATAGGAAGGAAAAATTTCTAAAGAAGAGAAAAATACTCACTGAAAGCAAAGTACTTATTGAAATACTCACAAAGAAGTAACAAAAGCATACTTCATAATTGTCAACATAATTGTCAAGTCCTGAAATCTGCAGGTATTTAATGACAAAAATGATGCTATGTTTATGAAACTCCATCATCATGGAAATCACTACATAGCCAACTGCTTCCTAGGCAACCACTTTGTCTCAACATGACTTTTTCCTTAAATGTCAAGATCTTTTGTCACTTTCTTAAATGTCACAAGATATTTGTACAGAACATTATAGATGGCCTAAGTTTCTTTCCTTTTTCTGGGGGCAGAGGCCAAACCTAAATTACACTTGTGCAGGTGTGGAAAGGAAAAAAAGATGTTGTTTACTGGTGATGTAGAGTTGTGGCAGGCCCAGGCAATAGGACTGAAATGTTTCCCCTATGCCATATTACAGGCTGTATGGGGCACCTAGAGTACTTTTATTGGACCTCCCTAGTTTAACCATTAGCTCCGTTGAATACAATCTTAAGCATGTGAAAGACTCATTTTTGAATACTAGCTTCAAATATAGTGTGACAGAAAGATAAAATATCTTCTTTCTTAATTTTAACTTGATTCTCTGGACTTCCTCTAGTTTACAGCAGGTGTGATTGATAGTGTGTAGGCTTCTTAGGATTGTAGACAAATTGAGATATTTCACATTGAGCTACCCCATTCAATTTTCAGATCTTTAGTTTGATCTTGTTCTGGGGAATAGACACACATTTTTATCACCATCATATCATTTTCTGGTCCTATACTTTGGTTGGCTTTCCCCTGTAAACTTTAAACTGCTTCAATTTAATCCCCTTTAGGCTTTCATAAAGAATCTGTCCTTTTTGAAATGCTAACTTCAGATTCTGACAGCTATTTCCCATAGTGATTTTTTTTTCTACCCAGGGAATGTTACTGGAGTGGAGGTAGAGCCTTCTTCTTATACTAATTATAGTTCTTATGGTGTTATAAGTAACTGAAAGTTTAATGCAAAATATATTGATTTCCATTAACATATCCTTGTCGAGGACTATGGGAAAGTGAGCTCTCACAGGACAAATGTCATCGTGAATGAAGGTGCCCTGGGAATGGGATAAAGGAGCATGACTGCTGTTTGTCCCATTACTAATATGCAGGGTTTTGTGGAGTTGTATGAAATATGAGCCAGGTAGAAGATTGCACATTTAACTACAACTAGTAGTCTTGGTGAGCTTTATTCAAGTGTCAGAAGTTAAATCAGTACTCTTGTAAAACAATAACAAAAACAAACAAACAAAAAATCCTACCTCTCTTAAACTTCTCATTTTCTCTCTATATTATATTGGTCATCTTTTTTATTTGCTGTTACTCTAAAGCTACTTAAATTTCTCATCCCCGTGACTGCCCACTTCTTGCTGTTTTTCTACTTGTGCGTTTTGTCCTTCTGTAATCTCATCTGTCCTCAAAGTTTTATGTAGTGTCTATATTCTAATAACTCAAATATATATATTCACTTCTCCTACATTTTTAATAGGAATATCCTGATTTCTTCTAGACACTTGGGGTTTTTCACTGAAACCACAAAAAATATATGGTTGTAATTTATTTATCTCTGTGATAGGCACATGCTTTATTTATATATTTACAATTATTCTGTGAGCTGTTATTGTCTTTTTTTTTAGAAGAGAAAACAGAAGCAGAAAAGGGAACTAAATTGTCTCAGTCATGAAGCTAGTAAGTGGCATATCTGGTCTGTATAACTTCACAAATAATTCAGTCTGTACCATATTATTATGTGGGCTTCCTAAAAAATGTCCCAAAAAACACATCATTGTCCATTCAAGGTCTGTTCCTGATTTTGTACACATTACCTCATTAACAGAGTTGCTGTCCTCTCAGATACCAAAAAAAAAACAAAAACAAAAACAAAAAAAACAACTGATAGTTATTTTAGACTGTTTTCTCTCCCTTATTCCTTATATTTAATCAAACAACATGTCTTACTGTAATGGCTAGCTGTGTATAATGTTTTAAATTTGCCTCATCTCTCCATTTCCATTTCCCTAAGTCAGGCCCTCATCATCTCTAAAATAGCTTTTGTAATGACCTTGAGACCACTCTTGATTTCCTCAAATCTCTCTCCAAGCAGAAACCAGAAGGATTTATATGAAGTGTAAATCAGACCATGCACTCCCTTTTTAAAAATATTTTAGCCGACCTTCCATTACCTGTAAGGTAAAAACCACACTCTAGAGCATGGCATCTCTCATATACCATGACACCGCCTTTTCCTACTTTTCTTTACCTCCATTTCTTTTCCCATTATATTTGTTCAAACAATATTTAGTTCCTGTACTACTCATTATATAAACATTGCAGAAATTTCTTCATATTTTACTCCTTTTATTCAATAAATATTTACTGTGCATCTACTAAATGCTAGGCATATCTCAGTGCTTGAAATATATCAGCAGATATTACTAACTAAGATTCTTGCCTCCATGGACCTTATAGTGTAGAAGAGAGATGTAGACAAGAAACCTCTAAGACATATCTTAATGTTTTACAATCCTAGGACAAACCATGTCCTGTGTGATTAATACTGTTCCTTGGGAACCATTCCTGGAGTCTTAGATCTTTCTGATATTTGTGTTTTCTTTTTCTACCTTTTTTTAAGATTTATTTCTTTATTTGAGAGAGGGTGGAAGGGTCAGAGGGAAAGGGAAAGAGAGTCTGAAGCAGACTCCATGCTGAGCATGGAGTCCAATGCCAGGATCAGTCTCACAACCCTGAGATCACTACCTGAGGCAAAATCAAGTCAGAAACTCAACTGACTGCACCACCCAGGCACCCCTGTCTGTGTTTTCTTTTTCTGTGACTCTTTTCAATTATATGGCCCTGCAGAGTTCCTGCATGGAGTACAAAAGAGACAGGAGTCAAGCACTGCTACAGGATTTTGATCTGAGCAACTGGAAGATGGAGTTGCCATAAACCTAGCAGAGAAGGTTCCGTAAAGATTTGATGGTAAGGGGTCAGTTCAGGAGCTTCATTTTGGGCATGTTGAATTTGAGACATTTATTAGACATCAAAGTAGATATACTGAGTATATCCACAGTAAGATAAACATATCTGAAGTTTGCAAAAAGGATCTGGACTGGAAATATAAATTTGGTTTTATCAGAATACAGAGGGCAGGTATTTAAATCCATGTTGCTTATATTTTTATGGAAAATTCTTTTTTTCTCATTTTCATCTGGCAACCCTTATGTTACATAAAGACCCAGGTCAGGAACAAACTTCCCTGGAAATTTTTCCTGAAATTTCCCAGGTTGGGCTAAGTGCCCTTTTTTTTATGTTCCTATGTAATACACTGTATATAAGTATTATTGAATTTAGCATTAGGAGAAAATTCTTATCTATATATTCATCTCCCCAACTAGAGGCAAAACTTTATTTTAGGGCAGAACTGTGCATTGTTCATCTTCATATTTCCAGTCCTTAAAACAGTGCTCTGAACTGAAAACTATGCCTGATAACAGTTCTGCAGCTCAGGCCTCAGTGCTTCCTTGTGGACTTCAGAATTATGAAGACTGGGGGCAGGGAGATAATCTCTTGGAAAAGTAGAAATGGTAAGACTGTCATCACCAAAGCATAGTTGAAGTTTGTGACCCCATTTGTTCACCTACTCAGAAGATAAGCAACCATGTATACCTAAGCTCTGGGAACTGAGGTCTTGAGATTTGATCACTAGCCTAAATCAGGTTAGCATCTGACTTCTCTGGTTAGGAGGCCACATGAAGTTGGTGTATCTTCTAATCGTATCTGGGCTAGATGGGATGTCCTTAAAATCCAGCCAACCTCCTGAAGCATGGAAAAAGGAAGCAGTTCTTATTCAAATGAAAGAGTTTCTTGACCTAGAACTGTGTTCCACGGGGCTTATCCCAGTGACACTAGAGACATGGAGCAGTCTCAAACTAGACCTAGTTACCTAGAATCCTGGGCCATCTGCTGGGGAAAAGTCTTTTGAAACCTCCTATCTATTTTATGCTCCTCTTTCTCTTCCCAACTGTCATATTAATGCATTGTCATATTAATTCCACAAAGGAATACATGTAAGAAAATTACCACTTATGCTGGTTCTAGGCTTGGGTACCACCTGTCCCTTGTATGAAAATCAAAGACCATGAAGAGCCATCTGACTTGTGAAGAGCTTTTAATTTATTTGACACATTTTTGAAAAACAATAGAGGGGAGTTAAGAAATGTTAAATAATTAAAACATTAGGGAAAAAATTGTAATGAACTCCCATGTCCTTGTGACCCAGGTTCAGCAACTGGCAGACTCATGACATCTACAACTCAGTGCATTTCCTCTCCTTCCACTATACAATTTTGAAGTCAGTCCTTGATTCCATATCATTTTATCCTTAAATATTTCAGTATTTACTGTCTATCAATAAAAGGATTATTTTTTTCAAATCTAAACACAAAAATCGTCTTTAAACCTTGAGATATAAAATAATTTGTAATAGTGTTAATACAAGCAATTATCAAGATGAAATCAGAATTCCCTCAGTTACCTCATAATTGTACTTTTAAAGTTGATTTGTTTGAACAATATTGCTTGGAGAATATTCAAACTAGGGTCATTTTATTTGGAGTTTCATTGATATGTTTCAAAACTCTTCCTTTACCATATATATTTTTTTTCTTCTTCTCCTTCTATTTACTTAAGAAACCTGGTTGTCCCACAGCCTGGATTTTCCTGCTTGCATCTGTAGGGTCTTGTTTAAATCTGTTTCTCTCTCATCTTGTATTTTTTTTTACAAAAAATAGATCTGGGGGTTAGATCTAGAGGCTGGATTTGGTTCAGGCTTGACTTTTTGGCTAAAAAAAATATATCATAATTTGCTCCGTGTACTTTTTTTTTTAAATATGATCTTATTTTTTTTAAAGATTTTATTTATTTATTTGAGAGAGAGAATGAGGGAGAGAGAGAGAGCATGAGAGGGGTAGGGTCAGAGGGAGAAGCAGACTCCCCACCGAGCAGGGAGCCCGATGTGGGACGCGATCCCAGGACTCCAGGATCATGACCTGAGCTGAAGGCAGTCGCTTAACCAACTGAGCCACCCAGGTGCCCTCCGTGTACTTTTATCAAGCAAAATAAAATGTGTCTTCTTTTTGTTCGTGTGTGTGTGTGTGTGTGTGTGTGTGTGTGTGTGTGTGTGTGTGATAACTGCTGTCTTACAATGTTAGCTATTGCCTAGATCCATTCTACTGGGGATATACAATGTGTCAATATTTTAATTCTACCACTCTTTCTCCATTTATTAGCTAAAATGATTCTATGAAAAGAAACACAAAAATTTGTTTATCCTAAGGTATTGTTAGTATGGGAAAAGCAAAATAGATGAATTATTATTTCTCTTCATTTAATAATTTCAAAAATTATGTGTTCATTGCTTAGCAGTTTTTGAAGGTGTTTCTTTTTCCTCTTGCAGATTATTAGGGAGACCTAGATATTAATATCTTGAATGTGTTTTGATTCATTATAATTATTATTCATGTTAATGCTCAAATTGTCTTATTTTGTTAGTGGCAACCGTTTCAATTTGGTCCCTGATTCCTTTTTACATTACTTCATACTTTTAATTGTTTGTTCATTTTTGCTTTCTGGCTTGATAGTATAGTCTAGATTCATTGTACTACCTCCTGCAGATCAGGAATCAGTCACATTTCCAAGTTATTTTGATTCTCTTTATGGAAAATGATGTCTAGAGGCTATATTCTGGGCTCCATGATTATTTGTTGCTACTGAGTCAGTCATTGTTTTCAGGTGTTTACATTTACAGAGCTGGGAAATAGGCTTATTTTTAAGAGGAAAGGCCAATATGTTAGAAGTATAAAGTTTTGCTCAACTTTTTAAATTTTCTATTTGTATCTTTGTTCTCTAGCACTGACAATCTTGGATCTTAATTCTATTACAGTCTGCTGTAAACAGACACTACCATATGGGTATGTCTATGTAAGTGTATATAAAATATATAATTAATAGAATATGATTACCATAAGGAGATAACTGGGACTTGTTTTATCCTTCCTCTTTAAACAATTTTTAAAAATAAGGTAATATATTTGAAACAATTTTTAAATATCAGATAAGATATGTAACTATCCGATGGTGCAGGGCAGTAATCCTTGGGAGAAGGAACACACAAAAACTAAATGAGCCAAAATGATTTTCCTAGTTTACCGCATGGACTGCAGAACAGAGAGAGTGAACCCAAAGAGCCCGGCAGTGTTGCTGAGAAGAGGAAGTAGCATGCAGAATTTGATGAACAAAGATGGCTAGAAAGACAGGATACCAGAGAGAAGAGTAATACCAAAGAACTGAAGAGGGTTCTTCTCAAGTCTAGTATTGATCCACATATGTGTTTAAGGAATCTATCAAAGCCAAAGAAAAAAATGACCAGTAAGCAAAAGGCTCTCATTAGGCCAGAGTGCAAAGAACTCCTAGTACATGAGTAGAGTAAAGGGGGAATTTATTCTACAGTAAAGGCCGTTTTTGATTTGGTAAAATAGCTTAAAAGCAAGAATTAGGAAGGTGATATTTTTTTTCCAAATAACTTTATTGCTTCTCTGAAATAAGCCAAAAAGAAAAGAAAATAATAGTAACAATAATAGTAAGTAGTGGATATAATGATCTAAAGTTCACAATGTATGGAATCCAATAAAAAATTACCAGGATATAGGAATGTATGATCCAGAACAAAGAGAAAAAAAATTGATTTTGTGCCAGGGATGGCACAAAATAATCAAATTACTAGAAAAGGATACTTATAACAGCTATTATAAATATACTTTGTTTTAGAAAGTAGAGGAAAGTAGGGTCTTGATAAAGAGAGTTGAAATATATAAAAAACACTCAGGTGGAACTTCCAGAGACAAAACCTAAAATGTCTGAGGGTAAAAATACTCCATCTAGGATTAACAGCAGAATAGACAATGCATAAGAAAAGATTAGTAAACTAAGTCCATACAATAGAAGTGATCCAAAATAAAACAAGAAAAAGACTGAAAAAAAAAAAAGAACAGAGCATCAGTGAATTTTGAAACTATATCAAGTAGTCTAACATATGCATAATTGTAGTCTTCAGAGGTAATAGAGTTGGGGGGACAACTTTTGAAGGTATATGCGTGCCCCATTTCCAATTTGATTAAATTGGAAATAATTTTCTTGTGTGATATTTGCTGCTAACTGTATACCAAGTTTGATTTGCTTTTGATTTTAAAAACTTTATTTTAAATTTGATATAATTCTATTTTAAGATTTTGTATAAAAGTTTCATAATTCCAATGTTAAATCTTAGAAGCAAGGTGTATTCTGAGAAATCTATCCTCTATCCCTGTTTCTTCCAACTAGGTCCCTCAATTCCTAACAACAACTTTAAAAAATTTTATAATTTATGGTTTCAGTTGTTACAAGTAAATACATGTGGGTGTGTGTATGTGGGTGTGTGTATCTTTGGAGAGGCATATAGATATATAGATTTATTTGTATTAATTCTTTATAAATAATACTATACACTTTTTCCATCTTGCTTTTTCACTTAACAATTTATCCTGGAGAACATTCTATTTTAATTTATGGACAGAGTCTTTATCCCTTTTTATAGCTGCTCAACTGCATGGTATCCTGTTGTTTATCCTTAAATCAGTCATCTGTGGACAGGAATGTGGGTGATTTCTGTCTTTAGTTATTATAACAGTGCTGCTACAATGAATAGCTTGTACATATATTTTTTTATATTTTTCTGATCACTCTTATTACTTGTTTCCTTCATTTTACTATCTCTTAAAATGGCAAGAGTTAGTTAAATCAAGTAGCTATATAGGGGACCTACTATACATCCCTGTGTGATATGCTTATAACTAATGAAATTTGTACTATAAATGAAGAGTATATGAGCATCTATCCTCATACATCTGTCAAAATTTTTTGTTATTGATTTTGGATACTTGCTGATTCATTTGTAATCATTTTAGGTAGTAGATGATTTATCTGTTGGGAAAAACTCAAGGACTCAATGATTATGTTGATTCTATATCTTCACTTTGGTGAGCTACTGTTGCTTCCCACATGAGAAAGATAACTAACGGGAGAGAGGACAAAAATAAAAAGTATTTCACTGTACTATAAATCAAATAATGTGTGTAAAGTGCTTTATAATATCCAAAATACTGCCACATTTATTATTAATTTATTTGATTTATATAAAAATGTTTTTTCTATTTTAATTCCACTATAGTTAACATAACAGTGATTTCATTTCATTACATCCCACTCTGGGGAATTAATATTGGAAAAAATATTAGCAGAAATAAAAATTAAAATTCATGGTAATATTTCTTACTTACTTCTGTGCTTATGATGATAAAAGCAACACAAACGGAAAAAAGCCTAAATGCCATTCCAGATAGTTTATTGTTACATACCAACATGATGTAATATGCACAGGTAACGATAACTACCTGGTTTTTTACACAGCCTGCTCTGCCCCCTCGCTGGGAGAGTCTTCAAAGAACAGTGTCATGTTTGATACAAATATTCCAGACTTCTCCTCTTCTTTTTAGGAGTGATGATGATGGGCAGAAGGGGAAAACTGTGAAATAAAACGACATGTGTTACTGCCTACACTGATTTTTCCAGAATGAGAAGGAAACACAAGTCAGAAGGACCCAGAGATGCCCTGGTGATTGTCAGTGCTCAAGTGAATCCCTTTATATATTCCTAAAATTTTGCCCTTCTAGATATTATATCTTGTGTGAAACAACTGCCCCCCTCCCGTCAGATTACTTCCCAGTCCTTTTCTATTAAACTCCTCCTCTATTATTTCATTTAAATGTGTTTCTTTCTCATCATCATAAAAATAACCATAACTAGAAGGTGGCATTCTTTTTACCAAGACAATTCAGGGTGAAGTGGGCCTGGTTTTGCCTTGATTCTGATTTTCTAATCTGTTGGGTCTGAGTGTTCTTGGCTTCCTTCACTTTTGAAGTTAAAAGCATGACAACCATTTCACACTTCTGTGTGTATTCTCGTCTTGTTCTCTTTCTTTCTAAGTTTGTTTGACTGATCTGGAAGAGTTTGTTCTGAATTCACTGTAATTCCATTTATATGTACTATCTAAACTTAATCCATGGTCTTTCTTCTGAGCAATTGAGTCCCTTGTTTAAATTCTTCCTCCAATTAATAAAGTCTATTCAAAATTTAAAATAATGAAGAAAACTTTACATTTTGAAAATAATATATTAATTGAAATAGAAGTTAACCAAGTGAATGGAACCCATAATTTCAATTCCATAAACTACTTATACTTATGAAAAAAGGCTAGAAGACATCTGTAAAGTTAAAATTGTTTTTGTATGTGGAATATGGGATTTTGTGTGTGTTTTAAAATATATACATCAATATTATTTATAATTATTGTTTCAATTTTTAGAAACCCTTAAATCGACAGCTAAAATAAAAATGAAAGGCACAGATAATGATAACTACCTTTTTTTTTTGCACTCCCAATGAAATGGGAGTGTGACACAAATTTATTTTAAAAAAATATAAATATGTGATGGATTTAAAAAAAGCATAGATTTTTGAAATTAGTAAATAGTATTTGAATAGAGTATATGCCTTTTAAAAGGCAATTTTTAAAAAGACAATCTAATTGTTCTACAGTCTGGCAATCCATAAACCTGATTTTTAAAACAGAACAGCAATTAAAACAGATAACAAGAATTTTTAAGTTGAAGATAACCACAGGGAAGAAGATGGATTTCACATTCTCTCATCTCTTCATGTTTTTTCCTTGGACCCCACATAGGAACTCCCTACAACATGTCTGGAAATTTCTCATTGGAGTGCTGGGAAAGGAACATACGCCCACCTTTTCACTTCCAAATCCTTCTTCCTTTTCCTTGCATGGAGAGCAAGGTACTTTTCTGTAAGCTGGGAATAGTGCTAGTCTGACATGTACTAAAATGTTCTTTCCTTTTAAAGACATTTATTAAAATTTCTTTCCTGTTTTGTGCTGTATGTTAAGCCTATCCTTCCTACTGTGTTTTTTCTTGCCTTTCAGCAAGTCTTGTAATGTTTGTTGAAAGTGAAAAAGCAAATATTGGGAAATAGAAATGAGGAAAATAGGCCTTTAATGTGACAATTTATGTTGTTGAACTGGGCTGTATTTTAATGTTTTTTGTAGCTGTAGGTAGAGACTTAAAATTCTTCTAGTGTTCTTATTTTTTTCTGCCATCTTGCCTTTAGGGCTTCTTTCCCCTGGCACTGCTGCTTAGAGAAGGCCTGCCCCTTACAGCTTTCACAGTCTTGCAGCTGTAGTCCATGATTGTTATCCCGGGGCTTCCTTAGTGTACTGGTGGACGGAAGAGGCATTCTGTGGTCTTGCATTTAAGTCTGTAAAATGGCCTGTGTTTTGGAGCTGTGGTCTTTACATGTCTCTCAGACTCTCTGTCTTTGGTATAACATTTTTCTCCCTGCTTCCTACACTGGTTTCAGCCTTCCCAATCAATTTCCTCCAAGCCCTGTCCCCTGTTGACTATTTCTCCCTTCTTAAGTGAGAAAGGAAGCTTGGAGGAGCTGGAGGGAAGGAATTATATTCTCCCTGCTGGATAAGGTTTCTGAGTAGCGCTCTGGCAAAGAGGTCTTTTGTTAAGGAGAAAACTATAGGACTGGTTCACAAAGCGTCCAAGAAAAGTCATTATGTTTTAATTTGTCTAGCTGTTTCTTATTGTAGGGATGGGAGTGATGATTTCCAAGGTCTTCACATGTAAGAAATTTAAGCCCCCACATACTATATTTTTTTAAATATTTTTATTTATTTGACAGAGAGACACAACGATAGAGGGAACACAAACAGGGGGAGTGGGAGAGAGAGAAGCAGGCTTCCTGTGGAGCAGGGAGCCCCACGCGGGGCTCGATCCCAGGAGCCGGGATCATGACCTGAGCCAAAGGCAGACTGAGCCACCCAGGTGCCCCCCACATACTATTTTTAACCAAGATCATTAATATTAATTTACTTAAATTTAACAGTGTAAAAATAAAAGTTGAATTAAGAAATCCATTAGTTTTATAAAGGTAGGAAAAATATTGTGAAATACATTTTAATGTAAGCATGATTATTTTATACCACATAGACCCACTTCATCTCGTATTATCAACTACTTATTTGAGAAACTTAGGAAGTTAATACATTTATATTTCATCTCACTTGTCAACTGGGCCCCAATATTTTTTGTTTCTTTTAATGTGCTTTTCATTTTGACAGTGGTCTTAATATTTTTTCTCTATTTTTTTCCTAATTTCTGCCATTGTGCTCTTCATCTCCTATAACTTATAACTTCTTCTTTGGATCTGGTTCTGGGAATATTATATTGTTGCCAACTTCTTTGATTCTATGACAAAATATCCATATTCTTCCATAGTACTCTTAGTTAATTCCTCTTGTGATGTATGTACTTCATGTACCTTTATTCATCTGTCTCATCTTTTTTGGGGGGAAAAAAGCCAACTGCTATGCATAGCTTCTCTCTTGATTTCTTTCAGATTATCTTTCATCTTTGGTGCTAGGTATATGTTTGAGATAAGTGGAGAAGAGAGGGAAGTAAAGATCTAGTAATCCACGCTGTTGACTTCGGCTCAATGCATCTTGCCTAATCTATCATTTCTTCACCCAGGGAGAGAGTATCTTCCAAAGCTTATGGCATTCAGGGTGTCAGCATGGTTCACGGCAAAAATGCTTTAGTTCAAAGCTTCTCTTCATCATGTTCACTACCTCCCTGGCCTTCTTCCATGACATTTATTCCCGGGAACTTCCTTTGGCTGAGGGGTTAGATTATAGAAAAATAAATGGCTTGACAGCACAGTGTAATTTTTCAACTTCAATCCCATTGCTGTTCTGAATTATCACAGAGGATCACTAGAGGGAAAACTCCCACTTTTGCCCCAGCCCACCCAACTTTTGCTCTTCATTTTAATCAAAGCATCAATAGAGATTTTTTTTTCCTAAATACCAGTCTTAATATCAGAGAAAAGCTGCTTCCAGCTGGGGTGAGATAGGGTTGTCGATCACCTTGCAGCTCCCTTTGGGCAATATTCCCAGCATCTGGCAAAATATTATTCATAGATTCTGATTGGAGTTATGTCATTTTTTTTTCTGGATGCTATTTTGAAATGTCATTTTCTGATCTCAGAAATAATTTTAATTTACCAGTGAAATAATACTGCCAGGGAAATTAACAAAAGGATAATGACTACCACTCCTTTCTTTCCTTCATTATGCTTTTGAGTTTTCTGAACAGCTATCAGTAGATTTTTGGCTCTGAATTGGGCTATGAAATATTTTGGGCAAGTTTTGAGATTAATTTAATGTGTTTGTTTGTGTCAGATTGGAAATTAGCAGCAAGAACCTTTTGGTGGTCGACTTTCATCTCTGGAACTTATTCTGTGTAGACCTTTATGAAATTCTAGGATATTAGATCTCAACACAGTAGCAGATTTGTTACCTGAGCAACTTGAAGGGCCTGAAAACTTGAATATAAATAAGCTCTCAGAGTTTCAGGATTTTTCTTTCCGTCTACAATATTATCTTGAGAGCTATTGGAATTCCTTTTGCATTACTATTTCTATTTTTATATATCCTCCCAGAAGAGTACATTTTAGCATGAACTCCAGAATAGAATAAAAAGAAAAGTTTCTTTCTGAGATAAATATATGTATAGAAGCTAATATATAAGAAGGATCATAGTTTTATTAATTTCCTTTATCTTATTATAAATTTTAAACAGTTAATGAAAGACACAACCAGCTTTTTTTTGGTTCCAGAGTATAAATATAAAAATAGAATTACTGTTAAAAGTGCAAATAACATCATTCCCTGTAAGTGTTTCCTTTAGAGGCACAAGTTTATTCAATTCTTTTGAGATCTAGTGTGTATTGCATTTAGGTTGTCTACTCCCTGAGTACACCTGTGCAAATGTAATGAATATTAATAATTCTTCTATATCTACACTAAGGAAAAGCCAGCCAGGTTTTTTTTATGTAATTAGAATCTCACAATATGTTTACTGCTCTTTGTTATTACTTTGCTTATCTGAAAAAGTGCCGAAGGCCATTTTTTACTGTTAACTGAAATTGTGTAATCTCATAGCAATTTCCTATAAAATTTCAAGTGACAAAGTCAGACTGCTAAAACAGTGAATCAGAATACAGAAAATAAATTTAAATTCCATTAACTCTTGAAAACTCTGGAGCTCCAGCTTTCTGCATTAAGAAAAATAATTGAGAAATTTTTATTTGTAGGTAAAACTCTGTAAAGTATCACGTGAGGTGCTTTTGATTTAGTAAATATCACATGTACCTTAAGTTAAATACATATGTAGAGATTTGAATACATTGCTTCTATTGTGTTAGAATGTACCTTAGACTCTAGTAAAAAACTGTAGTAAAAGTGGATTTCCAACTATTAAGTAGAGTAAAACTACGGAGGAACCACATAGATAATGGACAATTACCTTAAAGCATCGTTTTTAGAAATCAAAAATATATGAGTTTCCAGTTGTATATAGATTTAGTTAAACTTTGGCACTGGAAGTCAGGGTATTTTTTCATATAGCATTGGCACTCATTAGGAAAGTGTGTTTTGTCAAAAGTATCAAACTATAGGCATGTAACAACTTTGTCAACTAGGCAATTCAATACTCTACAGCATGCTTCTTCCTTGAAATGAAAGGAGAAGAAGAAGAAGAAGAAGAAGAAGAAGAAGCAGCAGCAGCAGCAGCAGCAGCAGCAGCTAGCATTCCTTGCTTCTGGTTCAAAACTAAACAGAAGACAAACTTGAAAAAAAACACTCCTGATATACAGTAACAATTTTAAAGAATATCAATTGTACAAGGGAAGGACTAAAAAATGTGTTTATAGAGATCCAGATATAACAACAGTACCAAAATTACACTATCACTTGTAATTACTGGTAGCAAATAAAGCTGAAGAATTAGTTGTCTAATACTTTAGGAAACAATACAAATATCCTAAGGATAATAATATAGGGTTCTTATCATCTATAGTAGGGAAGCATTCTTCCAATTTGTACTAATAATCTCAGGTGTGTGGTGCTCCTTGAACTGGAAAAATAGTGTGACAGGGCAAGCTGTGAGGACAGCAGTGCACCATGACCTCTCCCCCTCATAAAAGCAGGTGCAATTTTACTTTCATTCCTGCCGCAAATTTATTAATTTTGAACGCTTTGTACATACATTTCCTCAAGATTTCTTATAATTTCCACACTCTTCTAGAATAAAATACACATTCTTTCCTTTTTCTTTTCCAGGAAGATAAAATAGCAGGTTTTTCATGGTAACAAATTTACAGTCCTCAGAAAATCATGGTTTTAAATTTCAGGAAACATCATTTTAACTCCAACCCTATTCTAAAGCTTATTCATTTTCACTGGGGGGTCCTCTGAGATGGCTGAGGTATTTTGGTGTTTCTTCCAGAACCACCCATCAGAATAGTGAGCTAAATGAAAGGTTGGTTTTTTAAGCCACTAATTTATTGGTTACTTTGTTACTTTGTAATAGATAACAGATAACACCATTCTAGGCTCTCTGTTAATTATGGCCTTTGCATATACCATTTAACTGCTCACCATAACCCTGTTGTATTAGATGAGATTGCATTGCTTACCTAAGATCACAGAGTTGGTAAATGATAGCATTGAAACCTTGACTAAGTTCACAATCCTACTAAGTTACCACAATGACACATACAAACTTCTCATATTCATGTGATAGTATAAAGAAGGATAAAAAAGACATCAGCATTAGCATGGGGAAATCTTGGGTATCTATGGATAAAATAACTATAAGAAATAATTATTGACTGTGTAATGTATGGAGATTAACATAACATAAGAATAAAAAAAGAAATAATCAACTTTTCTAAAAACAGCTTTATTGAGATATAATTCACATATTTAAAGTGTATAATTCAGTGTTTTATAGTATATTCAAAGATATGTGCAATCATAACAATAGTCAATTTTAGATAATGTTCATGACCAAAAAAAAAAGAAAGAAACCCCATATTCTTAAGCTACCCTCCCTCTTATTCTCCCTAGTCCTAAAAAAAGCACTCATCTGCTTTCTATCTCTATAAATTTAATTCTTCTGGACATTTCATATGAATGGAATTATATAATATATATGAACTTTTGTCTCTGGATTATTTCAATAGCATAATGTTTTTAAGGTTCATCTATATTATAGCAGGAATCAGTACTTCATTCCCTTGAATGGCTGAATAATATTCCATTATATGTATATACCATATTTTGTTTATCCATTCATCTGTTGATGGACCTTTTGACTACTGTTATTATTACTGTTATGAAGATTCTGGTACAAATTTTGTTTGAATATCTGTTTCCAATTATTTTGGTCACATATCTAAGAATGGAATTCTGGGTCATTGTTAATTCTGTGTTTAATTTTTCAAGGAATCACCAAACTGCTTTCGTAGCTGCTACATCATTTCACATTCTCACCAGCAACATACAATGATTCTAATTTCTTCACATCCTTGAAAATTAATATATATAATATACATACATATATATATTATCCTAACCATTCCAGTAAACGTGAGGAGTTATCTTGTTGTGGCTTTGATTTGCAATTCTCTAATGACTAATGACGTTGAACATCTTTTCATGTGGTTGTTGGCAACTTTTTTGGAAAAATGTTTATTAAAACGTCTTACCCATTTTTAAGTCAGTTCTGTGTTCTTTGTTTGAATTATAAGAATACTTTATATATTCTGGATACTAGACCCTTGTGAGATATGTATGATTTGTAAATATTTTCTCCTACTCTGTGGGTTGTCTTTTCACTTTCTTGATTGTGTCCTTTGAGAGACAAAAGCTTTTAATTATTATAATTTTTATAGTTTAAGCTCTTACATTTAAGTCTTTGATTCATTTTGAGTTAATTTTTATACATGGTGTAAAAATTCATCTTCATTCTTTTTGCACAATGCTACCCGGTTGGTGAGTGTTTAGCTTTCACACTATGTTTTTCACATTAGTCTTTGCAAGCAAGTTGGGGGGACTACAGAGGATTCTATATTATTTTATATCTGCATTCTTAGTGTCTATCGTGTTGCCTAGCAGATGAGAAGTATTCCATTCAAATAAGTGAAATTATTAAATAAAATATTATTCGATATTAAGGAAGAATAATTTTTGGTACATATCATACCCTATGTCGTGTGGAAAAAATTAATTATATAGATATTTTAAAAATAAAATGGTGATACTTTTACTTGACTTACCAGATTTCATGAATTATTTTAATAAAAGAAAAATAATAATACTACAGATTCTTAGCCATAAAAACTTATATTTACATTTTCTGCTGATTTTTGGTTTCATAGATAATTAAAAATAGGTATTATATCTCTTTTATATATTAGTAAACTAATGGGAAAATTTGCCCAAGGTCTATAGCAACAATATAATATAGTAAAAAAAAAAATCAATTTTATCTCTCGTCTCAAATCCATATTCCCTTCATGCCATCTTAAGTGATTCTCCCTTAAATGAGATCTGTATTTGTTAAATAATAACACTTAAAATAAAAGTGTTCAAAATCAATCTTTCCTACAGATTTGGTGAAATTCTCAGGTCAAATCAAATCAAAAGTCTTCTTGTAATATAGCTGTGTCAAATCTAAGTTCTTTTTCCCTCTTCTGCCTAGATTTCTCTCTGGTAGTCCACTACAATATGCTCATCACAGAACCATATTAACTGCTATTTAGTATCCTAGAAGTTAATATATTTCAGAAGGCAGAGATGAGCACTTGTTATAGGTGATTGATTGCTAGGAGAAGCAGATGGAGATGTTTTAAATCTTCAAAAGTAGGAGACAAGTATTTCAAAGAACTTAGTAATACTTAATGCTCATTTTCCTTTTTCAATAATTATCTTTAAACAGAAGTCAAGAGAGTGCAGAATGGGGAATCACACACCATAAGAAGAGAAATTTGATTATTAAGGTAATTATTTTCCATGTGCTTAAGGCATTAGAAAAAGGTTCACAAGCACTCAAGGGCTCAGAATGTACACCGTCCACAAAAACTTTCTTGCACCCCCCAATTACTTGAGAATGTGATTTAACCAATTGGGAAATGAATGAAAAGAAGGAACCTAATAATGGGAGAAAAGTGGCATAAACTATTAGTATTATGTTCACTGAATTCTTTTAAATATGATTAACTCCATGTAATTTTGCATATATGATTATAAAACAATTCAAATGTCATAATAAACCATGAAAGAAAATATGCCTAATATCAAAACTAATTAAAAAATAATAAACTTGTTTAGAAATTATGATTCAACAATAGAAATTAGAAATGAGAAAGGAAGATGATGGGGGGAAAGGTTTTGTGTTATTTTCCTCATTTTACCTGAGGGCACTCAATAGATCCACCCTAAAGTTTTGCCATTGTTATTTATAGAGTATATCTTCAAGTATACATTTAAAAGAACTCTCAAATATATCCAATAGTAGGATTTAAAGCATGATATATATCTACCAAAAGAGCAGGAAACAAAATGTTTTGATGTTACATGTTTTCATGTAACAAAACGTAGAAGGAGCTTATTACAAATGAGAGACAGGAAAAGACAAAGAACATATAACTGAGTTAGCAAGCTACTTCCTATGGGCCAAATCTGGCCCACTGCTTGCTGTTTGTAAAAAAAACTGCTGTTGGAATACACTCGCTCCATCCATTTACATATTACCTATAACTGTTTTCATGCTTTAGTGGCAGAGTTGAGTAGTGACAAAAACTGTAAGGCCCACAAAGCCTAAACTATTAATAATCTGGAAATATTTGTGAATATTACAAGTTTTGCCAACCCTTGATCTGTAGTAACAAACATATATACATGATTCTTTCTTTCAAATAGCCCATAAACTAACAGGGTAAGAGAAAAAAACTGGTAATATGAAAAATGTTGTTAAAAGGAAATTCACAAACTGTGACAAGAATAACTGGAAAGAGCACCCTAATCCTCAAATTCCTTCCTTTTCAAGCAGGCGAGTAATGAGAGCTTCACAGGGGATATGTTATTTCTGTTGGCTCTTGAAACCGAATTATGGGTTTTCTAAGCAGAGGACAGAAAAGGGGCCTGAGCCCGAGAAAATATCCTGTGAAGAAGTCATGAGGGTGGAAAAGAGATGGATATTTGGGAGGCAGTGAGAAGCAATAAAACAGAAAAAGTAGACCTCGGCAGGTCTTTTCACTCATTATTCCTTCCCCACTGGATCTTTCTGAAGCATTCATCAATTTCCAAATCAGTCTTACATGCTCATTAATACAGTTGCCATCACCCTTCAGAATTTAAACTCCATAAGTATTTGTTGAATGAGTGAGTGAATGAACAAATGACCAAATTAACACAGGGCCTTGTCCATTAAGCACAAAGGACTTCCAGGGGAGTCCCAGAAATCAAACAGCATCATCACCTACTCACACGGACCCTGGTTTAGTGACTTATGTACAATCGCCACACCTAGTAAATTTCCTCTGAGCCACGATTGCTCTACTCCTTGTCTGCAAATTATCATTTTCCTTAATAAAGATGGTACAAGCAAAAGAGTAATTGAATATTCAGCTTCCTCTCAAATAGTTGTAAGCACTATAATGTCATTTTTGGCCAATGCATTTCTTCTTCTATCTACAAATATAGTTAAAAAGTCACTGTCCACAGTTTTGTCTGGAGTTCTTATAGCATATTGGTCAAACCTACCGCAACGGCTTGCTCTGCTGCTTAGATGTGTGCGGTCTATTACTTCAGTCTTAGCCTGTGGCTGACGAGAGCAAAGTAAGAGATCCAAAATGTCTGTGGTCTAGTTAACTTAATTCTGTTCCACATCACAAACTCAAGGTCTATGACAGTCCTGAGAAATGCTGGCTACTCAATGTGAGGGACCAGATGAGAGTCAGTGGACAAACTTTTGTCAATTTATCCTTAATCTGGAGACAGCAACTTTAGGCACAGGCCCAATTATTGATCAGTTATTTTCACTTTGATACATACATATAATTAGCTTAAAAAGCTAATGCCTTATTTTCTTTCAAAAACAGCATAGCTAGAAACTTTATATAATGGATAATTAGTCATAGTAAATGCTTTTTATGACTTTTTAAGGATGAAATAATCAGAGTAAGAATAATAGTATATACAGAGTATATTTCTAACTTTAGATGAAGTGTTAAATGCATATTCACCCCTTATTTAATAGGATTATCACTTCAAAATGAATAACAACTGCATTTTATTTATATCAAGGGAGCAATTTTCCAAAATCCCTTTGCCTGCTAGTATTAGTTAACAAAACTAGTTCCTATTTTCATCACAGTAAGCAAGTGACATTCTTCCATGGAGCAACAACCCTTTCTCATGTTTCCTAGCCTTGCTGGGAAAAAAAAAAAAGTGACAATTTTATGTTATGGTGAAACAGTCACACAAATGGGCTGTGGTTTTCATTTTCAAACAAGATTGTTCCTTCTAAAACTGGAGGAATCAAATTCCATTTCAAATTACATGGCTGGTTATATTAGGGCATGGTTGGTTACTCACCTAGGCAGACCTGCAAATCTTTGTGCCAGATGAAACAATCCCGGATGTAGGATTTTCAGGATTTACAGAGGAAACCCAATTATTTTGGAGGTGTTTTTCTTTGAGATTATTCAAAGCTTTAGAGGAGGAAGAAATATGATCACAGGATTTAGAATTTAAAATCCAGGATAACAATAACTCAAAACAAATCATGATGCTTTGTTGAGTTGTTTGGTATCCTTACACTTCTGAGAAAATGAGAGAATTGTAGATATTGTGATATAAAGATGAGGCAGAAAGTAAAAGACAAAAAAATCTGGGTGAGTATAACTCAATAAAAATTCATATGCCCACAGATGTCTTATCTTCATGTTTTTCTCTATCTTTTCTATTCTAAAATCTCTGTTCAGATTCAAATTTTTAAATAAACTGTTACTGATAATATTTGCCGGTTACACAACTGTGCTCTAGAAATCATTTTACTCATTTTCAGTAGTCTGACCAGTAGTGGTCAGTGGAGGGAGATATGATTGCAAATGAACGAGCAGTGAATTTGTTGTGTGTCTTATATAGTAAAAATAGGCTTATCAAAATGTTTACATTAGTTACATGAAATACTTTTGAGGCTCACAGACATGTTGCTAATACCTTTTTTCTTGTTTTGAAGTGAATATTCTGAACTGAATTGGAATACAAAGCAAACTAGTTTCAAAGACCATCACTCATTTTAACCAGGGCATTCTGAGTTATGAGCGATAGACTGACATTTTTGAAGCTCTTGTTTCCCAAGATGACTTTCTGTAAGAAAAAAAATTTTGAAAACAAAATAATATTTCTCCCGGGTGCCCGGGTGGCTCAGTTGGTTAAGCGTCGGCCTTCAGCTCACGTCATGATCCCAGGGTCCTGAGATCGAGTCCCGTGTCCAGCTCTCTGCTCTGTGGGGAGCCCGCTTCTCTCTCTCCCTCTGCCTGCCGCTCGCTCCCTCTGCTTGTGCTCTCTCTTTCTCTCCCACTTTGTCAAATAAATAAATAAAATCTTTAAAAAAATAGTATTTCTCCCACTGAAAGTCCAAATTTTTCCCTATACACCTTATTGTAGGATACATATGTTACACATCTTTTGCACATTTTATACTGAAAAATACAATGTTTGGTACAGAAAAATCATTCAGTATTTGCCAGTGACCATTGGGATTCTTTGGCTTCACATTCATTTTTCTTTTTCTTTTTAGAACGGTCACTGTAATTGAGCAAACTTGGCAGAGTATATCACAGATAAAAGTATCTTAAACGAAATACTGTTTTTGGCTAAAACATTCACAGCTGATCAACAATCCATTAATAACTTATTTGGGAACAAGCCAAGGATTTCTCTGGAGGATACACCCTGGTAAGGTGGTTTCAGAGATAGAGCTTTTGGGACAAATTAATATATTTTTTTTAATAAGACACTGTCATTCTTGGACCTACCGCATGATCTTAATTGGCCTAGTTGCCTTTAGCACCTAATTGTTAGGGATCTTCATTCTGAAATGTAATATCCTCGTGATTACTTTGGTTTGTTTGTTTAAATGTGCATAATTAGGCAAACTTCATCCTGGAAATGTGTTTGCTTAATACCGGGCAGAATAATTTCTAAGTACATTAAGAAATTTAGGTAAAAGGCACTTTATCAATTCAAACTGTTTTCATATACTGAAAGAAAATGAGAGCTACTTAGTGAATGAAGACTCTTCAGTCATTTTCTCACATAGGTACAGGACCCTGTTTACACCTACAAAGCTTTTCAATGGATGGTCTCATTTCTCTATTCTGTATAAAGTAATTATGTTGCAGTTTCATTCCCATGAGAAATTTCCAGATGCCATCAAGATGCGAGAGCTGAAGTCACATCTCTGTAGGCAGCAGACAAAGGCAAACAGTTAATCAAACTGTGACCGTGATTAGCTGGATAAAAAGTGACAGTTTCTAGCCATTTTGCAGCACCTGCATTTCTTCAGAATGTAGCTCCGAAGCAAGTATGGTCGAGTCAGCAGATTCCAATATCACAATTAAGAAATAATGTGGAGCGTTCCAGGGAGAAGATTATCCAAGGCACGAAATGCAGGCTGCAAGAAAAACAGTGTTTAAAAAAATTGTGTAAACTTATAGTTTTGTATGTAAAATGGAGAAACGTCTGTAATAAGCTCAGGAAATCATCCTGAAACTGGGAGCAAGACAGGAATTTGAAAACCATGGTAATGGTACAATCTGGCAAAATGAACTACCTGTTCAGGAAAGGAAGAGGGGAGGGAATACCTAGAGTGCATCTGAAGAATATTAAATCTGGATTAAGGTTATATTAACATGAGGAAATAATCACTCAGGCTTGAAAAATGAATATTGCCCTTTCACTGTTTCTAATAATTATGTCATCTAGCTGTAGGCAGTTGCTTGTTTGCATTTTACATATCCAATACTGCAATGCTTGTTATCTTTATGTCCAAAATGGGAAAACTAGAATATAAGGGCATTCACTGCAAGTTTTGCACAGAGGACTTTGAAAGTCTCTGCAGAACTCTTAAGAAATTCAAATGATCAAGGCTTTGATAAAGAATTGAAGTCACAATATCTACATATTTGAACAAATCAACAAGGGGTGAATATCATTAAAATGTAAATCCAAGTCTATGGTATAAAATTCTCGACTACAAGACCACCTATGTTTTAACTTTACTTCATTCATCCATAAATGAACATCCTGAATTTTAACATATGTTCAAATTTCAAGTACTGAGTTGGCCTAACAGAGGGATTTAGATATATTCCACTGCCCTGATCTGTCAACCATAGGAGTTTAGCAGATCTTGAGGCCCTCGAGGAGTTTCACAAAAGAGCAAGTATTTTGCACAAAGCAGCACCTATATGGTCAACAAAGCCCCAGGGGTCCACAAAGCTAACAGTATTAGGCCTAAAGTCCAGCAATTCTAGAAAAAAAAGTGTTTCTTGTGGATAGGAGAGAGGTTTCGTCCAGATGACCTCTGAGAATGGAGGTTAGACAAGTTTGGATCCAGACTCATGGAGACAGGAGTCTTTGCCAGTGAAACCAAAGTTTATGCAGCCCACCCACCTGGGTCGCTGGGCTTTTCAGACCAAACTTGCTTAGAATAAATTCAATTGAGTTTATTAATCATGTTGATTTACAAGAAGAAACTCACCAAACCACACTCTAGCTACTTTCTGGAAAAAGAAAACACTCAAAAAACAGTAAAGATGAAGCAATAAAGATGTGAAAAACAAGGCCAGGGAAAATTAAGCACACTTAAGCCCCCTATGATTATTTAATAATAACAACATTTTCCTCAATCATGTCCAGGCAGAAAATGAGTAGATGTGGACCTTATTTATGGGAAATTCCAACATCAAGGATAACAAAGAAAACTGAAATGAGCTGGTGTCACTGAAGTTGGAGTGTGATAAAGGCAAGAATTCATTACTCTGTTCCATCAAAAAATAAAATTTATATATTTAGAATGATCTATCATAATTACCAGGCAAGGAGGTTACATGGTCTGTCCAAACCAATGCAGGGCTGATGGATATTCAAAAAAATGACTTCTCCAGTGAGGACGAATTCCCCAAGCTTAAGAATAATAACCATCATCTCAATGATTTGCATCAGAAATACTATATTTTATCAGCTTCTTTAGAAAGACAGCAGTTTTTCATTCACTTGAATACACATATTTATTTTAAGACTCAAATAAGCTTAAGAAGCCTTAAAAATTATGTGTGTGTGTGTATGTGTGTATTGAGGTGGGAATACCATGTGCAACAATTAACAGCAGACTTCACTATATTGTGTGGCATATGAATTTTTTATTTGTATTTGATTCAGAGCACTAATAAAGGCTGTAGAATAATGTTTTGGTCTTTTACTTTTTTACCGACACAAAAATATCTCCATTATCTTTCAAGGTTAAATAATCATTTAAATTTCAAAAATATTATAGTTTTTGCCATCAATATAGATATAGTGCATTTCCTAACTTTTATGGTTTGACACATACTATTTCAGGAATGAAATTCTATTTCTATTCTATTCATTCTCAGAAATGAAATTTTGAGTGCTACTTTTAGAATTTTCTTCTTCTTCTTCTTCTTTAATTCTCAGTTTTATGAAAACATGCCCAGTGTTAGGCTTGACAACTTGAGAGGAAGGAAAGGAACGTATGATGCACGTTTCCTAACTACAAGCACATGATAAAAGATATGCTGTTTTTGTGAATGAAAACAGTGAATGTTCAAAGAGGGCACTCGATATAAATGGGAAGAGCCAAGTAAGTCTTCCTGGCAGAGCTTGAAGCAAGAGGCATTAACACTGGGCAGGATTGGGCAGCCAGTCGATATTACTTTGAGTTGTCAAGAAATTAAATATTAAATTATGAATCAAGAAAATCAAGCTTACATCAATTTCTGGAGAATGTTATAATTTGCAAAACTCATAAGATGAAGCAACTTTTTTATAACAATATCCTAAGTCAGAGTGGTACTTTTTGCTCTTAGACTTTCACTGGTCAGTTAGCAAGCCAACTTTATTTTCCAAAAATACTTAGCTTCTGTCAACAGATCCAGGTGACTTTGAGAAAGATTAAAAAGTCTCAGGAGAAATATGACTCTTACTTTAGAAACATCTACATACATACATGTACACATACAGGTATATGTAGGCATAAGCATATACGCACATAGGCATGACTGAGAACTTAAAATTTTCATTCACGCATGCATTTTTTTTTTTTTTTACTTACCTAAACAATGCTGGACATGAAAAGAGAAAGAAATGCAATTCCAGCTCCCAAAGTATTCAAGTCTGCCTAGGAGAGACAAATGTATATGAACAATCACAGTAACATGTTGAATGAGTAGTAGAAATACATATAGAATAAATTGGTAGAACCATTAAAGACATAATTAGCCTTGATTGAGTGTTAGCTCTAGGATTTCACTCAATGAGATAAAATAAGCAGTTGAAACACTATTAACAGCATATGAAAAAATGTAGTAAACTTCAATAGCTCATTCAGGTTAGGCAAGCTAATTTAATACTGGTGCTTAAGATACAGATGGATGGAGAGAGGCATTGATAAATGTGGTGGCTTGGTAGTCAGAGCCAGATTTTGAAGGCTCTTTTACTAATGAGTTTGGATTTTGTACTACGAGTTATGGAGAGTCACTGAACACTTTTAATTGAGAGAGTGTCATGGACAAATTTACATTTCTGAGGTGCTGGCTGTATGGAGTAGAGACAGCAGTACAATTAGGATGCAAATATAATAATCCAAGAGAGGATGATGGCCGTGACTGGTTGGGGCAGTGGCATTATACCTGTTTTTAAAGATTGAATCAAAATGACTTTTGGTGAAAAATTAAATCATGTGGGAAAGAGGCAAGGACTATGAGTTGACTTTCAGGTTGCTACTTTGAGAAAATAGCAGTAAGCTAGTAAATAACAAAGTGAGGTACAAATTTGGTACCGAAGAGTTCAGGTTTTAAATACTCCATTGTTGAGTTGACGATTCTTTTTTGATTTGAGGGAATTCTTTTGTGCGGCAGGAATTTCCAGCAGTCAATTGGAAATATGAATCTGTAATTTAGGAGGTATAATGGATTGGATATATACTTTGGAAGTCAACAGATTACAAAATATTGTTAAAAATAGGGCAGTACATGAAATCTCCCAAAGAAATTATTTAGAATAAGATGACAAAGATCGCTCCCTGCTCAGCAGGAGGCCGGCTTCTCCCTTCCCACTACCCTCCCCACTTGTGTTCCCTCTCTTGCTGTCTCTCTGTCAAATAAATAAATAAAATCTTTAAAAAAAAGAAAAAAAGATGACCAAAGATCTTGAAGTAATATTGGATTAAAATTATTAAGAACCAAAATATCCGATACAGACATTGGACCTTAAAAGAATTTTTTTAAAAAAGAAAGAAGAATGTTCTTTAATCTTAGACTAGAGCCTCATAGCTTAAAATAGAGAAAGGCTGTATCTCAGAGGCAGCAGCCCTGAGGTATGAAAAGTCTTGAGAAAAACAGAAAATCCCAAACCAGAAGATCCGGAAGAACTGTTAGTTTGTCCAATGAATGATGAACAGTTGTCTTCATATATTGAAGTGGATTTGAGTCTATTTCATATTGCATGCTGTGTAGTATCTGACCTTTTCTTTGATAATTTTTGGATAAAAGAAACATTGTTATTTTTTATTCATAGTGGTCCCAGAAGTTAGTATATTTGGCTAACTCACAATAAATGTTCTGTAAATGTTTATTGATGTATAATTTAATACACTCAATAACTGTTACAATTATTATCTTATCTAATACTTAGGCTACTCTGATAAATTTGTTATTACAACTTACAGATGAAGAAATTGAGATTTAGGAAGGTTAATCAAACTGTAGTATGTGGACTATGCAGGACGTGGCCTCAGAAGGGTGTGACTTCAGGCCAATGTTACTTCCAGCATAAAGTGCTACACTCCATGAAAAGAAAATGAGAAGTCTACCACTTTTTTGCACATTTTTGTGGGCACCCGATTTTATTAATTGCCTACCATGTTTCAGGCACTATGTTCAAATATTTGTATGCATCATCTAATTTAGTTTTTCAACAGTCCTACAAAAAAGTAATTAACTTCCATCAAAGTGGATTGATACGCTTATTTCTATTAAGAGTTGTACTAGTCTTCTAGTTACTAATGCTCAAAACTCGAACATGTCTTTCGATTTTTATATCTCCTCAGTCTCCAAGACCTGTGAAGTCTAATTCTGTGAAGTCATCCATATCTATCTCATTTCAGTTAGGAACTATGTCTCCATAGTCAAGTGTTTTCATTCAACCTTGTAAACCTCCCAGGCAGATACAAAGCTGTTGATCAGGGTTTTGCATTGAATTTAATCATAGGATTAATAGCACCTTCTTACCACCTTCACACAAAACTCCATTTCTGTATTTATCCAATTATCCTCACTTCTCTTCTTAGTCAAGTCCTCTCCCATGACTACCTTACTTCTCTTCCTCAAATGACCCGTATCGCTCACTTGCAAATGCCACTGCCTTTGCCTAAATCAAAACACCTTCACCTGTGTCCTGTTTATCTCTTTACACTTGGCCTGAGATGACAATTCCTTTATAGCTCTACCCCCAAATCCGGATGGTGCCATTTCTAGGTCAACACTGTTCTTTGACATTTTAATCAAAGTGTACCACACTGCAGTGATTTTTTTTCTATTAATATCCAAACTATGTTCTCCAATACAGTAACCCTAAGCCACACATACCTATATAATTTAAAATATAAAATAAGATAATACAGTATAATATAAATTCTTACTTTAATTAATTATGAAATGAAATACAATTCAAACTTCTGTTCCTTAGTAGGCATCAGCCATATTTCAACGGTTCAAAAACCACACGTGGTTGGCTATGGCCTAGGTATTAGGCAGTGCAAACGCAGAACATGGGATAACGGTGTCTTACACATAGGTTTCTGTCTGACTGTACTGCCTGGGACTGAAAGCTAAGACCAAAATGTCTGTTTTCATGTACCTTCAGGCCTCCTACCATGCCCAGAAGATTAAATGCCTAATAAACCTAACTGAAAATTGACTGAATGAATAAACAAATAAACAACTTGGGATGATAATTGTTTCTAGAATAATCCATTGATGACTCATTTCTTAACCTTTTTCATCACAAAAGCAAAATTTAAGGCCTTCTGTATGCTAATTTTTCTACTATGTGTTGATACAAAAATGTTTAAATGTTTCTGTTTTCTACCTTCAAAGAGGTTACTGTATTACAGAAAAAAATAGATCTACAAAAAAATAATTATAATAAGACTCAATGTAGACTTGAGGTCCCGGGAGCAAGCCTTGCTGCTTTTCCCCCTTTTCCAAACACTGTACAGCACAGAACAGCCTGTGGATGACCAGATCATTGGGGGTAAGAGCTAAAGCCACCAGGTCAAAGAGTAGAGCAGCATCAACTATCCAGAGACTCTAAACTGTGTCAAATAGTATATAATAGAGATCAGAAAACCTAGCTTGCCTGGTGTGATATTGTGATTTATAAGAAGAAATATATTTCTGGTCTTTGTCCCCTTTCCTGGCACAGAGCTCCTGAAACCATTGGGATTTGCTAAGTGATGAGCACCATAAGGGAGACTTTTATGTTTATGAGGTGACTTTGGGAACCAGATGGGGTTAGTGGAGCAATCATGTGATTAGAGGGTTAGAACTTTCAGTCTCACAACCAACTCTGTGGAATAGAAAGGTTGGAGGTTGAATCAATCTCCAGTGGCCAATGATTTATTCAGTCATGCCTATGTAATGAGATCGCCATAAAAACCTAAAAGGCTGGAGTTCAAAGAGTTTCCAGGTTGATGCACACATGGAGGTGCTGGGAGAGTTGTGCACCTGAACGACTTGGAAGCTCCAAGCTCTTTCCCCATACCTGCCCCTTGTATTTCTTCACCTGGCTGTAGATTTGTATTCTTTAACATCTTCTGTAATCAATTGGTAATCTACCAAGTAAATACATTTCCTGAGTTCTGTGAGCCATTCTGGCAAATTAATCAAACCAGTGGAGGGGGTCATGGAACCTCTGATTTATAGCCAGTTGGTCAGAGGCACAGGTAACAATCTGGGCTTGAAAATTGGCATCTGCAGTGGAGTGCAGTCTTGCAGGACTAAACCCTTAACCTGTGGAATCTGATGCTATCTCCTGGTTGTTAGTGTCAGAATTGAGTTGAATTGTAGTACACCCATCTGGTGTCCAAGAGTTGCTGGTTGGTGCGGGGAAGCCTTTATACAGACATTAGGAGTCTTAATTGGCCTAGTTGCCTTTAGCACCTAGAATTAGGTGCTAATTAGAATTAGGACCAGGGAATCCAACAGATTTGGTTTTACTTTGACTCCAAAGAATTCTCTCCAAATGAGATTTGAACTTCGGGAATATACTTTGAAGTCACACCACAGAAAAGGAGACAAAATATTTCCAATGGGACTGACTCAAAATAAAACACTACTTCCTTCTGATGAACCAGTGTCAAAATTCAGAAGAGCTTGTAGAAGTAGATACAATAGGCAGTCAATGCATTTGTTTTCAAAAAGCTTGGACCCTATCCTTCTGTTAAAGAGAGAGTTCAAAGGTCATTTTCAAAATCAGTCACGTACAGTATAAATCAAATTATAATTTGACCCTGATCTCCACTGGAAATTTTATTGAGTTCCTGTGGTCATTTGAAACCAAAAACGTGACCATTGCCATTACTGCTTTACCTAGGCAGTAAATCTAGTTGGAATGAAGTACTTTTTTGATTTACCTAATGATATAAGATATTCACAGTGTTTGGGGATTTTTTTTACGGTTCAAGTTATGCAATTGTTCCAAAGAGCTATCCAGCTCCTCCGTCGGGTACCTCAGGTTAAGTCTTTACTAGTTACTGAGAAAATTTTTAATTTCTAACAACAGGTGAATGACACCAGAACCCTTAGGGCCAGAGAGGTAGAAATTCTTTACATTAACTGAAACTTGGCAAGGAGATCCAACTCCAGTACCCTCTATCAGAAATAATGTGGAAATAGCTAAGTTACTTCTAGATTTCTGAGAAGTATCCTTTTAGCAATTTAGTAGAAGAGTCTGGCGCTAAAGATTCTGATTAAGTCTTGGCTCCACCATTATGTAAGTTGTACAAACGATTTCCTCTCTGTGCCTCAGTTTTTCCATTTTTAAATGAAAAGGTACTGGATTTCAGCACTTTCAGAGAATTGCCAACTCTAGCTTCAGAGATTCTGATAAGTAGCATAGTTTTGCACTAATAATTCTCTGTTGTTGACATATAAGACGGTGGCCAAAAAACATTTTGGTTTAAAAAAATTACAATACAGTGTAATTTGAGTAATAATAGAAATGTATACAGCACAAAATAAGGGATAGCTAATTCTTTTTTTGAGAATGGGGTTAGGATTAGGGTCAGAGGGACATTCACTGAGAATGTAGTACTCTGTAAATTTCATAGTGTGATCTACAACAGAGTATTTTCAGGCTACCAATTCATAAAAGATGATCATTGAATTTAACTTGTACATAATTTGGTGCAATACTCTGTACAAGTGTTTAATTAGCTCTTTTAATAGTCAATGAAAAGGAGGTTAATCTGAATGTAAAATATATGTTGAGACCATTGTTTACTGTAATGATTAATAAGAAATAATGTTTCCCTTTTTTCAGTCTATTTAATGACTAAAAGTAATAATTCTAAGAAGCATTAGAAAATAATCATGTCAACATGTGAAATTCTTGGAATCCTTCACAGTGACAAACATTATGCTTTGTATTTAGCATTATTTTCAGCAATTATTTGAAGATGATATTAAATTTCTACCATAAAATGATTTTCTAAAAATATGAGAATAAAAATCTGAGTACTTTTTATTCATCAGTGATGAGTATTTTGAGTTATGCCATAAATATAAATCAGTATTTACCAAGATGCTATATTTGAATGGAAAACATTCTTCCTATTAAATAAATTTTAAAAACTCAGGCAAACAAGTGTTATGCATCTATAGGCACATCATAATGTCACATGATATTAGATATTGGTTGATTAGAACTTCCTGCCCTTATGGATGCATTTCTTTGCTTTGGGGTTTTATGTTTCAGCTCAGCATATTTAAGTATACTCTGTGAAATGTGAATATAAGACAGTTAAAAATGTGAATATAAAATAGTTAAAGGAAACATTATTTATTCTAAAGGTTCTTTCTTAGGATTAGTTCTAGCCAAGAATGTATGCCTAATCTGAAAAATTCTCAGTTGCTATAGTACTATCCATTTAATTTTGTCATCTGCCTTGGTGGCTCAGTCGGTTGAGCGACTGCCTTTGGCTCAGGCCATGATCCTGGAGTCCCGGGATCGAGTCCCGCATCGGGCTCCCTGCTTGGTGGGGAGTCTGCTTCTCCCTCTGACCTTCTTCCCTCTCATGCTCTCTCTCTACCATTCTCTCTCTCTCAACAAATAAATAAATAAAAATCTTTAAAAAAATAAAGACAGAGAAGAATTAAATTTTTTAAATACTATGGTTTAAGTAATTTTAACTGGAAATTAAAATAAAAATACATTAAAACAGAGACTCCTTGAGGTGTAAAAAAATTGGATAGTTTTCATTTAAGTCAGTCAACTTTACACTGAAAATGGTTGTATCTTAGAAAATTTACCTCCGAGAGACTGGAGAGATATAGAGCACTAGTTTTTCTGGGAACAGTTTTGTCCCTGGGAGACATTTTTTGACTGCCAGTACTCGGGGAGGGGACATTCCTGGCATCTAGTGAGTGGAAACTAAACAAGGAATTATCTGGCCCAAAATGTCAGTAGTACAGCTGTTAAGAAATCCTGACTGAAATAAAATGGGTGCATCTTATCATTTCCTTTTTTCACAGCTGGCTATTTTTGGCTCTCGCTAGATTCTCAGCGTCTGACTCTGTCTCAACCTTCTCTTTCTGTCTCTGACTTTCTTTCCCTCTCATTTTTCTTTTTCTTTCTCTAATAAACCTCTCTGATGAAGATCCATTAATGTTTTAATGGAAAAGACATTTTTCTCATAACTAGAAGCAGAGACCAGAAGTTCTCAGAAATAAAAGCCTAAATCCAGAAAGAGTATAGTAGAGGTTGCATCGGCAAGGTTAAAAAAAGAATCTGTTTCTGTAATACTACTTTTAAAGATACTTCAAATTGTCTTAAAGATGAATTAAGGATTCGCAGATGGAATATTTCAAAACTTCATGAAAGTCAGCCTCGGAGACTGTAAACCAGGATATCTACCAGCGTCGGGGACAAACAAGGACTTTATACTTGTAAACTTTGCACTGTAAAATTGTTTCCTGCCATGTCCTCAATTAACCTTTGTGAGGAAACCCCTGGACTTCAATCACTTGCGGTTCTTTGTCTTTGCTTCTATTATTTTAACTAAAAAATAAGACCAGACTTTCCTTATTTGTGATTCCATAAAATCCTTCAGCTGGGTTCAACATATTATTTATTCTTTCCTATTTCATTTTTCTTGTTTGCCACCTTAACCATTTTTAAATGTACAGTTCAGTAGTACTGAGTACGTTCACATTGTTGTACAACCACCCCCACCATCCATTTCCAGAACTCTTTTCATCTTACAAAGCTGAAACTGTGCCCATTAAATGAGGATAAGTAAATAATATCCACCCAAAATTGTGAAAGAAATTACAAAATACAATATGATAATTTTGGTTATCATTTTTTTATGAATTTAATTTACTTCTTTAAATTCTAGCCAAAATCTTTTCCTTTGGACCTAATTGTTCTCTATAAGAAATTTCTCTTAAATTTGTCTTCTCATTCATTTACTGAATTAATTAATTGAAGACAAGGGAATAAGAAAATGAGAAAGAGTCTCATTACTGAATTAATTGAACAGGGAAGTTGAGATGTGAAATAATGATAGGAGAGTGAAATGTATTTCCACAATCAATCGATCATTTTATACAACTCTTCTCCTTACATTATCTCATTCTTCTTATTAACCATTTTATTTACTTGTGCCATGCATCCTTCTACTATGTCTTATTTAACCCAAGGACACAGGTTGATATTTTTCTGTTGTCTACTTCCCGGCATTTTCACAGGCATAGGCAAAGCTACATTTAATCCCTTATTTCCTGGGCTTTAGGACTTTTCATACTTCTAATTTACGTTTTGGTAAAATATGGTCCTACATATGGATAAAGCCATAAATTTCACATATTGATAAAAGATGGGATTTACAGGAAGTGCTTGTTATTCACAACCTGCATTCTGAACAGAGCATTTTAGAATCAAATGCCTACAAGTGCCAACAAAGTAAATAAAGTAGCAGGTGTAAGGAGACACACAGGTAAGAGGAAGGGACTGTGGAGAGTAAAGGCAAGCCTCAGGGAAAAGGGGCTAGTTGCTACTCAATTCTCAGTGTCACCAGACCTTATGATTTTTCTAATGAAGCCAGAAAGTTTGTTTTCATATAAAATTTCCCAATTTTTAAATGTTTATATATTTTTATTTTTTTTATTTTTTTAGATTTTATTTATTTATTTGAGACAGAGAGAATGAGAGAGAGAGAGCACACGAGGAGGGGGAGGGTCAGAGGGAGAAGCGGACCCCCCGCTGAGCAGGGAGCCCGATGCGGGACTGGATCCAGGGACTCCAGGATCATGACCTGAGCCGAAGGCAGTCGCTTAACCAACTGAGCCACCCAAGGCGCCCTAAATGTTTATATATTTTTAAATCCCTGTAGGCCAAGCAAAAGTAATCTGCATGCCAAATGCTTTTTATAAACCTCCAGGTTCCAACCATTGATCTAAGCAGACACATACATTTTTCATGTTAGACTATAAATAGAGTAGAGGTTGTCAAAGTTCTGTTGACAGTACTTGTGGACCCTTGGGAGACAGAGTTTACATACTCCTGCATCTTCTACTTATAATGTACTTTAACTTAATTTAACATTAACTGAAAAATTGTTTAAGAATACCCATATTTAAATTGGAATAAGAGAAAGTTTTTCTGTCTTGCTAGCTACCACATCCTTCTTTTTCCTTTCATAATTATTCTTTTCTTTTTTGTAAAAAAGATTTTTTGTTTGTTTGACAGAGAGAGCACGAGCAGAGGGAGAGAGAGGGAGAAGCAGGTTCCCTGGTGAGCAAGGAGCCCAACGCGGGACTCGATCCCAGGACCCTGCGATCATGACCCGGGCCGAAGGCAGCCGCTCAACTGACTGAGCCATCCAGGCGTCCCATAATTATTCTTTTCTCACATGAAGGAGTCTCTGGGAATACCATACTTGCTAACTTTTATTCTTTCTCTTTATTATTCACAGTAAACTTTAGAAATACTAATTTTAAAACAGTATTTCATAGTTCCACACATATATTAAATATAATAAAACTAGTATATTTAAATGAACATATTTTTATCATGGCATTTTTCATTAAGAATTCTTCATAATTTCTCATCAATTATGTTTCTCTTACTAATTTCCATATTGAGAATCTATATGTTGGTTCTAGATCTCCAAGCCTATATATTATTTTATTCAGTGCATGGCATTTCCCCTTCTTTAGTATTTCTGCTTCTCTAGTTACTAAGTTCTTACTGATGTCTTTGAAAAGTCTATTCTATTCCATGAATTTATTTTTTTAAGTTTATATTGAACTGTATCAATATCTTGATTTACAAAATAATTCAGTTCCACAAGAGTTATCCAATTAAAGCTCAATGAAGAAACTTGACATTTAAAGGAATACTATAATAAATAATTTGCAAAACAAATGATCAACCTGTTTAATTTATTCATTGTAAGGGATTTTGTAAATGTTAGATTTGTTCATAGCGAATGTACATTTTTCTGACATCTCCCTTTGGATTATAATTTGAAAAACACTTAGAAGTTGTCCTATATTACTGTCAATTATTCAAGTTTCTCTGTTTACAATGTATATACTAATATCCAAAACCAGTCCAAAAATCTGATGTCATGTGTGTGAGCACATGTCCAAACACACACACACACACACACACACACACACACACACAATTTTCCTACTCAATTTCAGGACAGTTTTAACAATTTCCATGAGAAGACTTTATCTCTATTTGCTTATTTCAAATAATTATTGTAGCTAAGAATTATTTTCTGGGGTGTGGAGGCAGGGGAATCTATAGTTAGGCTGCGTTAACAGGGGACAAGTTTGGTGGTTCTCCTTGAATCTATTCCACTGTCAAGACTCAATTTCTTGTCTCAGAGGTGACATTTAATATATGATTGACCTTTATCTCAAATTCTAAAATTGTCAATTTTCTTTATGATAGCCTCCAGTAAGGAAATTAATCAAAAATTTAGGAAAATAAATTGGTTATTTAACTTTTGTCCCTCAGCACTAAAAATAACATGTGAAATTTCTTGGTGCCGCTCATAAGAAATATGCAATTTATGAATTTTTTCCTTTGAATATTTGATATTCCTTTCACTCTGGCTTAAATATCTTTAGCTTCTCAGGAACACTGACCTCCCTACCAGTAGGTTCCAGTCACTCACACGAGCAGTTACAGTATACATTTCACTATCATTTGAATTTTTTCTTAGGATGATCAACTCTAAAATCCTATGGTCTGATTGTACCTCCTGATGCTTTCTATTTCACATTTCTAAATTTCTACTAAACTAGATTTTTATCCTTACCAAGATGGAGATCTCCAGTTGTCCCTTTTGTAGCATATTCTCCCCCACTTCTAATTCTGGCATCACTTGCCTCTCTCCCAAGTCAAAACCTTATAACCAGCTGTTAAAATCACACTTTTTCAACTGTTCTTTTGCCAGTTTGCTCTAACTTGCCAACTTGTGTTTTTTCTTGGCTCCAGTTATGGAACTTTATTTGACTGTGATCTTCTGCATTTTCTTGAGAAAGTCACTAAACAGTGATGAATCAGTAGATGTACCATCAGGCTATTCTTATGTTCAAACTCAGTTACAATCTTACTTTTGCCTAACAATTCTGTTATTTATATTTTGCCATGGAGTCCTCCGTTAGCCACTGTAACACTTCTGCAATATCAATTGGAAGCTGTCCATTCAAATATCCCCTTTGTCAAAAACGATCTACTTCATCAGTAGTCTCACAACTTCCTCTCTAGCAATATACTCTCTCCTGATTTTTTTTTTGACCAAACTAAATACTACACTATTCCATTATAATTGATCTTTGTTAACCACCTCTTGACACAAACACCAAATCTAGATAAACTCTACAATCTACAGATGCAATGGCTAAAGCAGAAATGTTGACTATTGTTAGGAAAGAATTATATAAATGGGTTTATTTGTTTCACTTGTATTCATGATGAACAACAAAAAACAAAAAGAAAAAAAACAAAGGGAGATTATTTCTTAGATTATCTCTGTTACTCAGTTCTCCCAGTTTTCCATAGCCTTTTCTCAGTACTCACTCCCAGCTGATGACCTCACCCAATTTCTCACTGTCTTAATCTTCTCCTCAACAAATCTGTAATCCTGCCTATACTTAGCACACCTTTCTTCACTGCTTTTGTAATAAAGGGAGTGTCTTTCCTTCCCCCAAAGGCCTGTCTTCCCTGTGTGCTCTGAAGCCCCTCCCCTTAACTCTCACACAACTCTGCTTTTTAATTTCTTCTCTCCTTCCTTTCTATGGAAATTATGTCATTATAACAGCATCTTCTCATATCTTCAACCATTATGCAAAAGAGAAGCAAAAGAGAAAAAAATGCAAAACATCCAGTTCCTCACTATCTCCAACTATTTGGCCTTATCCTTGACCTCTTCCAGAGCCAACCTGCCCACAAGACTTGTCTGTACAGCTATCTCCAATTTTATGTGTTCAGTCATACTTTGATCCAACCCAATCTGATCACGTCCCTACTACTGCATTAAAAAATGTACCTGTCAAGGCCACCAATTTTGCTAATGATATTTCTACATTTAGCTTACTCAGGATCCTCCCAAATCAGCCACATCCACATTATTGAAAATTTTCTGTCATGGCTTCCAGGACACTGACATGTCTTTTTTTTTTTTTTCTTTTTTTTTCTTACTTCAACTGATCCCCTTATGGTCTCCTTTGCCGTATTCTTCTCCCTCACAGTATTACGTATTGGAGTGATTTGCAGCTTAAATCTGGACTCTGCTCTCCATATGCACTATTTTCCATGAGGTATTCTAGTCCACTCAGAAGCAGTAACCAACTTGTTCGTATTGTTTTGAAACAAATACATTCCATAATTGAGTGGATTAATATAATTCCCACAATCAATATAATTCCCACAAGTGTCTTTTAATTTTTGGTCATGACAAGGCTTAAGGTTAAAAATTAGATTCCAGGAAAAAAACTGAAATTTTTAGTTACCAACTGAATAAATTGGATAGCTTCTTGATCCCATCACTGTCATTCAAGACTGTAATTCAAGTTCTGACTGTGAGAAGAAATAGAGTATATAAACATTTTAACTTAAATAGGAATTTTGCCCACTTGCCTAGTCTTCTATTTGCATCCTTTACACAATATATTTCTGTGGTCTCTAGAATGCATATATTCAGAACTTTTGTAATCTTACTGAAAATGTCTATTTTAACAAAGCATTTGAGCATTAAAAACTAACTGTTTTATGCTAAATAAAAATGTGGCAAACATTTCTGTAACTAAAGAAAGGAAAGTCTATAAATTCTGATCCCTATAAGCAAAATAGGCTATGAACAATTTCCTGGACACAATGTATGCTTTCTATTCTCTGCATTTTTCATAAAAGGACAATTCCTATCCATTATTCTTTTGAGTAAATCACCTTTTCCTGATCATCCCTGTTATATATTTCTTAAACCTTTATCAGTTGGGTGCTAATCCTCATTTTTTCTTACAACTTTCTTAACCTCTGTTTTATAACAACACTATTTCCCACATCTTTTATTCTCTGAAACCTATTCTGGAAAATTTCTTCAGCAATATCATCTATTTAATAACTCTGTTTTTACCTGTGACTAAAATTTTGCTGAATATATCCATTTAATTTTTAATTTGAAATTTTATAGTTATTTCATGGCTAAAATTTATATGTCTTTTAAAAATCTGCTGTTTTTCTATGACCTTGTTTACATATTATTTACATATTACAGGCTTTTGGAAAGGTAGTTTTTAAATACATTCAATACCCAAAAAGTGTTATTTTTCAACATATTCCAAGTTTTATCCTTCAATTTTTTTAAGTCTTTGTGAGGCTAGCTTGGCTAATTTTTATTTTAGCTAATTCCCACATAAGTCTTGGTTTTTTTGGGTGTGTGTGTGTGTGCGCGTGCACACGTGCGCGCGCACACGTGAACTTGGGTGTTTGAGTTTTAACCACTAATATTTTTTTTGACATATTATCTCTGGAAATTGTTTGACACTTATAATTTGAGTAATTGCTTGTGTGGAATATTTGCATTTGCCTTTGCCAGTGCCTTATGGGAAATAAACTAGATTCTCAACTTTCACTTTTTGCACCACTAAGGTACTTGAATTCAGTCATTAAACTTATGTGAGAATTTGTGACTATGAGTTATATAGGAACATCTTTCTTATCCCTATTCAAGTTTAGTGTCAAGAAAGGCAAGTTTTGGGGCACTTGGGTGCCTCAGTCTGTTAAGTGTCCGGCTCTTGATTTCAGCTCAGGTCATGACCTCAGGGTGGTGGGATCAAGCCCAAGCAGTGGAGAGTCTGCTTGGGATTCTCTCTCCCCTCATTTCCCTCTGCCCCTCTGCTTCCGCTGTCTTTCTCTTTCTCAAATAAATAAATCTTTAAAAAAGACAGGCAAGTTTCCTTCTTTATGCGACATTCATTTCTTAGTTGTCCTAATATTGAAGAGGAAAAATATTACAGAAAATCATTAGATATAAAATATTAGAGAAAATCATTAATAGAGTGTGATTTTGGCACATGACTAAACAAAGAAATACATGAACCACAATGACAATCCTGTGTATGTGGAATATGACATAGTGCACAAGTGCTATTACATTTAGTGGGGAAATGCTTTTCCATTTTCTATTGAATAAGTAGTGCTGAAAAGAACATTATTGATAGGAAAAAAATAATATTACATGACGACATTACTCCATATAGAAATACTAATTTCTAATTGATTAAGTTCTGAATGTGAAAACAGTCCATTTAATATTTGAGAAAAATATATAGGATATTATCTTTAAGACTGATTGAAGAAACTTATTGAATAAGATAAAAAAATACAAACTGAAAAGTTAAAAATGATAAATTTGACTACATTATCATTTAGACAATTTGACCAAAATCAAAACAAATAAACAAATAAAAATCTTTTAATCCAAACACATCACAATTAATGTGAAAAAGGAAGTCACAGACTAACTGAAAACATTAACATCCCACATAGCTAATATATATATATATTAGGTAATGTATATGTGAGTGCAAAAAGACAACACAATGGGTACATGAGTGCAGGATATGAGCGAGTAAGTGTTTCACAGAAGAGGACACCCACCTGGCCAATGAACATATTAAAAATGTACATATTGCTGGTAATGAAGGAAATGCAAATTAATGTCAGCCAGATTAGCAGAATTTAATTCTTTGGCACTACTACATTTTTTGTAGGATTTAGAGTACTAAGAATCTCATTAACCACTGTTTAAAAAGATAGAGAACATGATTATAACAACTCTGAAGAAAATTTTGCCACTGCCTAGATAACTTCACCTACAGTAAGTCTTGATGATTCAACTTTTAGAAAAACCCTAATATACATGCAAAAAAGATGTGCAAAAATATTTATCGAAATGTTGTTTGTTTATTTTTGAACAAAAATGAGAATACAATTACCGACCAATAATAAAATGGATAGGAGGCACCTGGCTGGCTCAGTCAGTAGAGCATGCAACTTAGGGTCATGAGTTCAAGCCCTACAATGGGCACAGAGCCTACTTAATTAAAAAAATAATAATAATAAAGTAAAAAATGTTTGGTATCTTCATAGGGTGGGATACTATACTGTTGTTAAGGTAACTGTATTAGGAAATATATACACAGTAGTCCCCCTTACCTGTGGTTGATTTCAGCTACCCACAGTCAACCATGGTCCCAAAGCAGATGATCCTCCTTCTGAAAAATTGTCAGAAGGTCCATAATAGCCTAATTCCATATCACAATGCCTATGTCACTCACCTTGATTCATTATAAGGCATTATGTCATTTCACATCATCACTGGAAGAAGGGTCAGCACAGTACAATATTTTGAGAGAGAGACCACATTCACATAACTTCTGTTACACTACATTGTTACAATTGTTCTATTTTATTATTAGTTGTTACTGTTCATCTGTTACTGTCCCTAATTTATAAGGCTTTATCATAGGTATGTATGCATAGGAAAAAAATATAGTATATACAGAGTCTGGTACTATCTGTGATTTCAGGCATCCACTGAAGATCTTAGAACGCATCTCCTGTGGATAAGGGAGAACTACTGTACCTACGACTATTAATCTCAAAAACAATGTAGAGTGTAAAAAGATGTTGTAGACATATAGTGTAATTTATCTAGATTTTTAAAATATGCAAACTAAGATTATGGTTTATGAGTACACAAAATGTGATGACAATATCAAATGCCTCTTAAATAAAAATTTTAAGTGATCGATTATCATTAGAAATGAAAGAAAAAGTGATGAAAGATTTCTCAACTGCATTTCTAAGGATTAATTTTTAAAGAAATGATCAGAAGATAAAATGTTAAGATTTGATATAATTGGGTTATAGGTAAGCATATTTATTATATTATTTCTCTCTCTCTCTTCTTTTTGCATTACTGAAATATTTCCAAATTTTTTAAGTGGGTAAAAAAGAAAGCATTGTCCATGAGTCTCTTTATTCTTTTTAAAAATTATATGCTCTTCAGTGGAATGGAGCTTCTTCTTGGGGGCCATCTGCTGCTGAGCATGTTCTATTTACCCAAATGTCTAATTCTATTCATCAGTAATATACTCTGATGTTATAATATTCTATGTGTTTACAAAGTATATAAAATATAGTTTGTGTTTCCTTCTCCAAATGATGAAATAAGATGCACACTAGTAATTTTTCTGTTATTAATTGTAGTAATGGCAATGCTAGCAAGATTGGGGCTATTAATGAACCAGAAAAGCCAAGAAGATAGAGAAAGATCGATATTTCTGTGTCCTTCCCTTTCAGGACACAGTGTAAACTCCTCTGCACCGTGTTGGGTCTTCATGGTGATTCTTCCAGTGGTTCAGTCATTCCACTTGAATGGTAATATTTATGTTTCTATGGCTTTGATATACATTTGATACACGTGTGAGTATGTTTCTCTTTAATGTTGTGTTCTATTTTTTTCCCACCAAATCAAATCTTTTCTGCAAGTAAGCAGGGCATAAATTCTAAATTAACAGCAACTACTCCTGTGTTAGGCTTTGTGATGCATATCCATGTAGGGATCAAGGCCATATGCCTTACTAGAAATGATGCACACCCACAGGGCCATATAATTCAGAAAATCATTTGTAACTGCATGAGCTGAACTCATTTACAGCAGGGAAAAATAGATTGAAGTTTAGTGTATGTAAGTTTTATATTTCTCGAATGACTTAAGCTTCCAACTGTTTTTCCCATTTAATAATTAGTACTGTAAGGGCTGCTGTATTCTTTTCCATGCCTGCTTGACTGCTCAAATGCAGAATTTTTAATAGTATAGCACCCGTGACTGAGTATATAACTAACAACAGTGTTCAGAAACCCCTCGAAGAAGACCTCAATGGTGTTTCTAATCTCTGAACTTATTTTGCAAGTTAGATACAAATGTATATGCTGGTAGAAGCCTTATGAAGTCAACCTCTGTTTGAGACTAATTTCCCAGGACAAATGTATAACACATTCTCAGATTTTACTTGATTTTTTGAACCAAAAGAAGTCTTTAATGGTATTTGTTTATCCCCGTGTTTGTTTCCACCACTTACCAATCCAAATTCTACATTTCCTCAGCTTTCCCTGAAAGATAATTATGCTTTAATAACTGCATACTTTTAAAAAAAATACCATCTTCATTTATCAGTTTTAAGCTTGTTTCTGTATCTTCAAAGGGACAGTTCCAACTGCTACAATAATTCTATGAACATGAGCACCAGCATTCTCAGGAGCTGTGCCAATGTACACATAAGCTCAAGAATTCTCCCCGAATATCCTACTTCAAGTAACTCAAGCTGGGAACCCCATCAGTGTCTCTTACAACCGTGTAATCAAATTTCAGCTCCCATCGATGCTGGTTCTTTTATCTCTGCATCTTTCTACATCTGTGTTTTTCTTTCCATTCCCACAGCTTCTACTCCAGGGCAGATCTTCTTAACTGCAATAACTTGCTGATAGTCTCTCATTTTTAATTTTGAACACACCTCCTGACCCCCATTGCTGATAATAAGATTGACTTCTCCAACACTATCATTCTTTTCCCTTTAAAAAAATCAAGCCTGAACACCTTAGCATAGAATTGAGATTTTCACTAAATCATGAATTATCTGTTTAAATATCCTTTTTATATTATGTCAAATATTAAAGAGCCAATTTAATAGAAATATATGAATCACCTTCTATTTCTTTATTCTAATTTTCAACTTAAATCTTTGATTTATGATCTCAAATATTTACCGAACCCATCTATAGATTTTCTCATTAGGAAAACTGAATATCTATAGCATCTATTAATAGCATTTAAAGTACAAGTTTATGGGGCACCTGGGTGGCTCAGTCATTAAGGGTCTGCCTTCAGCTCAGGTCATGATCCCAGGGTCCTGGGATCAAGCCCCGCATCGGGTTCCCTGCTCGGCGGGAAGCCTGCTTCCCCTTCTTCCACTCCCACTGCTTGTGTTCCCTCTCTCGCTGTGTCTCTCTCTGTCAAATAAATAAATAAAATCTTAAAAAAAAAAGTACAAGTTTATGTCAGAGGAAAACAAGAAATTAAGTGTACTCAATTTAAATAAATAATTCTAAATATCAAAACTGTAATTCACCAAATTGTACACTGGAAAACTAGAATATACCTGCAGAACAAATTTTGTATTTCATTGTTGCCTACCTTCCTTGGACAACATATTATGCAGATAATATTGACTATGAGAAAATTCTTCTTAAGGTAATGAATGGTAAACTTTATTTTCCAATTGCTTTACTAAAGGAGGTGACTATGCAGAATTCCGGTAATACTTTCAACATTCTGAGCTTATTCTGTTCTTAATAAGAATAAGAATATTCTAGTATATATTGAAGAATTCCTTTTCTTTCATAAAGATGCAACGTAAACACTACTTTATCTCTCTTTTGCAGTCTCTTTTGGTAAAATAAATATGTTCATTCTCAAAAGAGTGGACATATTTTCATGCCACTGACTAATATGATCGGGAGAGAAGCAACTGAATTTTGTTTTTAGAATTCTACACAATTATTATTATTATTATTTAAAATAGCTTCTTTTGTGGGGGCAACTTGGTGATTGGAAAATTGTCTACTTAAAGTTAGGGATCTCGATGCAATCAGCCTACTTTAGAGAAACATCACTGGTTTTAGTGTGGGAGCTGTACGGATCATGTGGTTTCCTCCTCTGAACATTTAGCCAAAATTATAGTCTTTTCATGCCCCATTCATAAACAGTAAAATTTCTCTCCTGTTGCCAGTGTTTACTTATATGCTAGTGTTAATTTTAGTGGTGGTGCTATTTTACTCTAATGAAGATAGAAGCCACTATGGATTTTTTCAAATTCAATTTAATGTGACTTAGAATGGAGAAAATTCACTGAAAGAATTTTTCTTTCTTTCTTTCTTTCTTTCTTTCTTTCTTTCTTTCTTTCTTTCTTTCTTTCTTTCTTTCTTTCTTTCTT